>NW_005364671.1:2977418-2996033 GCF_000412655.1 Myotis brandtii
TTATGCCCTTCAATTGTGCCAAACTCCTAGAGTTCCCATAATGGCCTGGGTGGGTTTTGGTCTTGGGGATTTTGCTCACACAGTTCCTCTTGTCTAAAACATCTTTCTCTCCACTGGGGACTCCCTTCCTTATCACCCACTTCGTGCACACCTTCTTGTCTTAACAGTCACCTCCCCTACAGAGTCTTTCCTGACCACCCCATAAGTCAACGGTTCCTTCAACTGTACTTTCACCCATCGTCACATACATCTCTCAGAGCACCTGGATGGCTTACTTGTTTCTTTGTCTGTCTTCCCTTATCACTGTGTAAAGAGAGAGGTGGGAAAGGGGGAACAGGAAGAGCAAAGGGATGAAGAGAGAAGAGAGAAGGGGCAAGATGAGAGAGGGGAGAAGGAAGAGGAAAAAGAATAAAGGAACAGATACTGGATCCCTGCCTGTGCCTTTCTTGTCCCCTCCTCCTGCTATGCCCCCACCTATACTGAGTAAAGCAGATGGGAAACAACTTCTTTTCTCCAACATAAAGTACATATTTTCAGCATGAAAGTTGGCACCCCTGAACACTTCTTTGAAAAACAGCGATACCTAATGTGCCGAATGGGAAGCTGCATTAGCATGGGGAAGCGGTCAATGGGCCTTCATGCAGTAGGCTTTCACCACAGGGCCATGGCGAGGAAAAGGACCGTGTGCTCAGGTCCTGAGGAGACAACGAGGGAAGGCTGGTCATGCTGTCTTCAGAAGCCGAAGGAAGGAGAAAACAAAACAAAACAGTGCAAAGCAGGAAGATGAGATGATTGAAAGATAGAAGACTCTCAGGGCATAGTGGGTCCTGAGAAATCACCAAATCTGTTCTCTAAATGGGGAAACTAATGAGCGGAAGGGACGCTAGAACATCTAAGTGGGAGAGCCAAGATGAGTTTCCCGGGAAGAAAGAAACTGACATTTACTGAGGACCTACACCCCCCCAGCTGGGTGGTTGATCAGCTAACCACCTCCTACAGGAGATGTCTCCAAATATTCAGGCCACACATCTTGATTAAATTCCTAATATGTTCCTGAGGGCGTCCTAGTTTCATCAGCCTTTGATTTATAATAAAGTAACATTAACTTTTAATTATGAAATTAAAATGTCCCTTGGCTCACACAGGCTTAAATATTATATTTCAGTCCATTGCTCAGTTTGTCTCATCTTCCTGTTCTTCCTGGGCTTCCTGGGAAGGTCTGGCTTCTCCACTTGTATGTATGCCCACTCTTGATGGAGGAGTGGGCACCTGAATGACCCCCAAGGTCAAGGGTCAAGCAGAGACTTTGAGGTGGTGAGATGTAAGCTGGACTCCCAGCTCAGGCTCTAACCTGCTCTGAGATCTTGATAAGCCAGGCTCTGAACTGTGTCTGAGAAATAAGGTCATGATCTCCTTTATTTCAGTGGATTGTTGACACAAATGAGTCAATTTGGTGTGACAATGGTTTATAAACTCTACAAATGTGTAAGATGATGATGATTGTCAATAGATGTCCTATTGAAAAAGGAAGAAGCTTCCATTTATGGAAGCTGGATCCCTCCGCCCTCTCCCATGCCATATAGCTCCTTCACCTCTCCTTAAACCTTTCACTGCACATGCAATTACCTTTAAAATATCCATTTCCCTGCAAGGTTTTGAGCTTGAGGTCCATATTCCTGGTGCCAAGCACGGCACCTGCACTTAGTATCGCCATGTGATTAAAAAGAATATATTGAGAGTGTAAATGGCTGCCAGACCATTTGCTAGGTGCAAAGCCTGTTACCTCATTTAACACTCCTGTGAGGTTGGGATCATTTCCCCCAGTTTTTAATTGAGAAAACAGGTTCAGAGAAGGAAAGTAACTTCTCCAGGTCATAAAAGTATACCCATGGCTAAGCTGACACAAAGCCAAGTCTACCAGACCGCCAAACCACACTACTCTATCATCATTATCATGGTCAAGGTCAACATTGGGGTCACCACTCTCTGCTTTGGGAGCAGGAGACAGAAGATAGGAGTTCTTCTTTTCTCCTGGGAAGGTCTGCTATGAACCCAAACCTCCTGTGCTGAGCCTCTGGTCTGTCTGACTTTTCCAGGCAGAGATGGAGGAGGGGATAGAAGCAAAGGAAGGCTCCCTCGCCAGCCAGGCCAAAGCTGGCTCCTCTTGGGTCCTTACAAGGAGATGCAGAGATGCTTCCATTTACATGCAGGTTTTACTGCTCACTGATGAGTAAGACTGGAAGAGCCAAACTGGAAGCGGAAATATGCTTTTACTTCTCACCCTGCTGCTACTGGTGCTTTCCCTGCCCCTACCTGAACATTATTTTCATAAATTCCCTTCGTGTTGTGAAGTTTATTTTGCTGAGGCCAAAGAGGCCACAGGTATAGGGGCTGGGCAATTCTGAAAGGCTTAGAGAGGAAGCCCTTAGCCACTCGGGTTTAAATCTCAGCCCTGCCATGGGCAAGCTTTGCCTCAGTTTCCATATATGATGATAAAAGTATTTACCTCATGGGATCATTATAAGAATCATTGCAAGACCACACACAGGAAGCACTCAATAAATGATAAGAGCTTCCAATGTGGCATCATGGTTAAGAACAGGGACTGTGGAGCCAGACTGCTTGGGTTCTGCCAGCGACCACTGTGTGACCTGGGGGTTCCCTTGCAAGTTACTGAACCTTTCAGTTTCTCCATTTTCTTATTCATAAGTGATGTTTCTATCTGATAGGGTTGTGGGAGGATTCAAGGGTGCCTGGCACAGTAGGAAGTGCTGTGTTATTACTACGATCCTCCCTCCAAAGCTCCTCTGCATGAATCTAGGCCTTGAGACTCCTGTTATCACCCTCCTCACTGCTCCTCCTCCAAGTTCAGAATTCCTGGTCCATTCATTCAGTTATTCATTTAATCGCTTTGCAGATTCTGTGTGTACATTCTGTGTGTGCTAGTATATGATATGCCCTGGGGACTCAGAGGTGGGCCAGAGTTCACAGGTCACTCCCTCCTTTTCTTTCCTGTCTTGGTTTTCATGAAACCACTTAGTCCTTGCTTCATCCTACTTCCCCAGCCACCCCACAATCTCCTTTGCTTTTTTCTCTACCTAAACTCCCAACTGTGGCGGGCCCCAGGCTGATCCCAGGACCTCTTCTAGATCCACACTGTCTCCCACAGTGTTAGCTAGCACTCTGTGCTGATGACACCACCTTCCTATTTGCAGTCCAGTCCTCTCCGCAGGGCTCCATTTTCACACATTGAACTGCCTACTGACACCTCCCGTGTGATATCCAGTATCGGAACCTTGATTCCCTCACTACTCTGCCACCTGGGCTTCATCCCAGGCATCTCCATCTCTTTACATAGCACCACTATCTACTCAGTTGCTCAAGACACAAACCCTTGATCCATCTTTGATTCTTCCTCCAAATAATCCATGTGCAGGACCTCTGGAGGTGCAGCCAAAATACCAAATGTAGCCTTTTATTTTCATCTCTACCTCAACCACTCTGATTCAAGCTACTATGATCTCTTGGGGAGACTGTCTATCTTCCTCCATTGATGCCCCACTAACATCCACTATCTACACAATAGGCAAGGTAATCCTTTACAACACACACCCCCCACCCCTGCTGTTAACACAGCTTTCCGCTGTCCATGGGATAAACTCCAAACTCTGGCCCCAGGCCCTGAATGAGCCAGATGCTGGGATCCTCTCTCCAGGCTCACCTCCAGGTGTTTATCATGATCCAGCCCCTGGCCTTCCCTCTGGCCTTTGAAATGCCACACTTGTCCTTGCTTCAGGGCCTTTATTTGACCAGAATGATCTTGCCAACCTCTTGGAATGGCTCATTCTTCAAGGCTCAGCTCAAATGTCAGAGATCTTTCCTGATTACACTATCTAACATAGACCCTGCCCCATCCACTCAGTTACTGGTATTTACTATCCTGAGGCTTACCTTAGTATATTCCTTGCATGTGTTACAGTCTGCATAGTTGCTGTTCATGGTCTGTGGTCCCCACCTGGGTACCAGTTCCTAAAGGTGGGGACGTCATCTGTTGTTCACCCCTGTGAGAAATGGCTCACCTGTCCAAATTTCAAATGATGGACTAGGAAACAGCAGCATGGTGAAAATGAGACTTTTAATGGCACTCATTTAATAACACTAGAGAGCAGGCGCCCATTTTACAGTATCAAACATAGGGCAAGGAACATAGCCTATTTATTAGGCCCTCCTCTAGTTCCTCATTGGCTGAGTACTATTTCATCACCTATTTCCCAATAGGTTGCCTAGATCTTGCTGTCTCCCGTTGGGTTGTATAAAAAAATGGGCGGGGGCCTTCTCTAGTTGCCTCCACCTCCCTTTGTCTAGAAGAGTCTTCCTAGGACATGTGCTATCAGCCACGTGTATAGCTCTCCCCTTCTCTCCCCCACATCCTGTTTGCTCTGGGGAAATTCAGCAGCCGCCTGGCCACCTGCTGTTTCTTTTCTATGAAGATAAATCAGAGGCATGTTTCTTACACCCCCAGGTTCTGGAACATAGTAGGTTCCTAGTAAATATTTGTCAAATGGATGAACGAATGAATGAACTGGATGATAAACACTTTACAGAAGGATATTTTAGAAACCTGTGGAGTTCAGAGAAGAAAGCTGCTGTCCCTGGGAAAGTCAAGGAAGGCTTCTTGGACAGGGGCCATTGGACCTGGCAAACAAAGATGAGCAAGCTGTTACCAGGAGAGGAAAGGAAGGGAGGAGATAGGCATTCCTGCCTGCAGGAATCACACACACAGAAGCACTGAGCAGGAGAACCAGCCTGTGCTTGGGAAGTTGCAGATGTGTTTGGGGCTGGAGTGTAAGATGGACAGAGGCAGGAGAGGAAGTGCCTGTAGCCCATCCCCCCAACTTTCCAGAGCAGGCCTGGTTTTGTCTTATATGGTTGCCCCTCTTTTTGTCCCATAGATTCATCACATTCTAGTCTGTGGCAGGAATTTCTCTCCAGCCACATTCAGAGTGTACTCAAGAGGGGAAGCGTAATACAATTTCTGAATTCTGGACTACGCAGGACCTTTACATGGTTTTGTTTGCTTTGCTTGGTTGTTTTTTCAAGAAAGAGTTCTCAACTTTTCTGCAAACTTTTCCTTTCTGCCTAGGACAGTACTGTGACTTCCATAAATACCTACTTTAACTTAAAAAAACAACAGCAAAAGAACCAGACTTGGAGGTATTTTAATCGATTATAAAAATAATAGATTTGGGTGTGTTTTGTTTTGTTTTGTTTCGTTTGTTTTTGCCTGAGGTTCATGGGGAGACTGCTTTCTGGGATGAATCTCAGACAGGAAGCTGTCTGGAAGGTCTGTAACACTCCTTGCTCCTCCCAGCCCTTGCCTCAATCCCTTTTGAGGAAGCTAAGCCTGATAGGATCCGTCCCCAGACCCCATTGTCCCCCCAGCTCAGAGATGAATGATTCTATATAGAACTTTATGAATAGGTATGATCCAGGGATTGCCTTGCTACACACTGCAAGCTCCTGGGAGCTTGTAGCCAGAGGCCTGGGCTTGATTTTGCAGCCAGCTCTGCCGCTTCCTGCTGCAAAATCCTGGGCAAGTTCCTTAAAGCTCTGGGAGCTCCAGTCCCTCCTCTGTACGACTGGAACTAAGCAAGCAGCTCACCCTTCTCAACTTGCCATGAGCCCTGCCAAGCTTCGGTTTCTCATCTCCAAACCTGAGATAAACCCCGCTGGCCTTCCTGGATTGCATTTCCCTTCCTGCGTTGGATTGAATCTGAGATAAACCCTGAAGTGAAGTGCTGCCCAAATGGGAGGGACTCAGCACCACATCACAGCACCAGGCCCGGGCTTTGGCCTGTGCCCAGTGAGGTGAAGCAGGGCAGCAGCTCAGAACGTAGAAAGAAAGAAAAAAAAATTCCCTCCCCAGTGTCTGGGTAGAAGCAAACTCCACACTAAATTATGTTGCAAATATGCCCTAAGGTAGTTTTAATTTTATTGGCACTGATTTTAATTTACTCTTTAGGTCCCTGACTGCAGGATGAGCTGTTTGGCTGCTGGCAAGGGGACAGCCCTTCATCGCTTGGTTTTAATTAAGGTTCTTAAGTTTAGAAGGAAGGAACAGCGATGCTTTCCCCACTTCCACTCTCAACCCCAAATTGTGATTAAGGGCCCCACATTAGTGACATGTCCCTTGCTCTGACTTGGCCACAGAAAAATACCTCATGTGACTGCTGGGGAAAAAACGTGAAATGTACCAGCTCCTTCATTTAATTCTTTCATCAATCCATATTCTACTCATTTCTTCGCCAAACTAATGGCAACCTATTATATAGGAGGTCTGGCTCTGACCTAATGGATTTAAAAAATTAACAATGTATGGTCCCTGTCCTGAAACAACTCACATTTTAATGGGAGATGGAAATAAAGTATTGTTATATCATGTGTAAGTACCATGAGAGAGATTTGTATCTTGAATTATGAGAGTGAAGTGGAAGCTGTTAACTCATCCTGAGGGATAAAATAAGGCTATTTGAATTGAGATTTTGTACCAGTCAGATGAATAATATTAGCTGCTATAACGAGCAATTTCCAAATCTCAGTGGCTTAATGCAGTAAAGGTTCATCAGAGTCTGATTCAGGTCCGGTGACTCTTTTGGCCATGTTCCTCCCAGTGTTCATGCGGGGACATAGGCTTCTTCCTTTTCATGATACCTTTGTTCTTATGTAGCTTCCTTGCATGAGAACAAGAGGGAATGTGGGTGATTGTATATGAGTTTTAGGGTCAGGCCTGAAAATGGCACTTCTCATGACTGCCCACATCGTATTAGATCCCAAATGGCCAGGGAGACCATGAAATGCCTTCCATGGTCAAGGAAAAGGAGATGGAATTGATGAGCATCTACTTAGTCTCTGTCTTAAATTTTAAGGCTGCATCAGAGTTAGCCAAATAAAGAGAAAACATATCCCTGGCAGAAGGGATATTTATTATGAATAAATGTAGGCATCGAAGTCATGAGCATAGCAGTTCCAGGTATCCTAGGTAGCTTGACGTGACTGGAGTGTAGAACATCAGACCAGAAGTAGCACAGGCTGAGAGGACAAGGACCAGATCATGCAGGGCCTCTTAAAATATATTAAAGGGCTTGGACTCTATTCTGTGGGCAATAGCGCAGTGTAGAATGGTTTTAACTAGGAAAGTGACATGATGTGTTTGCACTTAAAAAGATCATCCTGAAGCAGCAAGGACACAAAGGGAAAAGCTACTGCAGTAGAACAAGTAAGAGAAAATGGGATGTGGACTAGACATGGTTCTGTCCTCAAAGAGCTCAGACAGACAGACATACTTATCAGTCAGATTAGGTCTACAGTAGCAAGTTCCAATATCAACACCCAAGCAGGAAGCTGCTTGGAAAAGCATGAGAGATTTATTTTAATTGAGGATGAGAAGAAAGCATGAAATGTTTAAGGAAGTCATATCTCCTCCATCTTATCCAGCAACCACTTTTAAAGATAAGGAAATTGAGGCACCGTGAAGAGTTGCTACTTGTCCATGGTCACAGATTCTATTAACATAGAAGCGAAGTTAGATGCCCTGCTTCTGCCTTCCATGCTCCACTCTAACTGGGCCAGTAAAAGTCTGTAAAGCCAGTGTAGGCACAACACAGAATCGGGATATTGTTGGAATCAGTGTTTATGTCTTTGGCATTTCCAGAATAGTGCTAAATATGTGTAATAAAGAATAAAAAAAGAACTAAGAACTGAAACTCAGACTCTATCCAGGTACCCAGACCCTTTTCAGCTTTAATTTCATTCAACTCTTAGCATCTCAGAGTGGGAAGGGTTCTTAGAAATTACTAAAACTTTCACATTGTTTTGGAGGCGCTAGCTAATGCAGTGAGACATGAAAAAAAATTAGAAGCAGAAAAAGTGAAAAAGAAGAGATAAAATTACTACATACAGGTGATAAGATTACAAACCTGGAAAATATTGTCCCCTTTATTCACTCCATGTTCCCATACATCCTCACCTCTTCACTGTTCCTAAAACATGCCAAGTGCATGTGACTTTTAGATTTATTTCTTCTTCTTCCTAGAACACTCTTCCACCTATATCCTCAAAACTAACTCCCTGATTCCATTTAAGTTCTGTTCTTCCAGAACCCCTATTATGTTCTGTTCCCTTACTGTGCTTTATTTGTCTCCATGGCATAAGTGCCTCTTGATATAATGTATATTTATTAATGGATTTATTTTCCTTCTCTATAGAATGTAAAATCTTGTAGATTAGGAGTTTTCTGTTGTGTTCATTGCTGTATCCCCAATGCCCAGAACACTCCCTGGTGCATACCCCGGTGCCTACAATACTGTCGGACACATAGTAGGCACTCAGTGATTATTTTATGAATAGGTAAACAAATGAAAATCCAAGAAAATCAAAAGAGTAATTTATAAATAATAGTAGAATTAGTAAATTATCTGGGTAAAAGTTTAACATGTTAAAAACAAGAGCTTTTATGTTTGTAAAGAACTACAAATGGAAGAAAGCATCACATACTTTATAAACTGCCTTGGAATCAAAAGAAATGTTCAGAGTTTATATGGAAAAAAAACCAACAAACAAAAGAACTTTAAAACTTCCTGCTATAATCCCCCACAAAAATTGAATAAGTGGATATTCAAAATATATTCTCAGATTGGATTGGAAGATTTAAAGTCATAAGAACCAATTATTCCTACATTAGTATGAAAATCTAATATAATTATATCACAAATGTTGAGAATATTGACAGAATTTGGGGGAGCAAGAAAACTAAACTCTTATAAAGATCGTACAGAAAAATATGCAAGAAAATACAGGGTAATTTAGGGAAAGAAGCATAATGAGAAGAAGCCTTCCACATATTAAAATACTGTATAAACTTAACATAATCAAAACTGTATAGTCCTGACACATGCATAGAAAAATGATTAGAATAGACTAAAAGCCAAATATAAACCCAAATACATACAAAAAATGATCTGGTAAAGATGGCTTTTCAAGTCAGTGGTAAAAAGATGTGCACAATTTAATAAGTAGTATCAGACAATGAAGTTTAATTCTTACCTCACACCATACACCATGTAAATTAAAACTGAAAGAAAATATTTAAATATGAAAAAGTAATAGAGGAAAAAAGGAAAAATTTGACCCAGAGATCACAAGAGAAAATATTGATAAATCTGTGTAAAAAATTAGCATTTAAAAATTTCTGCATGGCAAAAAGTACCTGTAAAGTCAAAAACAATGACAAATTGTGCAAAAATATTTTTGTACAGCACACAAAGGCTAATTTCCCCAACACCTAGTTTCTATAAATCAATAAGAATGAAGCCCAACAATTCAGTTTTTAAAACAAAGGAAATGGACAGGCAACTCATAGAAAAGAAAATACTAATAGTTCTTAAACATATGGAAAGATACTTAACCATATAATAAAAGGTAATTATACTTAGAGAAATTCAGATTAAAACTAACCTGAGATGTCATTTTTCACCCATCAAATTGGCAAATTTTACCTCAGAGGGAAGGTAGGGGAGGGTGGGGCAAGAGGGAGAGATCAACCAAAGGACTTATATGCAAGCATATAGGCCTAACCAATGGACACAGACAACAGGGGGGTGAGGGCATGAGTGGGGAGGATAGGGGGTAACATGGGGATAAGGACACATATGTAATAACTTAATCAATAAAAAAAATTAAAAAAAAAGACGAGGTCACACACACACACACAAAAACTTGATTTCACCCATCTCATCAAGGTAATTGACAATGAGACATTGTAATATATTGGTAGGAGTGTAAATTGGTCCTCCCAAGGAGGTTAATCAATATTTATCAAATTGCAAAAGCGCAGAGGACCCAGAAATTCTTCTTCTAGGAATTTATCCTACATATAATTGTATATGTGTGAAATCGTATATATACAGAGTCAATCACTAAGACATTATTTGTAACAAGAAACGGTTGAAAATAAATGTTCATCAACAGGAGACTGGTGAAATAATTATATATGGTTGTTAAAAAGAATATATGGTTGTTATGTACTTAGAAAAAATACCTCCACGACATATTAAGAGATTAAAAAGTAGCTTTGAATGGTGTGCTTGGTGTGCTACCATGTGTGTGTGTTGGGAGGCAGGGGGAGGAATGTTTGGGTTTAAACCATCTCTGGAAGGACACATGAGAGCCTGGTAACATGAGCTGCTTCTAGGGAGTGAAACTGGGTGTTTGCAGGACAGCAGTGGAAAGGAGATTTTTCACTGTAAATACTTTCGTATATTTATATTTTTTACTTTTGAGCCATGTAAATCAATCAATATAATTCATCTGCTGTCATTTAAACCATATTAGGTGCCAGGTGTCAGGATGGGGCAGTGGAAGCCACTTCAGGATCATTATCAGAAGAGCCAGGGTCTAGTTCTTGCTCCGGCACCAATTCACTGGTGGGCCTGCAGCGAACAGCCTCTCCACTCAGGGCCGACCCGGGAAAGGTCGGAGAAGCTGGTGTCCAAGGCCCTCTCTAGCTCTGACATCCCGAGATGTAAAGTGCAGTTTTTCCTCCTACATTTCCTAAGTCATCTCTCTACCTCCTCCTTTCCTCTGCAGCTCATCAAAAGCTCAGAGGAAAGGACAAGCAATTGAAGAAAATAAAATTGCAAGAAGACTTTTATAGGGCTGCTGTTGAATCATTGTGTATTCCACCACCAAAGCTGAAAATGATGAGTTTAATATCACACAGAGCAGTGCATCTTATATGTCTCAAAAGACAGCTTATGCTACCCAGGAAACAGGGAGTGCGGCAAGGCGTCATGCTTCACTCCAACTCTGAGGCAAATGAAATGACAGTCATCAGGCCCACATTCTAGAACAGAGGTTCTCAACCTTCCTAATGCCGTGACCCTTTAATACAGTTCTTCATGTTGGTCACCCCCCGCCCCCCAATTTCATTGTTACAAATTGAAAATAATTAAAGCATAGTGATTAACCACAAAAACAATATGTAATTATATATGTGTTTTCCGATGGTCTTAGGCGACCCCTGTGAAAGGGTCATTCAACCCCCAAAGGGGTTGCAACCCACAGGTTGAGAACCGCTGTTCTAGAAGCAGCATGGTTTTCATTTGGTTTTAACTTCATTGGAAAGTGTCCCAAGGAGGGACAATCCTTCAAAGCGTGGACTTTCCTTTTTTCCCAGGACCACACTCTAGAAAAAGGACAGGCATGTGGCCAGGTGTTGCCTTGGCTGTTTCCAGCACTGGCCACTTGATGTTGATAAGTTAACTGTGCCAGGTGTCCAGAAACTGGGTTTCAGTCCCAGTTATGCCATGAGCTTGGGCAAGTCCACTCCCCATTGGGGGCCTCTGATACTCTGAGGAAGGACTAATAGCCATGACTTGGACTGATGTATAGGAAGACAAAATTGAATTTGAGCGACATTGAAGATCTGAGGAGCTAAATATTCCTCAATTCCTGCCAGCTCATTACCATGTCTGGAGTCTTCTCTCTTGTTGAGTTCTGCACACAGATGCTGAGCAGCCTTGATGCACAGGCCTGGGGCTCTTTACAGACAACCCCCTACCTCCAGGGAGCTCATAGAGGGAATGGTAACAGATAAACCACACCAAGCGAGCAAGTGCCTTAAACATGTGTAAGCAGAGAGCAGAGAAATGCTAGTCACAAGGTGTGTTTTTTCCAGGCACTATGTATATACTATTGGGGAGTAGGTGTGGCATCATGAAATGAGGTTAAATAAAATAATTAACTAAGAGGTTATAGGTGAAGTTCCCAGAATTGTGTCAGCATGCATTAAATATGTAGTAAACAATAGTAACCATTATTGTGATATTTGATTCTCACTGTAACTCTCTGAGGTTGGAATTAAAACAATCACTTTTCAAATAAGGAAGCGGAGGCTCAAAGTAGGACCATGATTTACTCCAGAGCCCTCAGCTAGAAATGGCCAGTCAGGGCAAAACCATAAGCAGGCCCAATGTAAACATAATTATGTTGCCTCAACGCATTTCTAATTAATCAGAGAAACAAATTCTGCTACTGCGTTTAGTCTTGAGTGATTAACTATTCAGGACTTGACCAACAAAAACCTCACTTCTTTCGGAGAACTTTACAGAGGTAGTGCTCTCAGACCCGAGGGCAGGTGGTATTATATGTGAGCAGAAATTGATTTTCACTGTCTCAACCCCTCCAATCACATTGCAAATGGTTGCTAAATGGGCTGACAGGTAGGGCCAGCTTGAAAGTGTATGTACATGTATGTGCATGTATGCATTTGTGTGTATGTGGTGCATAGTACATGCATGTGATATGTGTAGGAGTGTGCATGTGTGTTATGTTGTGCTGTGTGTGTGCATGTGTGGTGTGTGTGTGCATGTGTGTGGTGTGCATGCGTGAGTGTGCATGTGGTGTGAGTGAGTGTGTGTGTGTGTGTGTGTGTGTGTGTGTGTGGTATGTCTGGTTCCTTTAAAGTGTGCTCTGTGACCCCAGACTTCTCATTTGTTATCCTCTCTCTCAACAGAAGACAAGCCTGGAGTTCTATATCGACATCCATGCTCACTCTACCATGATGAATGGCTTCATGTACGGCAATGTCTTTGAGGATGAGGAGCGCTTCCAGAGGCAGGCCATCTTCCCCAAGCTGCTCTGCCAGAACGCTGAGGACTTCTCCTATGTAAGCCAGGACTCCCTCAGCCCTCCCGCTCTTTCTCTCCCTCAGTGCAGTTTGGTTTAACATTCACAGAACACCAGCTCTGTACCAGGTTGTGCATGGATGTGGATGATAAAGACAGAGGTAACAAGCCGTGCCTGCCCTCAGGCCACTCCTCACCAGTGGGGAGGGAGACTGCGATGTGACAGCCAGAGCTTGGTTTGTCTGAGGAGCTGGCATTTGTGTAGTTGATCTGACTCCAGCATTAAGACAAGAAACTCACTGAGCAACTGAGCACCCAGCACATGCCAGGCCTGCTCCGGGTTGGCTTTCACCTGTCCCAGTTCCATCAGTAGGAGCCTGTCATGTCTGCAGAAGGGGTTACACGTGCACCATTCTCTTCCTTCATGATGCTTTCTGTGCCTCAGTTTCTTTGTCAGTAATTTGTGGGTGACAATTTCCTGCCCTGCCTGCGTCATAGCTTCCTCGGGGGACAAATTCAGCAATAGATTGCACTCTGCAGGCAGAAAAGACCTCAGCAGGCCCAAGGAGTGTGTTACTACCCACCTCACATGACGAGGAGGCCTGAGAGACTGTAGGCTGGTGTTTAGAATAATTTGCAGCAAAAGCAATATTGGAAAAGGACCAGGAGAGAAGATAAAGAGGGGAGTCAGCATGTGGCGTGGGGACAAGGGAGATAGTTTGTGAGGTTGCCTTTGTTTTGATACCAAATCTCTGAGGCCTGTTTTTCCCATGTGGCCAGAGGTGGGAGGAGGGGGGCGCAGCACAAAGGTGAGGGCAAGTTTTGAGGTTGATGAACACTGGCCTTGCCTGTTGCTTCAGGCCTGGACATTGGTGGAGATGATAAATTTCTCCAGGAGGTTAGATGCACTTTGAATCTCAGAATCTTTGAATGCCAGACCACAAGAGGATGGGGGAGATTATTTAGCCCAGTTTCCTTTTTACACCTAAAAGACGCCTATGGCCCAGCGAGGTCGGGTATATATAGCAAAGTCCCTCAGGTTTGGTGGTGTAATCCAAGCAGGTGGCTCCCTATTGGTAGGTCTGGGATAAAAGCAGCCATCCTCGTTTGTGTGGGAATCCCTATAGGATGGTCAGCCCTTGTCTTTTTAAAACCACTTCAATTCCAGAGCAGACTGTGGTCTCCTGGATCCGGGTTCCCTGGGAGGCTGGGCCATAGGCCTCAGAGACCTTCACAGGGGTAAGGTTTCCAGGACCAACAAAAGGGGCACCGTCTAGGAGATTTATTTCTGACCTTCCTGATTATGTTCCTGCATTGCAGCCCCCTTAGGAGCTCAAGGCCGGGGTCAAAGTCATCTACCCTACTCCAACCTCTGTTTCCCCTCTTCCCTGATCCTCAGTGCCCAGCTCTAAAATGAGAGTTGGGTTTCACTGTGTGGACTTCAACAGTCCTTTAAGATCTGATATTATATGATTGTCTGATCCTTTCTTTTACCACAACACACACACATATTTCTGTTTCTTTCCATCTTATTTTGCTGTTTTCTTTCTCCTTTTTCTTTTCTGTCTTTGCCTTCTTCTCTTACTTCCTGCTGAATAAGACATACATTTTTTAAATTAAAACCACTGTCTCTTCATGTACTTAGAGCTTCAAGGGTCAGCACAGATGCCCTTGTAACCACACCTCTGTGAAAGAGATTTTTTTTATTTTTTAAATATATGTTTATTGATTTCAGAGAGGAAGGGAGAGGGAGAGATAGAAACATCAATGATGAGAGAGAATCATTGATCAGCTGCCTCTGCATGCCCCCTACTGGGGATCGAGCTCACAACCCAGGCATGTGCCCTTGGTCGAAATCGAACCCGGGACCCTTCAGTCCTCAGGCCGATGCTCTAGCCACTGAGCCAAACCGGCCAGGATTGTGAAAGAGATTTTATGATCACCTCCACTCTACGGATGAAGACACGAAGGCCAGTGGACTCCAAGTCACATGTTCTGAACAGGGCAGGGGCATTGAGGCACTGACCTGTTTGCTCCCTCCTCTCCCTACTGTGATGAGTGTGGGAACACTCAGTGAAGAAGTCGCCATGATCCCTGCTCTCTGGTGAGGCTGGACGTGAGGTCAGACGTGAGGTCGGCAGTTGCAGATGGGCGGGGAGCACTGTGAAGGAGTGCAGTTGGTTCTGAAGTCACTTATCCCTTGGTTCAAGTCTCCTGTATCACTTACTTGCTCCATCTCTGAACCCCTTTCCTCACCTTAGAGGGGCAAAATTATCACACACACACCAAGGGGTGTTTTTTTTCCATTAAATTTATTGGGGCAACACTGGTTACTATGTCTGTATCCTCTATTGTGTGCTTATCACCTGAAGTCTAGTCTTTCCTCACCTTTATTTGACCCGGTTTACTCTCTTTGTCCTCTCTGCACCCCCTGTCCCCTCTGCTAACCACCATTCTGTTGTCTGTATCTATGATTTTGGTTTTTCACTTGTTTTGTTTGTTCATTTGTTGCTTTTATTTTTAAATATCCCACATCTGAGTGGAATCGGTTTCCATCTGACTTATTTCACCTGGCATAATACTTTCAAGACCCATCCATGTTGTCACAAATGTCAGTATTTCATCTTTTTTTATGGCTCAGTATGTACCACATCTTCTTTATCCAATCACCTGTCAAAGGGCACTTAGGTTGTTTCCGTGTCTTGGCTACTATAAATAATACTGCAATGAACATAGGGGTACATCTATCTTTCCAAATAAGTGTTTTTAAATTTTCCAAGTACATACCCAGAAGAGGAATTGCTGGATCATATGGTAGCTCCATTCTTAATTTTTTAAGGAATCTCTCCATAGTAGCTGCACTAATTTACAGTTCCAAGGGGGTTATTTTTGAAGCCCAAATGAGATACTGCTATAGGGGAAACAATATGATTAAGTTGAAATCACTGCCCAAATTTTAATTCTGATTTTCATCATAGTACAAGTACTTTTTTTCAAGTTTTATTTTATTGTTTGAAGGGTTATATATAGTATTACATATTGCTTCTTATTCTCTGTCCACATTCCTTTGCTCCATCTGTTCCCCATTCAGATTTTCACAAATACAGGGATGGGCAAAAGCAGTGTTTCCCATATGCATGAGTGTAAGCCTACTTTTTCCCACCCCTGTATTTGTTGAATGGCAGTTACTGTGCCCCAGGAGCTCTGCCGGATGCTTTCGTTTTAATGCTGTTTATTTAGTTAATCAGTCATCCTACTAAACCTGTGATGTGGGACTAATATCCCACTTTTCAGATGAGGAAGTTGAAGCCGAGAGGTAGTGTGTGCAAAGTCTGGTAGCCCAGGCGTCCTGCCCTGACTCTCTGCTCCTTCTTGTCTTTCACAGTCCAGCACATCCTTCAACCGAGACGCCGTGAAGGCAGGCACTGGCCGCCGCTTCCTCGGTGGCCTCCTGGACCACACTTCCTCCTGCTACACCCTGGAGGTCTCCTTCTACAGCTACATCAGCGGGGGCACCACTGCTGCGGTGCCCTACACCGAGGAAGCCTGTATCCTTGAAAGCCCAGGGGCAACTGTGCTCAACCTCAAGAAGCTCATTGGCCTTCTGCAATCTCACAAAAGGCAGGTCCCCATGCTGCCCTGGGCCAGCCCACAGCCAGGCCTGGCAGGATTTACTAGACAGGTCAGGAATTTGGTCTCCCGTGGGGTGAGGATGGAGATGGCTGGCTCTGCTGTTGGCATCTTTGCATTGTCCTCTTTCCCCCTCGCCCTCTAATGGACGCCCTCTCCCAGCTGCCTCTGCTGTGCTTCAAGTCTTGGTCAGGCACCTGGACCCACGGCCTCCCTCTACTTTATGCTGCCCCCACCTCTCTCTCCCCTCTGCTCCCTCATGAGAGAGTCTTCTGCCATCGAAGGTGTGTGAGCACACAGGCTGGAGGACCATCCCCGGGGCTGCTGAGGAAGACCCTGATGGTCTTCACTCCTCTTTCTAACCCTGAACATTTAAAAGTATATTTTCTCTTTTCTCTTCTATCTTTTTATTCTCTTGCTTTCTCATTTTCTTTTCTTTCTGCTCACCATTTTTCCTTTTACTTATCCCCCCTCCTTGTCCCCTCTCCTCTATCTCTCCCTTCCCTCCTGTTTTGTGTGTTTCTTCCCCTAATTCTCACAACCCCCTTCCTCCCTCCCCTCCCTCTGTATTCCCTCTTATTCCCATCCTTCTTTCCTCTCTGGCTCTTCACTTTGCCTCCCTTCCGCCTTCCTTCTCTTCCCTCTCATCCTCTGCACATCTTGCTCTTTGCATTTCCTCTGCCCAATTGCCTTTCCTCATACAATTTATCCGAAAACCTCCAAGCATGCCATGATGAAATTATAGGTTACTTTCTAGCTTGCTTGAATTTTTAGGGGTTATTGAGTCAATCTAGTTTCCTGAGTGTTGATTTTAATTTCAAGGTCACAGCATGAGGGTTTTGACAGATTGTGACAGTGTCTGTTTTCCTTTATCCTTTTGTTTTTGGATTGACCCATTTCTCCTTTCCTATGTTTTCTTAGAGAAAGAATTATAGTTGAAGGAGGAGAAAGGAGAGGAAATAAATTAACTGTATATATATATTTAAATTCTCCCTCAAAAGTGCAGGTGCTCTTTTTAGGCTTTACTCAACCCATGGTGAGTACTTATGGAGTTTCTACCATACTCTGGGCAGGAAAACATCCTTTCTATGTGTGATGTAACTTAGGACTAGTGGGTTGCAGCCTAGTGGCTCTGCAGGTGGGGTGGGGGAGGTCCAATTCCCTAGCTGGGATCATGGGAGGCAGGGTGACAAACCCAGACGGAGGGGTGAGCAGCAGGTCAGCTGGGTGTTTGAGAAATGTTCCAGACCCACAGAGCACTGGAGAGATGGTGAGAGTCACCCAGACTGAGGCAGTCATCTTAAAGTCAGCTCTCATAACCTTTAACTACGGCCTGGCTAAGGAACAGGCAGAGGACCCTTGGTTTCTAAAGTCCTGGCCATCTATCAAGTGCCACACCACACCCCTGCCACCTCAAAGCACACGCTCTTAATCATGTATGGCCCATGCCCTCTCTATGATCCCCTAACTCCTGTAGCACATGCATAGGTCACATTCCACACTGCACCCACCGGCTTTGTTCCACATGATATTGTGGCAAAGAAGGTAGAGAGAGTTGCCTGGTGAATTGAGCCTGTGCACCAAAGGGGATCCCTCAACCCCTGATCACAGTGAGGTGTGAGTTTGTGCGCAGGAGCCTGCACTCAGTTTGTGGTTGGTGTCTGATGTCGAATTTGAGGGTTCCCATCCTTTCTTGGCACCTCTGACATGCTTTTGTGTCGAAAGTAAACCTATTTCTCAGTAGAGTGCCTTCCCCCTTAGCTCAGGCCACCGTTTCCTCTCCTCAGTGCCCAGTCCTTGTTCATCACAAATAAACATACCATCAGGACATGCAGGAGTCAGACCAGGGGCCCAAGCTAAAATGCTGACCAAGAAGGCATAGTTCCTGACTCAGAGCTTTCACTCTCCTTGGGGAGACAGAAGAGGAAAGAGGCATCTATTATATATATGATGAGTTCTGTGGGGAAGGATTCCAGAGGGCCGTGGGAAACTTTCACTTAGTAAATTTGAGTTGAGTTTCCACCACAAGCAAGGTAAGTTCTAGGCACAGGGGATGAAACAGTGAACATTCTAAAAACAAAAATGTCTTTACATGACCTCCCAAACACAGTTTTGGAAGGTTATGGATGGCTTCCCAGTAGAAGTGACATCTAAGCTGAGTTTTTAAGACTGAGTAGAGCCCTAACCGGTTTGGCTCAGTGGATGGAGCATCAGCCTGCGGACTGAAGGGTCCCAGGTTTGATTCTGGTCAAGGGCATGTACCTTGGTTGCGGGCACATCCCCAGTGGGCGGTGTGCAGGAG
>NW_005364671.1:2996217-3023941 GCF_000412655.1 Myotis brandtii
CTCTCTGTAAAAAATCAATAATATATATATATATATAAAAAAGACTGAGTAGAAATTACCCAGATTTACAGGGGTGAGTTGTTAGAGGGAGGACACTGCCAACAGAGAGAAGAGGAGGGTGTCTGCAGGAGCTGTGCATGGCTCAGGGTGGCTACAGGACTTCAGATGCAAGAGATGAGACTGAAGGACAGGCTGTAAGGAATTGAACTTGAACGTGAGGGCAATAGGAAGGTTTTAAATTGTGGTGGAAGCCACTCTGGCTACAGTGGAAAGGACAGACTGGAGGGGCCAAGCCTGTAGTTGGATACACGCATTAGGAGGTTGCTTTGATCATCAGGTGGGAGGTGATTCAGGCCTCAATTCTGGTGGTGCCGTGGAGTATTTATAATGAGGGGACTTGGTACATGATTAGAGGGTGTCAGTGGGGAAGAGGTACTAGTTAGTGATAGGAGGGAGTTAAGGGTGACTGGTGGGGCTGCACATGAGCTGAGCAGGCCATGATGCTGTGAGAGCCGCCACCTTGTTCTGTTACCCAGGGGATGAGAAGAGAAACCTGGAGCTGCACCGGGGAAGCTCGGGCCAATTCAACACACACGCGTGTGATCTAACTTGGCTCCCGAATGAAATGCACTTTTTAAAACCCTCCTCTCATGACAGAAGGAGACTTCAGGCAGACAAATTGTGGTCCGTGTTGGCTACTGGCTCCTCCTCCCAATCAGAGAAAGAAATGACATGATGGTCTGATGGGAATGGCAGTATGGTCTGGGAGGAAGTGTCCTCTAGCCTGGGAGTCAGGGGCCTGGATCCTGATGGCAGCACCTCCCAGAGAGTGTCCTTCGGCAAGTCCTCTACCCTTGCTAGGGTGAGCAACATCGCCTTCACAAAGGGACCAAGGACCTTTCACTTTCCCACCCCTGCTCTGGGGATTAAATATAGATACTCATGAAAATGTGAGGAGTTATTCAAAGAGAACAGACCTCGGATTCAGACAGATCTGGTTTTGAATCCTGTATCAGCCACTTACTAGGTATGTCACCTTGGGCATACTTCAGTGGATCTCGCTGTCCTAATCCATAATCGGACATAATAATACTTCACCTCACTGAGCTGAGATGAGGTTGAATAAAATAATGTGTGTGAGTGTGCACTGTAAGTTAAGTGACTGTTGGTTAAAACATTAAAGAGATGTATGTGACTGTGGATGAGGACCTGTGTTTATGTTGAAGATAGTCAGAGCTGTTAGAGCAAGAGGCCTGGCTGTGCTGCAAGGGCTCACAGGGCAGAGGGCCTTGGAGGAATCATCACAGTTAAGGGCCTTGACCTCAGAATGCCACACAGTGTGTGGGAGTGCAGTTCCTATGGTTTGTTTTTCGTGTCTGTCATTTAGAGTACCCTCTTCCCAGTATCAGGTGTGGGTTCCCCAGAGGGGGCTAGGCACGTGTAAAATCCGAGAAGGCTGGGAGGGAGGGAATCCTGAGGGGTCTTGCACCCAGGCTCACAATAGTGCTCACCTCCCCACCCACCAGAAAACATATGTCTGTCAGTCTAGTTTTTCTCCCTGGAAAAGTGCCAGCTACACATACCAGGGCCTTCCTCCCTAGTGCAATTATTTAACCACTCTGTCTGCCTCACATTCACCTTGGAAATCTGAGCCCTAGTTGTCTTTCTGCAGGAAATCTTTCTTCCCTCTCCCTCCCCTCATTTTCTTGATCTGTAAAGGGAGAATAGAGATGTTTTATGTCACAGGGCTGCTTTGATGGTTACAAGGGAGAATGCAGATGAATCACTGGGCACACACTCAGGCGCCATTGAATATTAGTTCCCCTGCCCTTCCTCCCTGTTGCTTGTTGTTTTTGTTGTTGTTAAATGATAAATTCCTGAAAACTTTAGACCATTCTCCAGCAAATTCTATTTACATTTTACTGTTCTGCAAGTAGTAAATTGCTCTGTTCAAATGATTTTAGAGGCGGGGGAAGGTGAGCAGAGAAAGAGAGGGAGATGCTAAACTGGAATCATAAAATAACCCACAGCTTCTGTGGTCTTTGTTTATGGTCTGGTCACAGCCAAAGGAAATAGCTCTTTGACAAAATGGATGAGAAAAACATTGCAAAGAGAGACCTTTGGTCCTGAGCAGACTCGTTTCCACAGTCTTATAGCTGGGACACCTTAATCAGAGAGTGCTGGCTCTAGGTGAAGGGAATGATGGGTGTGGCCAAGAGAAGATGCAGAGATCTAGGACTCAGGTGGTTGACTTGGTCTCAATTCAAAGCCTACTATATGCTTTCCACTAGGTCCACACCAGACATTGACAATGTCATTTATTTTATTCATCCATCCAACAGAACTCAGTAGACACTACAAAGTTTTGTCCTCAGTCCCTGGTGATCTGACAGTCACCTCTGTTGGGGCACTACACCTCTCCAGTGCCCCTCTTGTCTGAACATGAGCTAAAGGT
Source organism: Myotis brandtii (assembly GCF_000412655.1). Taxonomy (NCBI): domain Eukaryota; kingdom Metazoa; phylum Chordata; class Mammalia; order Chiroptera; family Vespertilionidae; genus Myotis; species Myotis brandtii. Next base: position 2,998,673 of record NW_005364671.1, read on the forward strand.
TACATAACTGGTTCTCTGGTTTCCTTTTCCAAATCTTGCATGGTGGTTTTTATACTTCACTTTAAAATGTGGTATCTGGCCCTGGCCAGGTAACTCAGGAGGTTAGAGCATCATCCCACTATGCCAAGGTTGTGGGTTCAATCCCTGGTCAGGCCACATATAAGAATTAACCAATGAATGCATAAATAGGTGGAAAAACAAATCGATGTTTCTCTCTCTCTTCTCTCTCTCCCTTCCTCTGTCTCTCTCCCTTCCTCTGTCTCGCTCCCTTTCTCTGTCACTCTCCCTTTCTCTTTCTCTCTCTCAAATCAATAAATAACAATTTAAAAATAAATAAATTAAAATAAATTTTTGAAATGTGGTATCTATGGACTCAGGATCTCAGCTAAAACCAAGACTCATTTTAATAATGTGTTCCAGTATCTACCAGATAAGATTGAGCATTATTGGTGATTACTTGGGCATGGGGATAAAGAGAGAAATCAAGGAAGATGCCAAGTTTTCTTGATTTGAACAACACAGTGGAACGAATAACTTACATACAGACTGTTGGAGAAAGGGGTTGAGGAGGGGAATATTTTGAGCTTTGTTTGGGATGTGTTGAGTGTAGGGTGGTCATGTGAAGTACAAATAGAGAAGTTTGGCAGGCAGGTGGCTTTATGGGCCTGAAGTTCTGGAGAGAGCCTGGACTTTGGACAGGCTTATAATAGATTTTTCTACCAGGTACTATAGAGTCCTAATGAGAAAGTGGTTTGGTATGTACAGTCCAGATGGGCTTCCCCTGATGAGCTGGTGAAAAGAATGCCCCTTGTCCCTGTCATAAGCTGTGTGACTTTGGTTAAATAACTTCACCTCTCTGGTGAAAGCCTGATACTTGGTAGGCCTCAGTGAATTCCAGTGAATGAATGGAAGGAAAGAAGGAAGGAAGGAAGGAAGGAAGGAAGGAAGGAAGGAAGGAAGGAAGGAAGGAAGGAAAGCAGGCTTCACCAACATCTGCTAGTTGACCCACTAATAGGACAATGAGTGATGTGATCTGTGTTGCTCAGGGGAATTATCAGGATATATGTGTGTACTGGGCGGTTGGGGAGGTGTAGGGGGTACTGCCTGGATTTTCTTTCTTGAAGAGGAGGCTTCACTTTTTAAGCAGAAGAGTAGGAAGTGTCAGGTCTGACCTGTTGATTGGCATGGAATGATACTCAAGTACTTCCCAGTTTGTCATGCCCATGGTCAATCCTTTGTTAAGATTAATAGGCAAAAAATGCTTCAATCCGTGGGCTTTGGGAACAGAAGACTAAACTGGACAGGGACCTGTTGGGGGTTTATTTCCCACCCCCATGTAGACATGGGCTAGAATTTGATATTTAAATGTGAATGCTTATGGAAGGACAGACTGAATGAATGGATGGCTAACAGTAGTAGTGATGATAAAGACAAAAATATTGAGATGTGCTTCATGAGTCAGGCTAGGATCCCTTCATTGGAGGAATGGTCATGTGGGTTGGGGAACTTCTGTTCCCCATTCTGGGTTCCAATTTTCCTATCTTTACATTAGAAGATAAAATGATATGATCCTTAAGTTTATTTCTAAACTAGAAGACTGGTGCACAAAATTCATGCACAGGTAGGGTCCCTAGGTCTGGCCGGCAATCAGGGCTGATCTATGGGGGAACCAGCAGGGGGATTGGACCCCCCACCCCTGCTGGCACCCGCCTTGGCTAGCCTGAGGCCTGCGGGCTGGGGGCAGCTCCTGCGTTGAGTGTCTGCCCCCTGGTTGTCAGTACGCATCTTAGCGACCAGTCATTCCGCTGTTCAGTTGATTTGCATATTAGGCTTTTATTAATAGGATCATTAGATAGATCGATGGATGGATGATGATAGATAGATGATAGACAAATACAGAAAGAATTATTTGATTTTTGGCCTTTGAGATAAGTACCTCCATTTAACGTGCAGGGAAACAAAAGCCCAGGAAAGTCAAATAACATGCCCAGGGCTACTCTCTCAGTTCTGCCTGGTTTTGTCTCACCTCCTCCTTGTTCTGTAGTGGGCCCAGATTCCCTCCCTTTTCTGTAGGACAAAAGCCCATTCCTGAACCCCACAGAGGTTGAGACCCACCAGCCACCTCCTGCTCCTCCTGTAGCCCTGTTCTCTATAACCCCTGCTCTTCCAGATGCCACCAGACCCATTCTCCGCATGCTCAGACTAAGCTGCCTTGCCCTTTGTGAGCCCTGCCTTGGTCCTGCAGCTCCCACCTCAGATCTCAGTGTGCCTCTTACCCAGGCCTGGAAACCCAACATGTCATTACCTTCCCCCATCCCTGCTCCTCCCCCCAAATGAGGTTTCTAAGGGTTTTATCTGCTGTTGTCAAGTTTATAGCCATAATTCAAAATGCTGTTAGTATTACTGACAGCAGAGAGCTACAAATTACAAAGTTGTAAAGTTACTTTATGGGGATAACTGTCAGCCTTCACTAGCATCACTGCAAGGCTCCATGGAAACCAAGTGATGATAGAGAGAGTTAATGTTGCTCAGGGGTATGGCTGTGAGCTGCTGGTCAGAGGGTTCCTGGTGGTTCTTAAGTAACTTGAACCTATCTATAATAATAAAAGGGTAATATGCTAATTAGACCAGACATCATTCCAGACGTCATTCCAGATGAAGCCAGGGCCAGAGGGAAGCCCAGGTCTTGGGTGCCAGAGGGAAGCTGGTGCCAGCAGCTGGGGGAAGAAAGGCCTAGTTTGTTTATATTCATGTTCAAGTGTACACTCATGCACGCAGGTTCTATGTTCCCATCTTCTTGTCGTGCAAATGTGGAGAGAGCCCTCAAAGTGGAAGAACTTTACTCAAGGTCAGTTCTAAGGTGCTGATCTGGGCCTGACTTTGACCTGCCCAGATGCCAATGATTGTCTGCCACACTGTAGGTGTTTACTAAATAATTGTTGAGGGAATGAATGCCTGAAACACTTGGAGGCATAGACAATAATAAGAACAAAGGTGTTAATGATTTCTACCTTTAGAGTAAAGCAAATAAAACAAAAGCAGCTTTGGAAACTCTAATTTGGGGGAATGAGGTTTCCTGTGTAGTAACATAGTTTAGGTGTCTTAATTGGTACTATTAAGCTCGATATTAGACAGCAACACAAATGTATCCATCCCCAAATCTACCACACACTGTCCTCCTGCCAAAATTGATGCGAACTGGCTATATTAATAGAAGCAGATGTTGGGAACAAGGAGGTGCTGGCCTTTCTTTGCCCTACTGTGTCATCGACCCCCGGAGCCCTGTGTTCATCTCTGGTCCCCTCTCTATGTAGGCCATTGAGAAAACGGTGCACAGCCGCTGAATGACTGGGATGGGAAGGGAGCACTGCTGGTTTACCAGCTGGCCCTGTCTGCCTGGGACTGAAGGGTTTCCTGGGAACTTCAGTGCTAAAATCAGAGCAGGTTGACAGTCCCGAATAAACTGAGATGGTTGGTCACTCTACCCAAAGCTTTGACCTGTGAGAAACTGGTCAATGAATTGGGGATATTTCCTTTGGAAAGAAGATATTTGGAGGCTACATATTTGCTTTGGTCAAATTTCTAAAGAGCTATCATGGAGCAGAGGGAGATGATCCATCCTCCTGTTGTGCACAATAAGAGTCAGGATGAGATCTAGTGGGAGGGGCAGCAGCTCCACTGTGCACTCTGTGAAGGAAGTAATGACAGGGCTGTGCTTACTGAGCACCTGCAACTCCCAGGACCTGGCCCAGTTCTTGGGGATGCAGAGAAGAGTGATGGCAGCCTCTGCCTGGAGACGTTTCAGTGTGGTGAGGGAGGCAGGCAGGAGAGTGATCTCATGAGTGTGTGACAGAGGAGCACAGGGAGTGGTGGGAATGAGCATCGAACAAACCCAGCCTTGGGGGTCCCAAGGGTGGGAGCAGGTGCAGCAAGGAAGATGCCATGGGAGGGCCTTGCAGGCAGAGAGAGTGGCACGTGCAGAGTCCAAAGCACTCAGAGAGCTGTATCCCCTCCTTTGGGCAAGTCTGGGCCTTGGGAAGTCAGTTGGGAAATGAGAGGGGATTAGGCTGGAGAGGGCTGTGGGAACCAGGGGATGAAGCAGTGTTTCAGGGAGAGCCAATGGCAGCGTGGGGAGGATGGCTCAGTGGGGTCAGCTGGAGATAAGCAAGTGCAGCACAGACATATGTCAAGCCACCTCACCAGGTAACGCTCATCCACCCGCCTTCTTCCCTCTCTTTTCATTTTCCTTAAAAGGACCCTGTGATACTGGCTCTGGAAGTAATTCAGAGAGTCCCCTCCTTCCTGGTTCTGCTGGGGAACCAAGAGTTCCAGTGTGTCAGATGGCCAGAGGTTTGGGGATAACTCCTAGTGGCACTGTTGGGTAATGGGCAGAACTCCAATGTGAGATTCACGAGCCTTGTTAATCTGCCTTCTGCCACTCATTTGCTGTGTGATCTTGAGCAAATCACTAGACTTCCCTGAATCTCACTTTTCCATCTTTGAAATGAAAGGTTTGCACAAAGAGCCTCCATCCTCCTCACTCAATAAGCCTATTTAACTTAGACTGACACACATTTTTTGAACCTCCACTATGTATGGATGTTGTCCACCCCTGGAGGGCATGGCACTGCTCTCTACAAGACCACCAGCCCACCCTTTCTTCCAGAGAGACCTGGGACCAACAGCTCAAGTCTCACTTCCCAAGCAGCAAGCTACATGCCCGACAAGACACGCTGCCTGTCTGGGATTTCTTAGATGTCAATATTTTCCTCAAGATGATAAATGTCCTGCCAATCACAGGAGGCAGCTGCCAAATCTGTCTGAGACAAGGGCCTCTGGCTGGGGCTGTGCCGTGCTTGGCATGTCGATGCATCTTGAGAGGCAGGAGGTGGGAGTCAGGCTGGAGGAGGAAAGGAGGGCGGGAGGTCAAGCCCACTGCCCTCAATCTATGCAGATTTTGCCATGAGTCAGTGAAGTGGAGACAGGAGACAGGATATTCACAGAATGCCAAGTCCTGAGGGGAGTGAGGGGGAGCATCAGGAAGCAAACAGCACTTATCAGTGTATAAAGTACATTCACAGCACATTATCTTCTTGTTTGACCCCACCACAATCTAGGGAGAGGGTATTATTATCTGTATTTTACCAACAAGGCGGGTGCATTCTGTTCTCAAGGGCCCATCCGAAGGCACTGGCAGTCCCAGCTCTCAGTACAGATACAGTCAGGTGGGCGGCGCCTGCGCATGACACAGTGTGTGGGTGTTGGGACAATACCTTCCCAGGAGCTGGAATTTCTTTCTTCTGATGTCAAGCTCTCAGTGCAGATACAGTCAGGTGGGCAGCGCCTGCGCGTGACAGTGTGTGGGTGTTGGGACAGTACCTTCCCAGGAGCTGGAATTTCTTTCTTCTGATGTCAAGTCCAAATCTGATTGCCTTTCCCTCCCCTCAGATTGCCCTCCCCTCCCCTCAGAGGACACTTTCTTTGAAAAAACAAAACAAAACAAAAAAATAGCCACTGGATGCAGGAGCTAATAACTGAGATGTAACCAACAGATGCATTGTCCACGAATGGGGTGAAAAGAGCAGGGAGGCCTCTGGAGCCAGGCCAACTTGGGTTCAGGTCTTGGCTCTTCTACTTAGTGTTTGTGACCTTGGGCAAGTGATCTAATCTCTCTGAGTTTCACTTTGCCCATCTGAGACAACGCTGATTCTGATACTTACTCATAGGGTTGTTTATATAGATGGAAACCTGAAATCTCAGGTGTAATAGCATACCTGGAACATGGTAGGTCCTCAATACACAATACCGCCATTATTACTGTTACTAGTCAAGTCATGAATTGGGTGAAGTCTGAGTAATATGTTTCTGGGCCTCAGGAAGGCATGAAGTCAGGGTAGGCTGGAGGTTTTGTGGAATCTTCCATGAAGGGTTCATTAGATTCTTAAGGAGTGCCTAAGATTCTTAAGTGGCAATCCTCTTCAAAGTGGATTTGGGGTTCTCAGACTCTGTTATCTGTACTCATGTGTATAATTCATAACTTTTTAGCAGGACAAAGTCATTAATGATCAGGCTCAGGGCTCAGTCTATGGCCTAGATCTGTGGCCGAGGCTGAGACTCAGTCTGCTACCAGGTTAGGTATGTGCTGCTCAGAGATAACATGGGTAAGCACTCCTTAAGTCTGGTGTTGAGGAAACATCACAGTGAAGAGAACAAATGTACATGGGTTCTCACCATGAAATGTAAGAGCTAGAAAATGCACTAATTTTTATTTTTAATGTGATCTCAGACACCTGACACTCTATCTCTGTGCTTGTTTCTCGTTCTCCCTGCTGTGCCCACTCGGGAATGGTTGTGCAGATCCAATGGCATAATGTGTAAGAAGTGGTTTTGAAAATCAGCCTCCCTGCGCTCAAGGAAAGGACGATCTTGGTGAAGGGAGCAGGAAGAGGAGCTGCCGGGAGTTGGAGGCACGCTGCCCTCAGGACAGAGGTCTGGCATAGGGCAGGACCAGGGCCGGAGGAGGACTCAAACCAGTCAGTTGCACATCCATGTATTCAGGGCTATGCAGGGAGCTGGCTCCACCCAGAGGTGCTGGGAACCCAGGAACCTGAGCCAGAGACTGGTTCCTCTGGCTCTGCCTCTCTTTGCCTGCCTGGCAGGACCAGCTGCGGCCCCGTTGCTGTTCCTGAGGTTAAAGTGCCCTCTCCTGGCCCCCAGGGTGCATGGCTGCCTCTGAGAGTCCAGGTCCTCCCGGAAGAGGACTGGGAGGCTGCCAAGTCCTTTGTCTCAGGGTCTCAGGGCTGGCCTCTGGGGGGTGGAGGAGGGGGTGAGACCCCTGTAGGGGAGGAGGAGGGAGGGGCACATCCCCTGCACCTCTTCCAGGTTTTTCTCCTGGATGGAATCGGAATCTTTACATCTTTCCTCCCCACTTACTTCTCTCTCTCTCTCTCTCTCTCTCTCTCTCTCTCTCTCTCTCTCTCTCTCATTTTTTCCACTTCTTTTTTATGTGTTTATTTGACTCTCTCATACATATACATATATTTTATTATGTCCTTTCTCACCTCCACCTGCTATTTCTGCCTCACCCACCCCTCACCAAAAATTCCATCTCTCCCCTCTTCACCACTTTTTCTTTCTTTTATGTGTTTATTTGACTCTCTTATACATATGCATATATTTTAGTATGTCCTTTCTCACCTTCTCCACCTGCTATTTCTGCCTCACCCACCCCTCACCCAAAATTCCATCTCTCCCCTCTTCACCACTTTTTCTTTCTCTTTCTTCCGCCTTAGGTACCTTCCTTTCTTGCATTTACACAATCTTGAACAGGCACTGATGGTGAGGATTGAGGGTTAAAGAGATGGTGTGTGCAGGGCAAGCAGGCGGCTGGCTGCCAGGGCGACCTCACACTCCTTTCCCTGCCCTTCTCTGCTGGCCCACCCTTTCTGTTCTCCTTTCTCCCCTGGTCCTCCCTCCCCTCGCTCCCTCTTCCTCCATCTCCCTCCTCAGACCTCAGTTTAGATCAGATTCAAATACCATTTATTGAGATTTTCAGAGAAATGGGGACTTGCCCTTCACCTGGAAGGAACTGTCTCTCAGGGCTCACTGTCACTCTCTTCGCTTCCCCCAGTGGGGCCGAGAGACTTCTTGACAAAGTGCATGATCCAGGCCTGTGAACTGAGCTGAGAGGCAACCAGAGGGCGTAAGGATGTCAAGGACAGTCTCTCTTCCCTTGTGTCCTACGGGGAAGGCTTGTGAGAGGAAGGAGTGGTCTCCTGAGGCTCCTCATGACATCCTGGGGTATGTGTCCCTGGGCCAGTTATTTTAAGTTGTTTGCTCATTCATTTACCATTCATGCTAATTATAACAAAGCACATGCGCAATAAAGCAACACAAAGCATCTCCCAGCACTGAGTTCTTAAGGAAGCATCTCACCCTGGCCCCATGCTGGGAAGAGCGACCCCTGATGACAGCAAGGGCACAATCCCAAACATGCTCCAAGCTCACAGCGGTCTAGCCGGCTGCTACACGAACACAGGCTGCATCTTCCCAGCATCCTTGGGCGATGTCAGAGCTCCAGCTACAGAGAAGCCAGGACCGCCAACTGGTCCAGGCTCAGGCAAGGGCCAGAACTAGGGGTCTTTGAACTGGTGTGTTTCAATAGTTTGGAGTCCATGTTTTGCAAATCCTGGTTTCAAATCTTAGCTCTGCCATTTCTAAGCCCTGTGCAACTTTGGGCAAGTTGCTTTGCCTCTCGGACCTTAGAGTCAAATAGAGATAATGATATAGACTTCCCAGAGTTATTATGAAGTTAAATGAGAATGTATTAAGTACTTAACACCCTGACTGGCCCCTAGTTCTGCGTGATCACTTCATGGAGATCCCAGTAGGTCAGGGCTCTGCTGGGTAGGTGGTCAGGAGGCCAGCTGGTTGGGGAACAGACTTCCTGCCAAGATGGAAAACCACCTGCACCATCTCAGAGACACATTCATCTAGACGACTGTGACCAGCCTTGGGGTCTGCCCCTCTCACATGCACTAAGGGAAGGCAGGAGAATGCCACGCTCACTTCCCTTCGGCTGAGCACTTGAATGATGACATGTCTGCGGATGTCTCTGGGACTCCAGCAGTGCACAGCAGTGAAAGCACGGGGACCATGTGAGTCTTGAAACATTGGGAAGCTCTTGAGAGAAGGAAACTGTTTACTGATTGCCCACCACGTGCCAGGCACTGTGCTAAGGACTCACGTAGCTTATCTAATTCCCACGGCAGCCTTATGAAAAAGTCACTAGTTCTGTCTTGCACGTGAGAAAATGTTGGCTCAAGATGTTAACTTACCTGGGTCACACCACTTGTACGGGGCAGAGCCAGGCTCTCAGCCAGAGCGCTGGCTCCCGCAGCCCCTGCCCTGCCCTGCTCCTGGGTGTGCAGCAGAAGGAGGTGTCCCTTCCTCATCTCACCACTCCCTGGCTCTTCGCAGAGGCCTGGACCACCAAGCCCTGGCAGAACAGACCCCTCTCTCCAAACAGGCTGTTCATACTGTGGCTCCTCTCCCCTGGTGTTCTTCTGAGTGACTCAGATTCTCACCTGACCTCAGGGCCCCCAGGCTGCCTGCCAGGAAGGTCATTGTTGAGGGAAAGTTACTGGGCTCCACTCAAAGTCAGTTTTAGATTCCAGAGCAGGACAAGGAGGAACGGTGACTTCACAAGGGCATGACTAATTCAAAGCATTTTTAATCTTCAAAATGTCAGACTTTATGGTCAGTGGCTGTTCCACAGTGAGCAGTGGCATTGTGCATATTAAAACACCGGACAGCAGGGATGGAGGCTGGGCGTCTTTCTGAGGGCAAACCCCCAAAGGCGTGGCTAGTGCTGCAGGCCAGCTCTGAAGCACCATCTGAAACACCACGTCATGATAGGTGATCGACCAACTATGATTAGGATGTTCTCCGTAAATGGCACGCACAGCATGGATCTCTACTATAACCCTGAAAGACAGGCATATGGTCCCCATTTGGAGTAGGAGTTCAGGGAAGACATGATGCTCAGGGTAACTAGGGGACATGCCCAAGGTCAAGGTCATACAGTTAGGAAGTGTTTCTGCCAGTTCTCAGGCTCAGGGCTTTCAGCCTCCAAAGCCTGCTCTGTTGCTGCCTTTTCCCTTCACAGCTTTAAAGCAACATGGACTCATCCATTTTGGACCCATCAATGCTCTAAGACAGATTGAAACAAGTAATTAAAGTCCTCCATATAAGCTCTTTGTATCTGGAAAGAAGGCCTCAGGAAAAGTCCTTGGGTTCTGGCCTCCAGGAAGTCAAAGGCTCCAGGCTGGGATCCAGACCAGCAGACACTTACTGTGTGGCTCAGGGACTTCCTTTCCCTCCCTGATCTTGCACTTTCCTGTCTATAACAGTGTTACAGGGATTCATGCAACAACACATATTTACCCAGCACCCACCCTATACCAGCTCGAGAATTTGTCCCACCTATTCATTTCTCAGTGAAAATACAGAATTAAGGAAGAGACTCAGATAGTGGCAGGCACTGCCTGGGTATTTTCCCTAATTTAATCTCTAAACAACCATGTGAAGGGGACAAAATAGGGATTATTGTTCTCATCTGACGGATAAGGACACTGACAATCAGAGAGATAAAGTAACTTTCCCAAGGGCCCACAGCTGGTAGATGTGGTTAGAGTCCCGACTAGCACTGCCCGATTCCACTGCCTGCACTGTTAACCACTAAACTGCAATCGAGGGTGGGTTGGGAGGGGCCCTGGATGTTTGCGTGTTGTAAAGAGAAAAGAGCAGTAAATGCAAAGAGAAAAAAAACAAAGAGTTTAGGAACCAAAGACCATTTTTTGATGACTGTGCTGTCTTATGAAGGCCTGACTCAAGGGTAGATGGTTGAAACAGAGACCCAGTCCTAGCTGGTCAGGCAGAATGTCAGGAGAAATGGTGAGCACTTGCTGGAACCTGTCCCCTTTTAGAAGCCCAGCTCCACTCACTGTCCAGACTGTGTTTATGTTGACACTGGGGAGAGGGGTCATTTCTCACTGCTAGCAGGGCCCTCTGCTGGACGGTTATCACTCCTGCCACCCAGTCCTTCCCTGGAGCCCTCCCTTGTTACACTGGAACAGGCCCTGAGGAGAGGGCAGTGATTTCCTGGCTTGCTCCCATCTGTAACCACTGCCTTACCTAGTGGGAGGCATCACCTGCTGTAACCAGGCTTCATTAAAATGCTGATTAACAACAGCTTACCTGGGCCTGGTGTTTGATGGGATTGGACTTGTCAGTTAATGTTAGTGTTCTTTGCAGCTGTTTACACATAGTTAACACTCCTGTAGGACCCAAAAGGTAGGAGATAGCAGAGGCTGTGAAAATGCCCCTGCATAGGGGAGCCAGATGCAAGGAGATGGCAAGAGATGGAAGAGGGATCTGAGCACTGAGGACCCTGTCAGCCGGGCTGAGCTCCAAGTCCAGATCACAGATGGAGCATCACCCACTGGTGGCTTGTGCGGGCTCCTTCCTGCAGATGGTGGCTTTGGCCAGGAGAATGTTTGCTGGCTGGTGAATTGGTTGGTTGACTGGTTTAACACTGAGTTTGAGGGTCTTTGAGCAAGGCTTGGCTGTCCAATTGGCCACTGCTCCTTCTATTGTTTCACACCTGGCAGTGCATAGGTGTACAATATGAGCTCCTTTTCTGAAGACATTTGTGTTTGTGACCCTTATATACCTGATGGGTAAGAGATGAGGTGGTATAAAGAACAGGTTAATAAGCAGGGGAAGTGGGTGAACCAACACATAGACATAGAAAAAGCACAGAGCAAGAGCAGGGATCAGTTAGTATTGCAGGGGCCAGACAGGACGAGGAGGAACTCAGACGTATGGAGTCCCCAGGGCCCCCATGTCATCTTGTGTGTTTGGAGTGTGAGTGTGGAGTGAGCAAGTGGGAGTGTGGGTCAGGAGAAGGCTGCAGAGAAGACAGCAGGAGCCCAGAGGGAGGTCTTGAAATCATGTTTAATGGGTTTGGACTTGATCCAGAGAAAGTATGGAACCCACTAACAAGGGTTTTAAGTGAGGGAGGGACATAGTCATGTCTGTATCTAGAAATGTCACTCTGGCAACTGTGATAAGAAAGGATTGGACAGCAGCAGGGAGAGACCAGCGGCGGTTGCAGTAATCTAGAGATGCAACTAGGAGGTCTGATGGGTCAGAGGCAGTACAAAGGAATGAGGGAAGACATGGAAGTCATTTCTGAGGTGGACTCAGGAGGAGACCCATTGGTGTCCATCCCTGCGGGAGGCAGCAGTAGTCCTGGTTGATCACAGGCCTGGTTGCTAGTCCCGTTGTGTTGACAGGAGAAAGTATGCAGGTGGAGGAGTGTTGACCTCATACCTGGCCTCCTCAAGAGAAATCAAGGCTCAGTGTGAGAAGGGAGGAGAAGAGCTTGGTTTGGGTCTCCTAGTCTCTCCTCTTTGGGATCTCACCACAGCAGCCAAACTTTGCCAAATTTTACCTTGAACCCCACAGCTAAACCTGATTTTACAGATCAGAACAGTAGGCTTCCCAATGATCAGGTCCTTTCCCAAAGCCACTGGTGATCGTAACTGTGTTGTCATATATTTCTATATTTAAGCAATTTCTTTTTCTCAGTCCCTATATGATTGCTGTCTGTTTTGTTTATCTATCAGTCTCTTTCTCTCTCTCTCTCTCTCTCTCTCTCTCTCTCTCTTATATTTAAGCAATTTCTTTTTCTCAGTGTCTATATGATTGCTGTCTGTTTTGTTTATCAGTCTCTCTCTCTCTCTCTCTCTCTCTCTCTCTCTCTCTCTCTCTCTCTCTCTCCCTTTCCCTCTTTTTCTAATTCACTCTCCCACCCTCGTTCTGTCTCTTTCTCTTTCTCTCCAGTTCTGATTAGACAAATGACTCAGGGATGAGGCCAGTCTCTTCCCGGTGGTGAGGCTAATTGATGACTGCTATAGAATTGCCTAAGTGCGGAACTCTGGTCATTAGCAAGAGATGGGTTGCCTTGGTCTACAACTAGGAAACCTTTGAAATCCTGCATCTAAATCGCCATTCTTCTGACTGCTGCTGGTGATGCTAATTAGCTGTGTTAATTGGATGTTTTGATATTTGAAGAGCAAAGCATTCCAATTTCTTTCTCCAGAAAGCCAAAATTAGTAATGAACTTGGCAGCAGCCTTGGCTCTCTTTCCACAGTGGGCACAGCCAAGGATTTGGGGTAGGGGAAGGGATTGTTCTGAGGAGTATCTTGCCTGTTCCTTTAGGGAGGGAAGTCTTGGTAGCTGGCTGTGGTGAAATCACATGGTGGACATGATGCCCCTTTTCATAATGTCTGCTAGACTATGAGCCCATGAAAGGAGCTAATCATATCTGATTTATCTCTGTATCTTCAAGACTAAGCATGGTGCCAGGAACACAGTAGGTATTCATAATTGTTGAATGAATAAAGTTGAGGTGGCTAATCTAATACCAAGAAGGGGTAAATGACTTGTTTAATATCACTGAGAAACCTGGTGGCAGAGATGAGTCTGACTCCAGGCCAGAGCTTCTGCAGGCATATTTCTAGATTATATATCTGTGGGCACCAAATCACAGCTGATTGAGGGTTTTTATATTTCAGTGCATTCTGTGTGATATAGTGTAAGGGCAGGGCTACTTCCAGATTTCTGCCTATAATACTACGCTCTTTCCCTCAGAAAGCCCAGGGGCAACTGTGCTCAATCTCAAGAAGCTCATTGGCCTTCTGCAATCTCACAAAAGTCACTAATATCCCAGCCCAGATGTCTTCTTTTGGGCAACCCATTGCTATTATCAAATATTGAAGGATAACCTATCGTGGCCTGAGGCCTGGGGCATAGAAAGGTGAGTCATATCAAATACTGTGCTCAAGGACGACAGATTAAGACACAGGCATCCAGTCAGATGCCTCTCAATGTCCATGATGCCCAATGTGCACTGGCTCAAGGAGTTGGTTGAATGATTGAATGGAGGAACTTGGGGAAATAGGAGTAAAGATACCCATGTCCTGGCCATGTAGCTCAGCACTTGAGCACCATCCCAGGAACCAAGAGGCCACCAGTTTGATTCCTGGTCAGGCCATATGCCCAGGTTACAGGCTTGATCCCCTGTTGGGGGCATGCAGGAGGCAGCTGATCAATGGTGTTCCTCTCTTAATGATGTTTCTATCGCTCTATCCCTCTCCCTTCTTCTCTCTCTAAAAATTCAATAAAAACATATTTTTTAAAGAAAATACCCATGTCTCTTATATTACAAGGTAGAAAGCTGCAGGTATCACAAAAGAGAAATGGAGGTCAGAAAAAGGAGAGTGGTCCAGGAACAGGTTTCAAAAATATCCTAAAGGAGGTGGTGGTGTCTAGGCTAAGCCTTGAAGGATGACCAGGACTGAGGCCAAGGTGGTGAGAGAGCACAGCATGAGCACAGGCACAGGCTCTGTCAGCAGTTATACAGCAAATGTCCACTCAGTGTCCACTGTGTGCCAGTGCCAGGGACAGTGAGGGGCCGTTGGGATACTGAGCTGCCCTCCCAGATAGGAAAGAGGCAGAAAGGAGAGAGAGTGTGTGTGTGTGTGTGTGTGTGTGTGTGTGTGTGTATTGGGATAAATGGAGTAAATGGGGGAAGACAGCTATAGGATTAAGGGGAGGGGTCAGGAGGAGACTATCAAGTTTGTTAGGCCGTGTCCAGAATATTTAAGGATCTAAGCTCTTAGATCACGTGAGGACTTTCTTCTCTCCCCGCTATAAAAGCTGTTTGATGTGGAGGGAAGGAGAACGAACAGTGCTTTCCTATAACGTTCTTATTTAATCTTCTCAACCACTTTGAAGTAGGTCCGTGTATCCTGGTTTTACAAATAAGGAGGCCAAGTTTAAGCAACTTTACTGGTGGAATCTTTGTGACTCAAAAGTCCTTGATTTTTTAATACTACACCATGCTGACCAGACAGCGTGCACCTTCTACACCCTGTGTGCCCTGATTGCATGTGTGTGTGTGTGTGTGTGTGTGTGTGTGTGTGTGTGCATGCACACATACATATGCCTGCTCACATTGGCCTGCATACAGGTACCAACTGGGGGCTAAACGAGATGCTGATTACTTCCATCCAATTAATGCTCTGTTCATTTTTGCTGTCTCCTTGTGATTAGAATTAATTGCTGCTGATTACAGTGTGTGGAAGAGAAGGATAGTCATCAGCAGTTCCACTTGGAGGATAAAAACATTATAATGCAGAACAAAACTGGTTCCTGAGGACCTGAATTAAGAAATTCTCTCTGTTGGGGAAAGATTAGGCATTCTGTGACCAAAATCAATATCCTATGACCCTGTCCAGGCAGAGGACAACCTGTCCCTGTTCTGTTCCTCAGTAAAGAAAAAGAAGTGAGGCAATATATTTATTTTGAAAGCTGGTTGTGTGTAGTTACTGTGTGCCTTTGCAAATCTCTCCCTCATCTGTAAAATTAGGACGTTTCAGTTCCTCTGGTTGCAAGTGACAGAAAAACCAACTCAAACTGACTTAAGCAAAAGGGGGATTAACTAGCTGACATAATTTTAAAGTCCAAACGAATACTGGTGATAGGCATGCCCGGATCAAGAGAATCAAACTGTGTGATCAGGACTTGGTCTCTAGCTGCCTCCTGAGTTTTGGCTCCTTTCTCTGACAGGCTCTTCCCCACCCCAACCCCAGGGAAGAAAAAAGGCAGCCAGGAGCCCCTGGTGGATGGATATCTCATCCTCCAGACAAGTCCCAGCACCGACTTTCATTGGGCTCTGGCCATACCTGACTACTCCCTGTGGCAAGGAGAATTCAGTGCTCTGATTGGCCAAGATAAGGTCCACTCTATCCCCACCCAGAGTCTGGGTGGGGTCAGCTCCTCCTGAGCCACAGGGACTGGGATTGGGGTTCACTATGGGAAAAGTGGAGTGTTAGGAAAGGGGGATAGATTAAGAATGGAAACAAAGCAAAACAGGTATCCACTGTTGGTCCCTTCCTGCTCAGATATTTTAGGACCCTCTAGGCCAGCGTTTCTCAACGTGTGGATCACAACCCCTTTGGGGGTCGAACGACCCTTTCACAGGGGTTGCCTAAGACCATCGGAAAACACATATATAATTACATATTGTTTTTGTGATTCATCACTATGCTTTAATTATGTTCAATTTGTAACAATGAAATTGGGGGTCACCACAACATGAGGAAATGTATTAAAGGGTTGCGGCATTAGAAAGGTTGAGAACCACTGCTCTAGGCACTGGTGCTCTGTCAAGTTCAGCATGGAAAATATGAAGGTCAGCAAAGTACAGGGAGTTCCTGGATTTGGGACGTGAGGTTAAAGGTGAAAGAGAAGGTAATATCTATTTTTGAGCATCTGCTTTATGTCAGGGCCCATCCTTGGTGCTGGCACAGTACACTCTGAGAGCCAATTTCCAGAGCCCAGGCCAATCTGTGGGAAAAGGGGGTTGCTGCTGGGAAACTGCTGGCACCTGGAGTGGAAGGCAGGAGGTGGGGGGGCGGGGGAGGCGGGGAGCCACAAGGAGGTGGCATTGTGGGAGCGGGAGGGAGAGGTGCATTCCCTCTCCAGGAGAAATGAGTCTGAGGTAGACAGGCCGGTTACAGGTACCAGCAATCTGGGGCAGGTGGGTAAGGGAGAGGCATCTGACAGATGGAGGTTTGGGGGATAGACTAGCGTCCTGTGAGGTTAGTGCAGCCTGTGAGGTCAGGTTCCTTTCGCCCTTGCCTGTGTCCAAGGATCCATTCAGGGCTTACTTTTCCCAGGTGGGAAGCTGAGACCCCTCTCAGTCAAGCTCTCAGCCACCTCTCCCGTTTCACCTGCTCCCCCTCCACCAGATACTGTGCATCCGCTAGACACTGGTGCTATCCCCCCAGGGAATGTTTGGAAATGTCCGTAGATACTTTTGGTTGTCACACGAGGTGGGTGGTTCTGCTGGCATCTAGTGGAAGAAGCCAGGATGCTGCTAAACATCCTCCAATGTCAGTAGTGTCTGGACTATGAACATCTTGAGGGCAGGGCTAGCCTGGGTTTTTTTTCCACTCTGTATACCCAGTGTATATACTCTATATACCTACTACATGGCCTAACACATAGGAAGTGCTTGATAAGTGTCTGTTGAATGAATAAGTGAGTAACAAATAATGGATGAATAACAACAACCTGCCTAATGTGGTCTGGAGTCTAAAACTCCCCAAGGTCATCCCATCCAGACGCAGGCACGTTATACCTGAGGTCAGGTCTCTATCTGTTCTAGCTCAGCAGCCCCAACCTGATTTCTCTTTCAAATACCCACCAGAGTGGTAGGCACCGCCTTCATGCCTGATAAAGCTGCCCATCGTTGGCGTGGTTGGAAAAACTATGCCCTGCTCCAGGGAAACACTTCTGGGGAAGACTAGAGCGAGAGTGAGAGTGAGAGCAGGAGAGAGGGAGAGAGAAAGAAGGGAATTAGAACTAGAGATCATTTAGGTCAACCACAGCCAATTTAAGAGGAGCGGAAACT
Source organism: Myotis brandtii (assembly GCF_000412655.1). Taxonomy (NCBI): domain Eukaryota; kingdom Metazoa; phylum Chordata; class Mammalia; order Chiroptera; family Vespertilionidae; genus Myotis; species Myotis brandtii. The sequence continues at coordinate 3,015,721 of NW_005364671.1, forward strand.
GAGGCATGCAGCATGGAAGGGACCTGCAAGGGCTTATCCCTGAGCATCCAGAACACAGGATTTTAAAAACAATTTCTTCATCTCCCCTCCCTCTTTCTCTCTATCCCTCTTTTTCTCCCTTCTTCCCTTATCTTGTTTCTGCCTCCCACCCCCCGCCCAATTGATTTATTTGTTCTCTCTGTGCCCTCTGTTCATAATCCTAACATGTGCTAAATGGCGCTGGAAATAAGTTGGAATAACTGACACACCCTTGTCCTTGAAGAGGTCATGTTTTGTTGGAAATGACAGGTTCATAAATAATAATGATAATAAAAGAGCTACTGCTCGCCAGCATTGTGCTTTGGATACATAATTTCTGATCAACACAATTTCTGTGAGGTAGGTAACATTATCCATTTCAGAGATGAAAGCACTGAGGCTCAGAGAAGATAAGTAGCTTGTCCAGAGTCACACAGCTAAGTGTGCAGGCCTTGATCATGCTCACCACCATGAACATGTATGCACTCATTTCTGGGCTCCTTTCTGAAAGCATCTCCCCCTTTTGAGCTGCATGTCATGTGTCAAAGAGGAGGTGTCCTCCCTGTCAGTCTGTCTCTCACTTCCTCTGTCTGTCCTCTCTGCCTCTCTCGCTGTTGCTGTCTCTATTTTAGCTTGCTGCAGCTCATTTACTGTCTCTCCTCTGTCCCCGAGTTTCTCTGCTTATTTTTCTTTTCCCTTTCTGTCTCATCCTCTGCCTTTCTCTCTTTCTCTCCTCCTCTCTCTCCCTCTCCCCCTGCCTACATTTGTATCTTCTCTCTCACTGCAGTTTGATTCTGTTACTCACTTCCTATGTTTATCTCTGCCTCTCACTCCATTTCTCTCCAGTTTTCAAGTCTAAGTTTCTCTCAGCCCTTCTGATTATTTTTCTCTCCTTATCTTTCTGCTGCACCCTGATCACTCTCTCTTTGTGTCTTCCTGTCTGTTTGCATCTCTTTCTCTTTTGGTCCCTGTCTCTCTTGGTCGGTCTCTCTCTCTCTCTCTCTCTCTCTCTCTCTCTCTCTCTTTCTCTCTCCTTCTCTCCTCTCTCCTCTCTCCTCTCTCCACACCTCGAGGGCATCTCAGGACTTGCCTGCAACTGCAAAGGACTCCACAACTCCATCTGCAGCCTCCACACCACACGCGAGGGAAAGATTCATCTGTTTCATCATGCGCCTGTCCGACACCGTGGGAGGATGAGTGAGGGAGGCAGAGACAAAAGCTATTTCACTGTCGCATTGTTCTTCAGGCCTAGAGGCTCCTACACAGGTGCCTCTTAATATTCCAGCAGTGCCATCAGCCTTACCAAAGAGAAATCACCTTTTCTCGGCCTACCCCTCTGCAGAGCTAATCAATCTCCTTTAAAGATGATCATCTGTTGCTGGCATGGGGAGGAATGTGAACAGAGAAAGAATTCTAGGTGGGGGTCTCCAAACAGGGAGCAGGTAGGAGTTAATTTTTTTTTATATGGAGGCAGGATAATGGCAAGGAAAGGCCTACATGAGGACAGAGACTGTGTCTGTTTTTCTCTTCATGTATCCCAGCTCTTAGAACCTTGTCTGGCGTGTAGAAGACACTTAATAAATATATGAATGAATTAATGAATCGAGCAAATGAATGAATGAATGGATGGACTTCAATTTTCCTTGTGCCAATACTTGAGGTGTTTCAGTGCACACGTCAGTTTTGATTTCTCATCTGCAAAACGGGGATGATAACCAGGCCTGCCCGCAGCACCCACCGTGGGAGAGAGGACAGTCCCAGCAGAGCCTCCTGCTTCCCTGACTCAAGGGTCCTGATCCCGCCTGACATCCTTGCCTGCCAGCTGCAAAGAGCAGATCAGGAGCTACCTGAGAATCTGAGGAGGCTGACATTTCCAGCTCACAGACCATCCTGAGATTTTTGTTGGCCATGAAGAGTTGGGAGTTTTCACCTCGATTTTTTTCTGGCTTAATTCTGCAATATATTGAAAGGTTCCCAGCCAAAAGAGTTATTGCCTTCTCTTTGCCTGGATGTTAAATCTTTGTTGAAAGACAGCTTGTTTTAATTGAAAGTATTCAATCACTCTCTCCCTATCTCCCACTCACATCCCATTTCTTGACTCAAACGGGGCCATTGCAGTAAATCATCTGGAGTGAGGCCCTCAGGGGTTGAGGAAATGTAATGTGGCTGGAGAGGGGGAAAAGGGCTGTCCCAGACAACTCCCACCTTCAAAACACTGTCCCTTAAACAGAGCTCGTCGAAAATGACCAGCCCCCCACAGTGGGACGTTTTACTGGAGCAGCCCAGCTCCTTTCCTTGTGGAGCTCGAGTACTGATTTACACAGTGTCCTCCAGGGTGGCTTCCGGTCTGCCTGTCACTGTGGGCGGGGGAGGCAGGGTCAGGCTTCCTCTTCTCCATGCATTTTTTCATTCAGTCAACACCCATGTGTTAGTCACACACTTCATCACAACAGTCTTGTGAGGCAGGCATCACTGTTTCCCTTTACAGATGAGGAAACTGAGGCTCAGGAGATTGACTCGCTCATGTGAGGTCCCACAGTGCTCTAGTTCCCCCAGACTTAGTGTTTAAAACAAAAGCTATTCTCTCATATTGTCTGTGGCTCAGAAATTTTGGGAGGGCTCAGCTGAATGGTTCCAGCTTGGAGTCTTTGGTGGAACTGCCGTTATACAATGTCTGGAGCTGGAAGAGCAGAGTGCTGCAGGAGCTAGGATATCTCTCTATCATTGTCTCTCACATAGCCTCAGGGCCTCTCTCTGCAGCCGCCCAGGCGATTGGGCTTCCTCACAGCATGGCAGCCTCAGGACTGCTTGCATGGCAGTTCAGGACCCCAGCTGAAGTCTTCCAGTAAGCAAGGGGTAAGCTACATCACCTTTGATGACCTTGCCTCAGAAGTCCCACAGTGTCTACCATTTGTTTTGATTACAAATGAGTCACAAGCCCACCCAGACTCAAGGGGAGAGGACATAGACCATATCTCTCAGTGGAAGGAGTGTCAAGGTTATAGCATAGAATAGCATGTGAGATGGAGCTACTGTTACAGACGTCTTTGGGAAATACAATCTGCCATACACAGTACGTAGTAGAGCCAGGATTTGGATGAGATACATCTGATTCCAAAACTTCTGCTGCAACTCTTCTACCCAGTCCTCAGTCCTTGGTGACCTCTCAATCTCGCTGAGCCCCTGTAGCTCTTACTGTCAACGCACACGCAAGCATGATTTGCTCTCCTTAAGCTTCCAGCAGCTCTGTGGGCCCTGGCCGTGAGGCTGCCTTCGGGGTCTGCTGGTTAGAGAGGCCATGCCAGCTTGTGAACTTTTTAAAGAAGGGCACAGAGAAGGTCGGTCAGATCCAGAAGAGGAAAGCAGGTGGCAGCCCCAGAGCACAGCGGGCGTGCGGCAAAGCGCCTGTCATAAACAGCTCATCCTGTGTTTTTCCTTCTCCCACCAGGCACTGGCCTGGGATGACTCAGCCCTTGACAGGAAAGGTGCTTTCAAGTTGGGAAAGAGCCCAGGGTTGTGGAAAGCTTACAGTTCTGCAGTCAGACACTCCTGATTTTAGTCCTGACTCTAGCATTGCTGGGTATGTGGCCTTGGACAAGTTCCTTCACCTCCCAGAAAATGCTTTCCTCGCTGGGTTGCTTTGATCAAAATGCACATGTAAACAAAGTACCCAGTGCAGTACCAGGCACATGCCAGGTGCTCCAAAAATGCCAGTGTTCATGTTCTGGGTCCTGCCCAACCCCAACTCGGGACTTTTTGAAGAAGGTGAAGCAAATTCACTTGACCCTTCTGCAATGGCTAGTCTAGCTCCAAGACCTTGGATGGCACCGTGGCCGAGAATTCTCCTTGAAATGACAACAACACTAAGCTGTCAGAAGGCTGAGAGTGAGTCGGCCCTATAAGGCTTGTGGAGGGAGGGAGAGTGGTATAGGAAGACAGAATAGTGTAGGCAGAGACCTGGAGGGGGAAAAGTTCAGTATTGCTACAGTGTGAAGGGCAAGGAAGAGGGTAGATGTGGGGAGGTAGCAAGCATAAGCCAAGAAAATAATCAGGGACCCAATTACGAAGGACCTTGTAAATGAAGTTCCAAAATTTGAAATTTAAAGGCAACTGGGTGCCACTGAACGGTTTTACTCAATTGGGTGACATGATCAAGTCTGTGTTTTAGAACAGCCCCCCTGGCTACATTGTAGAAAATGGGTGGAGACAGGCAGTCGAGACAAGGTGACAATAAGCTGGGGAAAAGGCAGTACTGGCCTTGTCTAGGGGGCTAGCAAGGGACTGGAGACAAGAGACAAACTCAAGAAATAGGAGGTCTCATGGAGAAGAATTGGTGGTAGTTTGGATGTTCTGAGCTAAGGGGCATGAGCTAGGTAATAAGTGCTTTGAGTGAAGTCAGTTCAGAAGCCATGGAAGTATGGGGCAAGGGGAGAGAAGTGTCATGGAAGGTTTTGCTAAAGAGATATCACCCAATTGGAGACTTGATAGGTATTAATTAGTGAAGGGAAGAGGGAGGAAATTCAGGAAGAGGAAATAGCTCATGGGAAGGCCCAGCACTGTGAGATATAATGCACAGAGCAGATACTCTGTGGAGCTGAATAGATGATTGCTGTACTGATTTATACTAAGGTGTTAATGGCCACTGTGGTCCCCAGGGAGTTTGTATTTTAACATAGCTCTAAAGATTTATTATTGGTAGCATGGGGACCCTATGTAGGATGAGAGGATTTTACCATTGTTGCTGGGATTACCAAAAAAGAAGACAGATCCCTGAGGGTCAGGCGGGCCCTGCTCTACATACAACAAAGAGAATCTTCCTCTTGGGTCTTATGATCGGCTTCCTGATATACCTGAAGCCAGACCACAGAAGCCCAGTTGTTCCCAAGAGGTGTTGTGCAGATTGAAAAGATAGTCCCTGCAAAAAGCATTGAGTAGTGAGTGATACAACTGTTTTTATTATTGTAATCCTTTATTATACTAGTCCTCTTCTCACTCTGTGTCAGTCTCTTTTCCAAGTTGCTCCTTAATACACCCACTTGCAGATATGAAGCTGGGACGGAACGTGGCCAGAACGTTTTTGGATTATTATCGGCTGGACCCCATGGTTGAGAAAATGGCGATTCCCATGCCAAGGCTGCGGTAAGTGGCTGATCAGAGCAGTGTGGTCTGGAGTCCTGCTTTGTGGGCTTCACATTCAGGGGCAACTTCCCTTAGCCTCTCTCCACCCTCAGTTTCCCATCTGTGGCATGGGAAATAAATCCCAGCCCTGCCACAGAGAGTGTATGGGAAAGAAGAGCTTAACAGAGTATTTCTTGAGTATAAAGTATCGATATGGGGTCGGACAGTGAGGGGTGGTCACATTTCATGGGAGTCTGCAGGGATGGGGCTTACTGGGAGCTAAGTGCAGTCATAATTCTAAGTTAGTCTGGTGGTACCATATGCTACTTCATCTGATAGCTCATCCTCAGAGACTCCTATGTCATCTAGGCTCCTAAAGTGTCTTATCCTTCCATTTCCTCATCCATAAACTGGGACAGTAGCACTCAGTTGGAAGTTTATCATACATATGTCCCTTTGGTGCATGGTAGTCCCCTTCCCTCAAGACACAAAGGCTCAGGGCTGGAGGGGACACACCCCTGAGAAGGTTTGGCTCAGGCGCTCTGCTGGAGCAACTTCTTAAGCCAGTGAGGAGAGACGTCAGGAGATGAGTATTCTTCCTGAGGACTAAACAAGAGCGCCAAACACTGGGTGTTCCCACACCTGCTGGAGGTGAGCCCAGTGAGCATTTGGGCATCTGGATTGTGCAGCCCCTGCCCTGCCTCTTGGCTTCATTTCCTACTTCCCTTGTGGTCCAGCCTCCTTGAAGGACATGAAGATGTATAACTTACTGCTCCTGCCAGACCAGTCTTCCCACAGTCCTTGCTCAAGACCTTGACTATGTGCTTGCTGTCTCAGGGCCTTTGCACCTTCCTCCTTACCTAATTATTAACAACAACAACAAGAAACCCTATAGCAATCATTGTTATTTATTGAGTGAAGTAATTGCTGTCCCTGATCCTATTTATTTATTTATTCCTTATAGATGTTATATGCTCCATATTACAAATGAGGGAAAGAGAGCTCGGAAAGGTGAAGAGAATTGCCTGAGGTCAAAGAATTTTTGTCAGAGCCAGGATCTGATCCTAGACTTTTATGATTCCAAAGCTAGACTGAGGTCCAGCTAAGTTCCACCTGGAAAGTGAGGGTTCAAATTCTCTCAGGCTCATTGTAGCTGTGGGACCTCTTAAAACCTTTGTCTACTTATCTATAAAGTTGGGGTAATAACAATGACCTCTAAAGATGGTTTTAAAGATTAGATACAAGCTTGGTACAGTGCCTAGCAGCCAATACATGGTCAATAAATGCTTCCATCTCCTCTGGTTTCTAGTTTGCAGTCCCAGATTTCCAACAGGCTCTTCATAGCCTGGGGCAAGATCCTGGCCTTCTCTGGTTGAGCTGGATGATTTCTCAGGGCCCCAGTTAAACCAGGTTGTGAGTCACTATCCTTGAGCCCCAGCTGCATGACAATGTACTCTGACTCATAGTCAGTCTCAGATTATTCACCAGTCATGGGGCTCTTTGTGCCCCCCATCCTGGGGGAGGATTATATTTATTTCTTCCCTGTGCTCCCACAGTGTCTAGACTGTACTGAGTATGCATTTTTGTATACATTTATTCATTCATTTAGTCATCCACTTAGGAAAACAACACTTTATGCAAGGACCCTGGGGAAAGGATGAAGCTGAATATATAAATGATTAAGGTATGACCCTGTCTTGGAGGGGCTCACCTCTAGAGAAAAGTACTCAGTTCTTTCTTAGAAGTCATTCTAGATTGGTTAAAGTTCTTAAAATTTTAAAGCTTTATAAAACTCAAAAGAACTCTTAGAATCTCATTTACAAGTTAATTTGGGGATTCTCTCTCTCAGGTCCTCTCTCAGCCTGAATGAAATTATTTTGATCCTTTACCACTTTTTTCTTGCATGTTGCATTGTGTCAGACTAATGGAACGGGGCTGACAGTCGGGGACTTTAGCAATCATCCAGGACCCCTCCTCACGATAAGGAAGAGGAAGACATGGCTGGTCAGATGCAGGACTAGAGCCTGGGCCCCAAGATCCTTGGCTTGATGTTCTCAGCATCAGTTAGTGAAGAATTATTTGACATGGGGAAGGGGTGAAACTTGGTCTAAAGGATGCAGGGAAGTTCTCAACACCTTGATTTCACTGTTCATGGAAACCCCTTGCCCTGAGTTTGGAGCCCTCTTTAGAAAACAGTGGGAGAGTTCATTCCTCAGAGTTCACAGCCTTGAGGACTTAAAGTAAATGCACCCACCCTTAAGTGAAGAAAAACAAAAACTAACTCCCTCTCCATCCCTGCACTGCTGACTCATCAAACCATGAATATCCCTTAGCTCTCAACTGGTCAGAAACTCTTTAAAAATGAATTCCCAGGAGGACACAAGGCTCAGACTTAGGATTTGAATAGTTCCTGTTTCTTGTATTATTTTCCACCCAAGCATCAAATAGCATAAGCAAAAGAGCAGTTCTGGTTCTAAAGGAAAATTACATGTTTTGACTCAAAATTATCCGTTGTTTTCTCTCATCTCTATGGATAATTATAATATGTCAGTTTTGACCCTTGTGCTGACAGAACCTGTCAACACCCCTGGGTGCTGGGCCATCACTAAGAAAGGGTGCCTGAGGATGGCCAGCAAGGTAGGCCTAAGAGCCCAGGCTCAGAGATGTGGTGTTGATGACCAAAACAGACTCCACACTCGACAGGACCACAGTGACAGTCACAGAGCCAAAGCTCAAAATGCACCATCAAGATGCATGAAAATTAAATAGGAAACATGACCAGGCCAGGTGAGCCTCAGCAAGGAGGCAGCTTTGTCCCCAACCCCTTTATACCAGAGCCTATGAGGCAGGAAGGAGATGGGCTCTTCTCATTATTTTAGAAATGAAGAAGGGGAGGCTCAGAGAAGGGAAAGGCCTTCTTCAAGGTCACATTGCCTATGAGCAACATTCCAAGCATGTGCTCCAGGCTGTCAATGGGAATGAAGGTCAAGCTGTGTCTCACCAGGCTAGACAGTCTTGCCATGTTGGCAAGATCCTTCCTTAAGCAACAGCCAGGCATTCTGGTTGGGGAGGCGGGGGGCGGGTG
>NW_005364671.1:3023993-3052540 GCF_000412655.1 Myotis brandtii
GGGGAAGGCAGGAGGGTGTTGAAGCACGATGTCCCTTTTGTGTGCTGCCTCCTATTGTCTTTACCTTACTCCTCAGTCATCAACAATGAAGGAAATGGCTCTTCCAAGGTCAGAGCGTAGGGGACTACAGGAAGTCACTTCCTCAGTCCTAATCCAGATAGAATAAGAGATTGCCCTCTTCATGCCATTTACCACTTCCTGCCATGCATTATAGTTCTTTATTATTCTGTGTAGTTATTTTGTTCAGTTTTCTCCTCTACTAAACTTATGCAGCCTAAGAACAGCATCAATGACTGACTCATTTTGGGACCGTACCTAGTACCCAGCACCCTGCTGTTGTAAATTACAATTGGCAAGGAATGATACTAGGTGCGTTTACTCGTGTTATTTTATCTAAAGTCATGATGCCCCTACAGGGTTGGACTATTTTATCCCCATTTTACAAATAAAGCTCAGAGAAGTTAAATAACTTTACAAGGTCACACCTCTCATATATAGCAGTCCTAGGAATTCAGTTGAGTTCTTTCTGGCTCTGAAGCCCACTCTTTCCACTGGGAATCAATCTTAGTCCAAAGCATGAATAAATGGCACACCAACTTATCAGTCACAACGTAAGGCCCTGCGTGAGGGAAAATGAAAAAGTGGATATGACTTGGTCCCTGACAACAAGGAGCTCATAGTCTAGTGTGTGAGCCAACCAGACAGTGGATGGTTACTGAAAAGTGGTGTTAAGGATATTGCATTGAGTGCTGCCTGCTGGCTACTGGCTGCTGTGACACAGTGATGAACCAGACACATCTCTGACTTATAAAAGCCCCCAGACTGTGGAGAGACAGACCCATATGAAATTCCACAATCGGGCTGTACTGAGAAATATAAAGAGGGCTCTGGAGCCCAGATGCTTGTGAAGGGAATGGGTCCTAGGCTCTCTCAAGCCATAGCCTTTCTATGTGTCCACCCCCAACTCATTGTGAATAGATAGAATGAGGTAGAATCAAGGTGGAAACATGGAAGAGTTGAGGTATAAGAAGTTAGGTTTCTTCCAGAACCAGAATGATGTAATGTATCCATCCATCCACCTATCCATCCATCCATCCATCCAACCAACCACTATTCATTGAACCACTGTGCTTGCTTTGAACCAGGCCCTGAGGTGGGTTCCCAGGACAAGACAAGGCCACTGTTCCTAGGCGGTCCCAATCCAGTGGGGGAGATAGACATGCACACAAATGATTTCATACAGTGTGTATATGTGCTGTCCTTCTTCTCTCTTTCTGTCATCTCCCCCTTTGCAGGAAAGAAAGACCCCCTCCCTACAAGTACCCACTCCGGCGGGGCCCGGCCAGCAGCTATCCCATCAGCAAAGGGGACACGAAGAGCTCAGTGAACCACAAAGACCCTTCAAACTCTTTTTAAGGACATGAAGTCCTGGGAGGTCTTGTGGAGCATGCATTTTCTGCTGGGGCATAACATTAATCACCTTCTAGTTTCCAAGAGAAGGGCTGCGGGATAAGGAATAAGCTAGTGAAGAGGAAGGGAGAAAAATGAGAAATTTCATCATTGATTTTCCCTTTTACCAATGGAAAATCAATTGTAAGGCTTCAGCTTACAGCTCAGGAACAAAATAGGAGATGCAAACCAGGCGAGTACAGATGCCCTTTCCCACCACATAGAGATGCTCACGGGAAGAGGAAAACCTGCACATCCCTTTGAGAGGTTGGTCAGAAGTCTGTGCTCTCCAGCCCTTTTCCTGTTGAAGTTGTACAGTTACTACAGATGGTTACCTTTTATTTATTTTTATTTTTAATATATTTTATTGATTTTTTACAGAGAGGAAGGGAGAAGGATAGAGAGTTAGAAACATCGATGAGAGAGAAACATTGATCAGCTGTCTCCTGCACACTCCCCACTAGGGATGTGCCCGCGACCAAGGTATATGCCCTTGACCGGAATCGAACCTGGGACCCTTGAGTCCGGAGGCTCATGCTCTATCCACTGAGCCAAACCGGTTAGGGCCAGATGGTTACCTTTTAAAATAAGCTCTGGTTGTTTATAGTTTTAGAAAAGCTGTGCCCATATCTGCTGATCCAAAGCAACATCAACAACACATGCAACCCAGAGACACCTGTACTGCTGGGAATAATGGGACAGTTTTCGAAATTACAGTGGTCTCAGACATTCGGTCACTTTATGCATGAGTTGCGTGCTCCCTGACTCCCCCAAATCCCAGCATGCAACATCAGAAAACTATTCCAAGAGCTATTTCCCAATGGCCTGGGTGGTTTCATTGAGAATTTAGCTCCAAAGACAAAAAAAGTGTTGGTCACTCAATCTCCAGATTCTGGTGTCACAGATCCAGCCTGGCCACGGAAGAGGCCGGCATTGATAGTCTGACAGGGGGGAAGGCTGATGGCCAGGTAGGGGAGATACAAAAGACGAAAAGATGCGCTCCCAGGCAGGTGGGGATGATAAAATAAAACAACAGCAGCAGCAATTCCCAAGGTGGGGCAAGCTTAATGTTGTGCATTTTTCTAAAGAGTCAAGTGCCTTTGTATGATGAATGGGTCCAGGAGAGTCTGCTCCCTCCCCTGTCGGGGAAGCAGCAGGCTGAGTCACCCTCACCGCGACAGCCTGCTAATTAAAGTGACCTCCCGGAAATGAGGATTAGGAGGTAGGGAGAGGAAGGGAGGCTCCAGGGAGATAGGGCCTTTAGCACAAAGCTCCAGTGAAGCACTTTTTTGCTTTGGGTTGAAGATTTTCTAAGTTTGATGCAAAAATGAAGAGCAAAGCGTGTTCTCCCTTTGCTTATTGGTTTTCAGAAATTATAACAAAGAACCATATGTTCGCTGGCTACAAATGTTGTGTTGTGTATACAGCTTCTCCCCAGGGTGCTCGTTGCCCAGAGGAACACAAATAAAGTGGTTGATGCAGCTCTTCTGTCCCTCTGAGTGTTCTTGGCACCTTTCCCTGTAGGTCTCTCACTCCTTTGAGATCCAACCCGCCAACCTCACTTAGTTGTCAGGGACTCTATAACCAAGATAAGGAAGAACGGTTGAAACTTAACTTTCCTGGCAGTTGCCATGTCAGAGTCCTGGGGATTTAGTTGACTGCAACCAGCTCAACATGAGGCAACAGGGTGGCAGGCCTTTCAGAAAGAATAGCTTCTCTTGAGGCAGCATAAATAGAGGCAGATTGCATAAAGTAATGGAGGTGATAGTCCAGATCTATTTTTCCCTGGTCAGACTGTTTCTATATGTTGTGACTAGATTTAGGCCCCACTTTTAAAAATTGCTTTGATTAATTGGATCACAGGCCTCACAAGCAGTGAATATGTTCATAGTTTACAAGCAAAACACATGGAGCCAGGCAACTCTGGGTTTTAATTCTGCATCCTGACCCTGGTTCTGTCTCTTAATATCTGGGTGATCTTGGGTATGTTATTGAACCTTTCTGAATCTTAGTTTTCTCACCCATAGGATGGTAATAGTAATGTCTATCTCATTGTAGTAGTTATGTAGGTTCAATGAATTTGGGTATGGGAAATGACAGAAAAGGTGCTCAATAGATGGTAGCTATGCTACTGATAATACAACCAGGATGGTGAGTTGTCTGTAAATCATTTCCCATTAGAAATTGAAGAGGAGACTGAAGCTATTTGTCCTTGAGACAAAACCTAAGAGGGAGTAGAAGTAGGAAGGCAAAATCACAATCTGTATTTTGGACATTATTTTTGTCCCAAAGAAGCAAACTTTTTCTGTGTTGTCAAATATAAAGACCACATCCAGGGAAGTATTCTCAGTAAGACCGATTTCAGGTCCAAATCAGGAAAACTTCCTAGTTGTCAATCATTGGATGGGCTCCCATGGAAACAGTGAACTCCCCATCACCAGAGGTATGCAAGCAGAGTCTGAATAAACATTTGTCATGGAAGAAATGAGGGACTCTTCTCTAGGGGGATGCTGGATGCTCTGCAGCATTGCCTTCTAGTCTGTAACTCTGAAATGACCTGAGGCAGGAGGTTACATAACTGATGTCAGAGAATGAATTGTGCAGATGAAAAATATTTTTTAATGCTAAATGAGTGCCATTAAATGTCTATAAACTACAGCATATGGATTCCATGAACATTTAACATTCTTTTAGTCCAGCGATTTCCAGCTGGTGTGCCATGGCACAAGAATTTTTAAAACATGCAGTACCTGACTATTTAGTCAGGGGCACTGACCTCTTTTCCCTTAGATTGTCAAATAAAAGAGTGGCAACAGCCAATAGCTGTCTGGTGTGAATGAATCAAAATCATACCTAATTTTTGGGGGGTCAGATCAGCAAAAAGTATAATATATTTTTTGGTGTGCACAGAATTTTAGTAATTAGTTTATGTGTGCCTCGAGATGAAAAAGGTTGAAAATTGCTGCTTTAACAGAAAAAATACATGGGTATAAGGCCAATTGTAGGATGTTTTTGCAGTAGTACTGTCTGCTTCTTCACATTGGAAAAGCAGAGTGAAAAAGCCTGACCAAGAGAGGAGGGGTTTCGAGTGGACCTCCTGAGACCTTGGCCTGCTCAGCAACCCCTAGCTTTTCTGGACCAGGTTATACCCATGATCTCAAGTTAGAGGGGAAGGGTTTCAGCACTGAGATGAAGGACAGCACCAACCCAAGGGACTGTTGGGAGCATTAAACAGGCAATGGATACAATGCCTGGCACACAGTAAATTAGGTCAGTACGTATTTGGTAGATGTATGAATTGATGCTCAACAAATGTTAATCACTCCAGATTTTTATGGCTGGCACTCTTCTTACAATTTAAGAAAATAAGTCGGGGTCCTCTTAGGCAAGCCTCAGGGGTGCCATTGAATTACCATGAAAGGATACAGCCCATCCTACGCCCCTCTCCTATTCAAAGGCACAAGAAAAATTAGGTATTGACTCCTGGCTGCTGCTGCTGCTGCTGCTGCTGCTGCTACCAAGCTAACAATATCATCATGGCTGGGACCCAGCATCTGCTGTGGCCTTAGAACAAGAATCTGGGGCCGGGGGAGAGGGGCTCCTGCTTGCCTATTTCAGTTTTTGAGGCTAAACAGACCTTCAGTTCTGTTTCTAAGCCTCTGGACTGATGCCAAAAAAAAAAAAAAAAAAAAGACCCTAGCATTGTTTATAAAGGGTTGTGTGAGAGCAAGGTAGAGGCCCAGTATGTTCCTCCTCCCTCCACCCTTCCTTTTTGTACAATTGTCTCCTTCTCTCCCCTCAGAACACTAGTTGGTAGCAGATTCTACCCTTTATACCTGCTTGTGGCTCTATCCTGAGAAGGAAGTGGGCAGGCAAGAAGAGAGGCTAGAGCGCCCCCTGCTGGGTACCAGTGAGCGACACTGCCTGGCCTTGTGACATTAAGTAAATCTTGCCCTGTCTGGAGTTACCCCAGAGCTTCAACTGCCTTCAGTTTCTTACTCTTTGATACCGTGACATCCCAGGCAACCTACTCCCAAGAGTACTATGAGGCTATGATGAGAGGATGAATGGGAAAGTACTTTTTTTTAAAAAAAGCATTTCCCAGTATTTTCTCCCCTTGTTCTGAGATCTCCTAAATGTCCCCACTTGGTCCACTCTGCCTTTGACCTGGATTGCCCTGTCATGATCATCCAACAAAATGTATTAAACATCTTGTGTTTGTTAAGTGCTTCCCGTTCCTCTCTGCAACCCTAATTTCTACCTATCCTTCAAGACCCCCCTTCAGGAAGTCTTCCTTGACCTCCCAGCCCTCACAAATAACTTTTCCTCTGGGCTTTTAAGAGAACTCTTATCTAAACATTCATTTTGGAACTTAGAAATGGCTTTGGTATTTCACTTTTCCTGGGTATCAGCTTTGTTTTCCCAACTCAATTTTGCATTGTTTTTGGGGCAAGATGATTAGAGATGGCAAAAAATCAGTATTACTCACCGCTCAGGTCCCAGGGCCCTGCAAAGGCCAGGCAGAGAGTAACCATTCTGTGGGAGTCTTCACGTATTGCTAATGCTACCGCTGATGGGAATGAGGTGGCTGCTCTGAGCAGAACATTTCTGTGAGAAGGACATTCCTCCTTTTCTTTCTGCCTTTGGATGTTTCCAAACAAGGGCAACCCCCTGGGCAAAGTAGAGCAAACCTAGCTTGCAGGCCCGTATACAAAGTTGTCAAACTTTAAAGCTAAGAGCATCCATGGGAGAGAGACAAAGAGGGGAGACGGATGAGGAGAGGCTGGGGTGGGTGACAGATAATTGACTGTGGTGGATCTAAGTGTGAGTGTGCATGTGTGTGTGCACACTAGTCTAGTTGTATTATGTATGAGGCTTTTGTAACTTCTTTATATTTGAGTATGAAAATGCATGAGTGTGTGTAGTTGTGAATGTTTTTGTGTGTGCATCACTCAGTATTAGATGACAGATCATTGTCAATTCTAAGCACGTTTTCACTTCAACTCCTAGTCAGAGGTCCTAGGTTACATTTTCATTTGAAATTCTATCTTCTCTGTTGACATCTCATCCATATTAATGGGTCACCCCTCTGCCCAGCCTCCCTGGACTGTGCCCAGCGGGATGTCAGGGCCACCTCTCCTGCCCAGCCCCAGTGGAGGCTGATGCTAATTCTATCCAGCCAGACCCTTGGTGGACAGCTCACCCAAAGCCCCTTTCCTGACTGTTAGTGGGTGACCTCATGTTCAGATCTCTTTCCGGCATCTCTTTGTGTTCCTGTTTCTCTCTCTCCTTCTTCACACCCTTCTGGACTATAAGTAAAACCAACAACTGTGGTGTGGTGTTATGAAGGGAGCAGCTGCTCTCCTTAACATCCCGATACCTTTCCATACTGCTCCTGGGAGATAGATGCCATGGTTTCAGCATGTTTATTTCTGCTCAGGTTTAGAAGGGCTCATTAAGGCCTGCTCTCCACTGGGCTGAGCATTGGGTGGTGGTCAGAGTAGTGGGTACACGATTGTGAATAAATACCTCATTGCTCTGGTCCATAGAGGAGCTTCAGGGGGCTTGACACTGTGTTGAAATGCAAATACACAGGATAGGGACTTTCAAAAATTAAACCTCGTTCATCCTGCTTGCCTTAATTTGTTCTTTAGTAAGTTCATTCATTTATCTATTCATTCATTCTTTCTTTTGTTCATTTGTTCGTCACCCTTAGGCAGGCCATGTGGTTTGTTAGGAAGAGGGTTAACCCAGAGGCCCGAATGTAAGCCTGATTTAGCTGCTGTCATCTTCCCTCCTAGAACTTCAATTTCCTCACCTAAGGATGGAATTAAGAATGATTATTTTCCTAACTCACAGGGTGGCTTCAGGAACTTCAAGGAAATGGGTGTAGTGGGGAGAAGGAACAAACATTCTCTGCAAGCATCCATCCTACAACCACACAATAGGAGGGGGATAAGGGCTAGGGACAGGGACTCAAAATGATCCATTAGAAAGAGTTTGAACTGGGAGCAAAAATATCTGGAATTTAATCTCAATCTACTAGCATTTATATAACTTTAGAAAAGCCACTCTCCCTCTCTAAGCCTGCTTGTTGATCTATAAGACAAGCCTGTCTAAGTAGGTGATCACTAAGGGCTCCTACAGTTGTGCCATTTGGGGGTCCTAGGACCCCTCCCCACCCAGTTGCCTACCCTGCAGAATGGTCTCATATCTACCTTGAAAAGTATGTCAGGTTGCTACACCCTAATGCTGTGGGAAAGATGTCTAGTTAGTAATGTTTCATTCTCAGCTCAACAACACTGGTGCCGGCTTCCCAAGGATTCTCTCTGTCCTCAGACCTGACGCTGAACCAGAGACCACTGGAGAGATGAGACCAGCGGGTGACATGGTGAACCTTGCATACAGAAGGTGCAGTGCTGTGGATATAATTAACATCACTGTGTAGTTGACACCAGGGAGCACCCCTGAGCTGCCAGATAGAATAAATAAAACAATGTTTCATCTTAAGTGTTGGTTAACAGTAACACAAAGACTTATGAATTATTTATTATACTAGAGGCCCAGTGCATGAAATTCGTGCACTGGGGGTGGTGGTGTCTTTCAGCCTGGCCTGTGCCCTCTCGCAGTCTGGGAGCCCTTGGGGGATGTCTAATTGACTTGGGGGCAGGAGAGGCTCCTGCCACCGCTGCACTCACCAGCCGTGAGCCAGGCTTCTGGCTGAGCAGCATTCCCCCTGTGGGAGCACATTGACCACCAGGGGAAGCTCCTGCGTTGAGCCTCTGCCCCCTGGTGGTTCAGTGCACATCATAGCAACTGGTTGTTCCACTGTTTGGTCGATTTGCATATTAGCCTTTTATTATATAGGATTTCACTGCACAGACCCGCTATGGCTGCCCTAGGCCCTAAGAGAAGAAGGCACACCCTGATTTCAAAGGTGTGCATTTTAAGTTGCTTACCAAACAACTGGAGGATTAGCTTCCTGATGAGATGCCATAATAGACTCATGTAGACAGGCGGGCACAGGAGTATGGACTCTGCTATCTGACAGATCCAGCTCTTCTGCCACATGATCTTGAGCCACCTCTATAAACCTTAGTTTCCTCACTGATAAAATGGAATTAATTCATTCCTGGGTCACAGGAGGTTAGTGAGGAATAAATGACATGATGTGAATAAAGTCCCTAGCAAATGGAAGTGTCCCTTTGAGGGTAACTCTTATTATTAGTCACATCTACATTACTCAGGCTCAGTACTTCTAAGATAGTCAGTCAATCCAACACACTGGTCTGCACACTGAGAAGCTGTGGTTCCTCATTGTAAATGAATAATGAGGTAGGTAATAGGGTCTTCTTTCACCAATAGGTACTCATTTATACAGCTTTAACTGTGTCCTTCTCTCCTCTTGTTATAATATCATCAGTCTTCATTCATTCATTCATCCATTCATTCATTCAGAATACCCACCATGGATCTTAGCTTGGGTTCTTCCAAAAGCAAAGAGTAGGACAAGAAACAGAGAGCAATCAGCTTATTTGTCAGGGTGATACCTAGAAGCAGAAGTAAAGGGAGAGTCAAAAGTGAGACAGAGCAGAGAGAAAATCCAGTAAAGGGTGTGTTAATGATCCCTTACCTCTGGGAGGAAATGGATCTCAATCCCTCTAGGGACTTTGTTAGAAATGGTATAAAAACACTCCTTAGAGTTGTTTCCCCATGGAAAGTAAGACAGTTGAGGGTTACCTTTTGGGGCGCAAATTTCCCTTCACTTCCTGGTTGTTCCTCTGCAAGGCTGATCCCTGAGGCAGTCGAGATCCACCTGATAAGGTATGCTGGCCAAGTACATGGAACTGTCCACTCTGGCTGTGCTAAAATCAGGTGAGCAGAGGAAATGTGAGGCAGGCAGCCTGGGGCTAGCTACACATGGACACAGGTGGTCGGGTGAGGCATGAGTGCTTTGTCTTTGCTGTCCCATGCTGGGAAGTTTGGTAGGAACAGTGTCTGAGTCAACTCTGCATCCCAAGAATCTAGAACAGTGCATGCACAGAGTTGCACAGCCACTGATTATTTGTTGAGTGAAAGGATGGATGGATGGATGGACGGACAGTTGGGCATATGGATGGATAAATGGGCTTTTTCCCATCTAATTTTTACCTAATAATGTAGGATGAAGTATGGAGGAGGTTGGATGCAGAGAGATTTTGATGTACAGGGGTGATCAACATGGGGCAGGTAAGTCATGGAATCCTCCAAAGAAATGAACCTAGAGCTGAATCAAGTGAGCTGAGCCAAATGAGCCATCAGTGCCAGGCCTGTTGACTGTTGTCTTACATTGACCCTCCAGCTTGGAATTAAGCACAGATAGCAGCCAGAGGTGCAGCTGAACTGAAGTTGTGAAGAAAGAGGTGAGTAGCCTGAAGCTTGGGATCTGAGGACCACAGATTTAGGCACTCGGGCCTTTGCAGATCCGTGCCCTTGCTGACTGTCCACTTTGACATTACATGAAAGCTGAGTTTCCTTCTAATAATCAGTGCATTTGACCAGAAAAAAGGAAAATAAACACAAAGTACTTGAGATTTTATACATTTTTAGACACCATTTTTTTATTATAGTTGAAATCTTAAAGGTAGGATCAATTTCTCTAAGTAACATTTCCTTTATCCTATTATGAACTGTTTAGAAATTGTCAAAATTTTAAAAATAGAAACAAGTATAAAGACAATAACTCACACTATTAAGAGATGAATAACTTTTAATGTATTTTTGATACATTTTTAAGAAAAATTGAGGTAATTCATATTTACAGTTTTAGATATTTCCTCCCACTGAGCTCCCCAGCTGGATTGTGTGGTATATAATTTTCATGTGTAATTTTCCATGTCATTGAATGTTCTTTGAAAACATTAATTTTAATGATTATATAATATTCTACCATACAGAGAAAACCTAATTTATTTTCCCATTTCCCTCTTCAACATTTTGGTCATTTCCCATTGTTTGCTATTATACATTTTGCTGGTATGAACAGAACTGCAAAACTCTTCATATGAAATATGTCCTTTAAACTTTCCTACAAACCTCTGAGGTGAGTACTATGCAGATCCTATTTTTGCAAATTAGGAAACTGAACATCAGAGAGGAGTTAAATAATTGGTCAAAGTTCACTGTCTTAATTTAGGTCCCTAAGAAACAGACCCTGGGAGAAGGACCTCAGTACAAGGGCTGCGTTTAAGAAGTGCTCTGAAGAAAAGAGTAGGAAGATGAGAAAATGAGCTGAGGAAGGTGGGGCAGCCAATGAAATATTTGTTATTCAGCAAGTTGCTACCATGGACAACCTGAGCTTAGTCCTGTGCAGAAGCCGGGGAGCCAGTGGACTCATGTCTCAGAATCATCCCACGTGAGGGGTGTGGGAGCTAGTATTTTTCACCAGTTCCCATCAGTTTTGGATGAGGCTGCTCCCAAGGACCCTAAGTCTCCATCACTTCTGGGCTGCTGCGGGGAGGGGGCAAACAGGCTCTGGCGGCCACAGAAATGCAAGTGCCGGCAGTCAGAGATTGGGCAGCATTCCCTGCATGGATGAGGGCAAGGGCAGAAGAGTGGGCAATAACCAGGGCTTCTAGGGTCAGTCACATAGCTAGTAACTGTCAGAACTGGAATTTGAATGCAGATGTGCCTAACCCCAGAGTCCTTACCTTTAATGACCTGGCTTTGCAGAGAAACAAATCTTCCTGTGACCTTGGCAAGCCACTTCATCTCTCTGAGCTCCAGGATCAATGGGGATTATTCTGTCTGCCATATCTGACTCAAAGCTCTGTCATGAGATGACAGCATGGACATGTCAGCACTTTGATGATCAGCAAGGCCATCGTTGGTTCAGCTTTACTGACCATTCCCATCAGGTGGGTAGGAGCCACAGCCGGCAGACATTCAGAGATTTTCTGCTGATAACTAAAGGAAATTAATAGAAGGTGGCTGGTTCCCTGAGTTTATTCGATGAGTAGTTTTCTAGATTAATTACATATCACACAATGTACACACAGCTCATTGAAATACAGTGTAAGTCCTTGATGAAATCCGGAACATTCCATTTTTCTGGCAAGAGGGAAGCAAATAGACACAATTGCTCATCTCCATGCACTGATAGTCTCCAGGTCTGGAGTCTCCCAGGAGGGAGCTTAACTGCTCCGTAAGCTTCAAACTCAAGGGCTCCTCAATGCTAAGCTCCTGACGAGCCGCATTAAAGTAAAAATGACAAAGATGCCAGTTGACATATGTATTAAATATGCAGATCCTGAAGGAGCTGATGTGGGCTGTTCATGCCAATGAGGTTGCACATGGGAAGTCAGTATTGCTGCAGCCCTCCCGCAGACTGAAGTTCAGACTTAAGGATAAGGTCAAGACAAACTGGAGATTTGAACCCTGGTCTGGTTGACTTCAAGCCATGACTTCAAAACACTGAAGATGTTTTACAGCTTCACCAAACACTGGAAAACAAATGTGAATTAGTAGCACAGAACCATTCTGTAGCGGAAACCTACACCAAGACTTCTATACCCAACCCAACCCTAGTGCAGGACTGTATGAGGCTTTATCTAGGTATTTTTTTGTTTTTGTTTTTTGTTTTGTTTTGTTTTTGTATAGGGATCATGAGTTAAACAAAGAATTGGGTTAGCATGTTTACTCCTAGATACTAAGGCTATAATTCAAGTGGCTTTCACCAGGTAAAACGATGGTGCCAGTGTCTCCAACATCTACTATTGCTAATGCCAGATTTACATATGTTATTAATTATCCCAGAAACCCTGAAAGAAGGTACTCTAGTCCCCATTTTATAAATGAGGAGTTGGAGACACAAGGGTGATGTGCCCAGGGTCAGCCACATCACTAGTAAGTGGTAGAGAGAGGATTTAAAGCCCAAGCACTTTTACACCAAGACACTACCCCTAACTCTCTAAATGTTTCCCAGACTCAAAATACTTAAAACTCACAAATTGTGCCAATAATTCCAGATCCTCATCTCTAACCTAACACCATCCCAGAAATTCAGATTTATATAGTCTTTTGATGACAAGGCATCTCAAACTTAAACAGAATTTTTGATTTCCACATTTTTTTTAAATCCCTGCCCCAAATATCCTCCTCTTATCCATGCAAAATGCTTCTCAGGCCAAATGTTTTGTTGCTATTCCTGATGCCTCTTTTTTGATCCTTCATTTCTAATACATTAATAGACCTACAAAATACACCCCAAATCCATCCACCTCTCTCCATCTCCATTAGAGCCAAGCCATCACCATCTCCAGCCTGTGTGAATGCAAAACCTTCCTAAGGATCCTGCTTTCACCTCCACTCCACTGTAGTCCATTCTCCACAGAAACCAAAGTGCTTTTTTTTCTTTTTACAAAAATATAAATCATGTCATCTGCTACAGATTGAATGTTTGTCCCCCCTCCCCCAATTCATATGTTGAAACCTAATGCCCAATGGGATGTGATTAGGAGGTGGAGCCTTTGGGAGGTGATTGGGTCATAAGGGTGGAGCCCCCATGAATGGGATTAGTGCTCTTATAAAAAAGACCCCACAGAGCTCCCTAGTCTCTATCCACCATGTGAGGACACAGCTATCACTAGAAAGTGCTCACCAGACACCGAATGCTAACATCCTGATCTTTGACTTCCCTGCCTCTGGAATTATGAGAAATGAATCTGTTTCTAAGTGCCCTAGTTTATGGAATTTTGTTATAGCAAACCGACTGAGACCTCATTCCCCTGCAGAGAGCCCATTATTTTTTCCTGACCATGCTTAAACAAACAAACAAACAAAGTTTCAAATGGGTCAATTGAAATGTGCACATCTTAGCTTGGCATCCACGTTCCCCTGCAGAGAGCCCATTATTTTTTCCTGACCACGCTTAAACAAGCAAACAAAGTTTCAAATGGGTCAATTGAAATGTGCACATCTTAGCTTGGCATCCACAACCTTACGTAACGTGGCCCCTAAGCACCTCTCAGACCTCTACTCTCACCACAGTCCCCCTGTCCTCTATTCTCCAGACACATTGGTCTTCTCAAACATGCCATATTCATCTGGATTAGGACTATAGCACTAGCTGTTCCCTCCCTGATTGCTGCTTATACAGAATCTCTGTTTCTCAAACATGCCATATTCATCTGGATTAGGATTATAGCATTAGCTGTTCCCTCCCTGATTGCTGCTTATACAGAATCTTTTTGGAAAGCCTTTTCCTGAGCACCTAAGCCAACTGACTGACTGTGGCTCCCTGGTGTCCTCTAGCATATGTGCATACCAGGGCATTCAGACACTGGGCATTCCTGCTCTTCTGGTTTCTTTACTGGGATATCACAAATAGAGTGGACCAATGTGACATTCCACACTGGCCAAACAACCAAGGCTCCTCCAGACTATTATTCTCTTAGCCCTTTTTAATACTTTGCCAAGGCAGTTCTAGCATCTTTCCTCATTTCCTGCAGGCCTGTATGTGTGTGTGTGTGTGTGTGTGTGTGTGTGTGTGTGTGTGTGTGTGTGTGTGTATTCAAGACTAAAGGAACCATAAAGTCGCATGTTAGGATTGGCTTCAGGTGTCTTTTCAGGATGCTAAGTCCTCAGTCACAGGTTAATACCCCCATTTAATAAAATCTCTCTTATTCAGACTTATATCCAACTACTACCCACAACCCCCACTGCACTAGTTCCTTAGGATGTATTCCCAGGTGTGCACTCAGTCTGTGGTGGTGCACAATAACCAGATGAATAATTCTTTTGTCCCCTAATGCTGGTCCTTTGAAAAGAATCAATAAATCAGAAAAACCTCATGCTAGACTCATCAGTAAAAGAAAAGGTGAGAAGATACAAATTATCAATATCAGGAATGAAAAAGAGGATATAACTACAGATACTATAAATAATAAAGGAGAAGGAAATGTTATGACTTACTTTCTATCAATAAATTTGACAAATTAGATTAAATCCAAAAATTATATGGACACACAGACTACCAAAGCTTAGGCAAGAAAAAAGGATCATACAGATAGTTTTATATCTATAAAGAAATTGAATTTATAGTTAAAAACCCTACCACAAATACCTTCTAGGCAAGATGGTCCCACTGGTGAATTCTAACAAATATTGAACAAAGAAATAATATGAAATCTCTACCAAGTCTTCTGAAAAATAGAAGTGGAGGCAACACTTCCCAATTCATTTTATGTGGCTAATATTACCCTGATTAAACACACACAAACACACTTAAGGAAAGAAAACTACAGACCAATCTCTCTTATGAGTACATATATAAATATCCTTAATAAGAGTTTAGCAAATCAAATATAGCCCTTTATGAAAAAGATGAGACATTTGACCAAGTCAAGTGTATTCCTGGGATATCAGTTTGGTTTTAAACCTTTCAAATCAATATAATTCATTATTTTAGTAGAATAAAAAAGTAAAATTAAAACCAAAAAATAAAAACCTCTTAGCAATTGGTTTATAGATACCCTGATAAAGGGTATCTATTATGGATTTTCCCACCAAATAGGCCTAGAACCAATGACAGACCTTCTATGGACATGGGCAAAGCTGAACTACTGTGAGTGTTACTGTAGCATGACCCATTGTGTTCACTGCTGAATTCCTTCAACAGTTTTTACCTGAAGTGGGTATTCAGTACATATCTGTTAAGTGAATGAGTGAATGGATGGGTAAATTAATGTTTTCAGATGTCTTGTCTTGATAAAACTATCTGTATCTCACTTGCTAGAACATGGTACATAGGAGAAACCTGAGGGAATTTACAGATGTAGCTGAGGTCAGTCTGCTGATGCGTGGGTCTCTGAGGTAGCCCAGGGGACTGTATGCATATAAATCTTGCTATGCCTCAGACCCATATCCTCGAAGCTAACTAATTCTTTTGTCTGCCTCTGCTTCTGCTAATACTTGTGTAAACTTCATCACTTGATTCCAAAGCCTTCTTTAGTGCAAGGATGATCATACCCACTTAACAGATGAGGAATATGGTAGACATGGATTGTTTTCTTTCCATCCATTTCACTTTGCAGTTATTGTAGTGGTCAGGCTAATGGATGAGATAAACCCCACTTTCAACTTAAGAGGTGGCCTTGATTGGTCTAGAGCAGGTGTTGGCAAACATTTCTTCAAGGAGAATCAGTTAGTGAATATTTTAGGCTTTGCCAGTCATAAGATATCCATCCCAATTATACTCAACTCTACCAACATAGCATGAAAGCAGCTATAGACAGCTCACACACAAATGGACATGGCTGTGTCCTAAATCAACTTGATTTGAAAAAAATGTTTGGTAGCTCAGATTTGGTCTGTGGACCATACTTTGTTGACCCCTAGCCTAGAGCAGTTTTTCTCGCCTATGTTCCTTATTTGAACTACCCAACATAGAAAATGATTTGAATAATATGCTCTCAATTCTCCTAAGCTTGGCAAAAACCTAAAGCAGCGGCTCTCAAAGTGAGGTCCTTGGCCCTGCAGTATCAGCATCATCCGGGTATTGCATAGAAATCTAGTCCCAGGGCCCACACCTGAATAAGAAACTCAGCGAGTGGGGCTCAGCAGTCTGTTGTAAAAGCCCTCTAGGTGATTCTGGTGCACACTCAAGTTCAAGAGTCTAGAGCAGGGGTGTTGTTCCGGGGGCTCAGCACAGTTTAAGAACCCATTGTGGCCCTCGAGTCAAAAAGTTTGCCCACCCCTGGTCTAGAGTCTAGATTAATCAAGAAAAATTCTTCCCATTGCCATGGTGTAAATTCAGGGATGTAGCTAATCAGTAAATGGAATTTTCCTAATCACAGGTATTGGTTTAGGAGTGATCTAATATGGGAAAATTTTTCAAAATATTTAGCAACCAGCATAGCAAGGGCACTGACCGATCAGAATCAGTGCCAGCCATTCTGAAGGCACCATAACAGGGTTCTGAAGGCCCCTCTTAGGTCAGGCACTAAGCCTTCCCTTGCTGAATCTTGGACTAGTCTGCAGGGTTCTGGGATGCCCAGGTAGAGGAGAGGCATTCCAGGGGGAAGCAGCTATTGGGAGGGGGAGTAGCTATCTACCAACTATACGCAAGTCTCACTATTTCACTGTAGCAGTGAATACCGGCTGCAAAGCTGTGCTGGTTCAATTGGCACAAGCCTCAGCATTTCCCTTCAGTGATTGTAGAAACAATAGCCCCCGCCACATGTGATATGTATCCATGAAGATGTCAACCTAAAGATGAAGCCAACATGGGAAGCATGCATGGCTGAAAGGACCTGAGAAAAATGGAGAAGCCACCCTAAAATCCATCCTACTTCTGGGTGTTCCATCCGCCTGATGCAGTGTGAGTTGAATTTTCTAGCTTTTGTAACTGAAGGCCTTGTATCTGCTGAAACCACTGAAGAGAGGCCCAGAGACATAT
Source organism: Myotis brandtii (assembly GCF_000412655.1). NCBI lineage: Eukaryota > Metazoa > Chordata > Mammalia > Chiroptera > Vespertilionidae > Myotis > Myotis brandtii. Next base: position 3,040,879 of record NW_005364671.1, read on the forward strand.
CACAGGGAAACATGTTACTGAGGGCCTGAAGGAACTGTCTCCTTTCTTCCCAAAGATTTGGGGAAGGCAGCCCCTCCCTCCTTCTTCCCAGGGAACTGCTCAGGCACCCTTCCCTCAGCTGCGTGTTGGGCGGCTACCATGCTTGTTTATTAGTGAAATGCGTCTGATCAGAGAGGCCCGCCTGACAAGTTCATTACATATCAATTTAATTAGCTGATTTACATTTAATTTACATTTCAATTAATGTCTTTAGCGACAAAACGCCGCCTTAATAGGGTAATTGCCTGTTAGGCAATATGTAAAAGAATAAATAGTCACATTCTGAGGAAGAATTCCTATTTTCAATTTTTATTACCATAAATAACTGAAATAATTATTGCTCTTAAGGGCCATGTCCTCGTTTCCTTCTGGGCCTAATTATAAAGACTTAGTACCTCATTAAGCAAAATGGTTTTGGAGCCACAGAAAAACATTACTCGAATCATGATTCATTAGTTTCGGCAAAAGGGAAAACTGTGATAGTTGTTCTGTTTGGGGGGCTGGGGTGACAGTTAATACAGGCAAGCCTGTCCTCTCTGAGCCACATGTCATGATGGGATATTGGTCGGGGGTTGCTCAAATAGCCTCTTTTAAGGATTTCTGGAGATGAGGAGCCCACTACCTCTTGAGGCAGACTTTATAGAGCTCTGGATTTTAAGTTCTTTCTTATATTAAATTAAAGTCTGATCCTCTCCTTGAATCAATTGTGGTAGGTGCCTGCTAGAGAAGATATTTTACCAGGGGTATAATTATGAGATAACCATTATTGTGTAATAAGAGAGACTGACCACTCAGAATAGGCAGGCAAAGAAATGAGTTGGAAAGGAGGACAAATGATCTGAGAAATGGGGAGAATAAGACTCTGTATTTTGAAGTTCAGGAGGAAAAGCTGCCGTTCATTCAACATGAATAGTAGAGGAGGGTAAGGGACAGAGGTTTGGGTCTGAAGAGTCAGACACCAGAGTTAAGTGAAAATATGGCTAGTTGTTTCTTGAAATGTGGCTGGGTATTTAAGCTTGAAAGAGCAAGTACTAAGAATGGAAAACTTCAGGGTCAAAGTATGGGGTTCCTTTAGGCTAGGGTTATCCTTCCTCAAAGAACCATAGCAACTCCCCAGCTGGCCTGCAGTGTCTCTGTACTCTGCTGGGCTGTATTCAACAGTGCCACCACGTGGGAGTCAGATGCAACAGCAGGAGTAGAATGCCCAGTGCTTACTAGTAATTCTGTCTCTATTTGACTGTGAAAGCCTAATAGACCCCGGTTTGGATTTGATTCTTAGACAATTGGAAGAATGAAGAGGGGACTTAGGGAAGATACATTGGACTTCCAGAAAGTAACTGATCTACAGGGTGAGGGAAGGGAGAATTTGATTGTTATTGGAATAAAAGGTAACCTTATTTGCACCCTAGTATTTTGGATGTGTTTATTCCAGTTAGATCACCACTGGTCTGAGCTTTCCCTTCTCTCCAACTCAGAACCAGTTTGCTCTATGTAAGCCCTTCAGGAATTAAGTGATAGGATTTAGGTCCCTCAATCCACCTTTGCTCACTCCAGAATCACATATCTTGGGTAAACACCTCTAATCATCCAATCCCTCTTAACTGCTTTTTTTAGGCTAAGGTTTTCAGACACCTTAGCCACTCAGGTATGGAAGTTAGAAGATTTGTTGATAGCCTTGTAAAGCAGATACCAAAATCTGAAGGCAAACGTCGGAATCAGTCAACACAATGCAGGGTGGAGGAGGCTAACAGGATGGCAGTCGCTGGTCCCCACCAGCATGGAAGTCTGGAGCTATTTTTATTCTTCCCAGTATTTTTGATCAGCATAGAGCAATAAGTCTCAGCTCTGGCACAGCTACATAAAAAGATATAATGAAGTAGTACAGGCTTTCATCTCTTCAGAAAATTACCTGAAAAGAACTGCAAATGCAAGCTCACTCAGTCAGGCATGCGGAATTGGTGATTCAAATACTGCCACTAGCTGAGAGCTATGTGTTTTTCTAAACTCGTGTAGAGTCCTGAACAAAATAAGACTGCTCTGTACTAAAATTAGGCAAAAGTGGCTTTGAGTTTCTATGCAAAATGAAGTTAGGCTGTAAATTCAGATATTTATAAATACGTTTTTCACCTTAAGAATATGTGGAGGGGTAGGGTTTGGGGATGCTGAACGCTTCATTATGTATTTCTGAATATTTCCCACTAAGTGCCAGGACAGTCATTTTTAAAAGACCCACATTTTTCTGAAACATAAGGTGATGGCATTCTCATGGAGAACCATTTATCTACAGCAATGCAGATTTATGCCTCAGTTTCCCTTCCTTTCAGACCCAATTTCTTTTGGAACTTAGATTTCTGTCCGAAACCCCAGCTCCTGGCCTTCCTCTTGTCAATGCCCAGCAGTCCAGGGATGTAGGCCTGGTCCAGTTCCTACATCCCAGCTGTTCCTTGCTGGTTAGATCATTCAGGGCTTCCATGCAGAGTATCACCACACTCTGAAGTTCACACAAGCTACTTTTGCTTGGTTGTGGCCCTCTTTATGGATCACGAGAGGGTCCTGCTTATCCACCTTGGGAACAACAGCCTCCCATGTCAGTGTCCACCCCTGTTATCTCAGATGCAGCAGTTGGTGCTCACTGACCACACTTCCCTCTGCCAGCGCCTGTGATTCTCTGCTTTCTGCAGCTGCTGGAGCCCGCTCTGCCCACATGGCAGGTCAAGGAGGACTGGAATTAATACTCTCACACAATGGCTGATGGGAATGCATGGATAAAGACACCAGATTTCTCGCCCTTTGGGTGGAATGATTCTCAGGTATATATTCTGCACGGGCTCTCAGTGAAATTAGGCTCCAGTTCCCCACAATGGTGATCTGCACGGCCTCCTTCCTTATCCGATTCGTTTCCTGGGATCACCACCTCAATAAACTACTTGTACTGGTACTCAAATAATTGTCTGAGGGTCCTGGGGAAGCCAGACTGAGACAGGGAAAGCAAAGATTCCAGGAATCCTGTTTGCATAAGGCCTCCTGGGGAGAAATAGTGTCAGGACTTGAACCTGATGGTTGAGCCCAAATTCCAGGCATTTGAATCCTCAAGCGCATTGGATCTCACAGGATCCCCTCAGCAGGATGCACAGGTTTTCAAGGAGTTCATCCTACAGGCGGGGCCTATAACTCCTGTCAGGATCTTGTTGGTTTGTGGGTTAACAGGAAAGAATCATGTGTTGCACTTGATAGTGGATGCTACCATTCAACTGTCTTCCAACTTGGCCCTGGACTCCTGTCAGGATCTTGTTGTTTGTGGGTTAACAGGAAAGAATCATGTGTTGCACTTGATAGTGGATGCTACCATTCAACTGTCTTCCAACTTGGCCCTGGATAGCATGACCCACACTTGTCAAGAATGAATATGAAAACTGGAAAGGGCGTTGACCTTTGGTAAGCTTTGTAAGTAACTGTTTTCAGTAGGTTACCTGTCCTCTGAAGTCTGACTGAGGGGCATGTCTGCACTGCCTGGAGAGACTCCCCCTTCAAGGCCCCCGAGAGGGAAAGCAGAGAAGCCAGGGTGCAAGTGAAGAAACAGCTAAAGAAAGACAGTAACTCAGCGGAGGTTTGGGTCTCCATTCTTCTGTCATGGTAGTTGCACCCATGGACAAACAAAGCCACTACGAGGTGAAGTGGAGAATGACTGTGGCACCATTGGCTGGCCAGCTTCAGTGGTTCCTGAGGACACCCTTCTCCCCCACCCCCTGGGGAAGAGAGGGATCGGGGGCTTTGCTGAGTGGGGGCTGGGTCAGAGGCCTGCGCACTGCCAACTGCACTGTGTTCATAGCAGGTCTGGGACACTCTAATCGGATGGAGCTAGGGGCACACTGTGCTTTGGTCAGCACATTCCAAAGCTGCTCTGTAACTTCAAACTAGACAGGGGCCTTCTTTTCCTCTTTACAGTTATTGGCAAAGTATCAAATGTTTTATAGGGCAAATGCTGCCATCCACCCAGCTGTGCTCAGCAGTTCCTGCCAGCGAGGATGTTTCAGTGGGGACTCACACTAGGCTAACTTCAGGCTTAAAAGCCTGCATCTCAATGCAGCTCTTCATGCCCTTTAAATGTTGCAAATCAAAGAGGCACACAGGGAGGGTTGGTAATGGGCAAACTTCCTGCCACAGCGATGAGAATATAGCCCTTTGTGTGGTAGAACAGCTGGGGTGAAGAGGAAGGAGAACACAGGCAGCTCACCCAGGAGGTCGGAAGCCCCAGTGGACAAGCAAAGGTAGTTTCCCTGGTTCAGGTCAGGCTGGGGTGCTGATGACACCCCATCAACAACCAGCAGTACCTGGCATCTCTTTCTCAGGTATCAGCACTGTTCCTCCTGCTTCCTCCTCTTCTTCCTCCTTTACCTCCCTTCCACATCTATTCATTCTTTGAGTGTCCGCTATGTGACAGACCAACAAATTTATTGTATATTCAAGAGGCGTCAGGGTCCCTGACTTGCATTAGCTCCTTCCTCAGTACTGTGTTTGCCTATCACATTTTTCTGTTCATTGCCCAAGGAATATTTTCATAGCAATCTTCCAATTTCTGTCACTGGAAGCATTCAACCAATGACTCGATGTTCTCTTTGGATTCTGTGGGGGAACACTTCTTATAATTCTGCTTACAATGATCTAACCCTGGTTATAACGATGTGTTAGAAATAAGGAGTGTGAGGGGGAGAGATAGAGATAAAGGAAATTAGAGGGGAAGAGGAATAAAAGGGAAGGGAGATGGAGGAGAAATGGAGAGAACAAAGAGATTGATCAATCCTTTCAATCTTATATGCAAATATGCCCAAATCCTGTTTCATTGTTCTTGTTTTATGAGCAAATAATTTCTAACTGTGTCTGCCACAAGATATTAATCCCTATCCTACTGTTTTTCTCCCCTGCTTGCTGAGTCCCAGGTGTTGTTCCAGGTGTTGCCATGGATGAACCATTATTGGTCCACACACCAATGGTTTTCAACCTGGTTACACAATGGAATCACCTGTAGAGTTTACAATATATAATCTGCAACTGTAGGAATGAAGCCCAGGTAGCTATATTTTCTAAATTTCTCCAAGTGATTCCAGTGAGGATTGAGAACACTAGTTCTCGGTCATGGTCATGAATACCCTTTTCTCATTTGTGAGATATTCCACTTCTGGCCTTCCCTACAGCTGCAGGAGGCCCTGTGACCTAGCAAAGGAGGTCTGTTGGGATGCTTCTGAAACAGCTTTTATTTCCCTATGAAAAGGTACAGGCATGACTTTCTCGTTTGTTGGTACTTCCATTTGTCCCTTTTCCTGTTGTGAATTTGGACAACCAGCCTGAAGACAACCACCATGAAGACAAAAAACATCTTTAAAGCAACAACATGCTGAACACAGTTAAGTGGAAAGATTGAAAGACCTGGGCTTGCAAACCAGGTGAGCTCCAGCTGCATCCCCCTCCTGACCACCTCCAGACTTCTTGTTATGAGAGATAATTAAATGTCTTTATTTCTTAAGCCATTGGTAATTGAGTTTTCTGTATTTTGCAAGTAAAAGCAATTTACCTAAGTATTTGGTATTTTCCTATGGTGAAAGCTATTATGATTGAAAAAAGAAAGCACAGCCCATGCTAATGGTCAGAGCTCAGAAAATGAGTGTTCCTAAGATGAAAATGTAAAATGGATTTGAAATCAAGTGTTGTTGTTTTTTTGCTAGTTGTGTTAGGTTGCTAGTGCTGCCATAACTAATGACAACAGTTTCTGGCTTAAACAACAGAAATTTATTTTCCCACAGTTCTGGAGGCTCAAAGTTCAGGATCAAGAGGTTGGCAGGATTGGTTTCTTCTGTGGCCTCTCTCCTTAGCTTGCTGATGGCCATGTTCTCTCTATTTCTTTGCATGTGAGTCTCTGTCCTAATCTCCTCTTCTTATAAGAACACCATTGGATATAGGGCCCACCCCAATAACCACATTTAACCTTAATTACCTCTTTAAACACCCTATTTCCAAATAGTCACATTTTGAGATAAATAGGGGTCAAGACTTCAATTTAAGAATCTTAGGGGGCCGAAACCGGTTTGGCTCAGTGGATAGAGCGTCGGCCTGCGGACTGAAAGGTCCCAGGTTTGATTCTGGTCAAGGGCATGTACCTGGGTTGCGGGCACATCCCCAGTGGGAGATGTGCAGGAGGCAGCTGATCGATGTTTCTCTCTCATCGATGTTTCTAACTCTATCTCTCTCCCTTCCTCTCTGTAAAAAAATCAATAAAATATATTTTAAAAAAAAAAGAATCTCATTTCAGGGACACATTTCAGCTCATAATCCTTGGGATTAAAATTTAGCCAGGAATAGGATGTTCATGATTGGCTGAGACCGGTGGTTCCCAATCCTGACTACAATTACCTAAAGAAATTTTAAAAATATAGATGCCTGGGCCTCTCTCCCAAAGGTACTGATTTCATTTACCTCAGTAGGAGCAGATATGTAATTTTAGGTATTGTCAACCATCATTTATCTGAGAGTCCTTTACATCCATCACAGAAAATCTCTTTACTTTATTAAGAGAAAAAAAATCCTAGAACTTTGAGGGAGAGATGAGAAGCCAATCTTGTTATGATGAATAGACGCTGAGAGAGGAGCAAGGTAAAAGGGGGTCTTCAGTGGAGGCGTCCGGCTGCATATCTATTTTAAAGTCGGAAGAGACCCAACTCATTACCACTCTTCTTTCCTGTAAGAACAAGGGGAACTGAAGACTCTCAATGGCATCAGTGACCATGTCCATTTGAGGGAGATTACCCAGAGGAACATGCAGGGGACACCCAGGGAAGGGCAGTCACTGGGTTCCAATGTGGCCTTATGTGGCTTTGGTCACACCCTCACTTAGTAGGCCTGAGTCAGTTTCAGGGACTGTTATTACAATTTAGTTTTGTTGAAACTGGCAGGTGGCATAGGAAGGACTGCCTGGGGCTGTTTATCACTAAAGGTGCTAAGAGACCAGCCCCTGCAGACAATGCAGAGGTGTATGTGTTTCCGACAGTGGGACTTAAAAAGTCCTCTGAGGCCACTATTTGTGTCATGATTTTTAAACTTTCCATTTCCGTTGGAAAATTAATTCTGGACTAGTTTAAGAAATGTGCCGTCAGCCTGTTTAACTTCTAACCCACCTGCAGTTTTGACCGAATCAAGTATGGTAAGTTTCCTGTGGCCGCTGTAACAAATGACCACAAACTCAGTGGCTTAAAACAACACAAATGTATTCTCTTACATTTCTGGAGGTCCGGAGTCTGAAATGAGTCTTGCAGGCTAAAACCAAAGTGTTGACAGGGCTGGTTCCTCTGCAGTCTCTGGGGAAGAATCCATTCCTCGCCTTGTCCAGTTTCTAAAGGCTGCCCTAGTCTCTCAGCTCACGGCCCGGATCACATCACCTCTGCTCCCTCTGCCTCCAGGATCACATCACCCTCTTTCTGACTCTGACTCCCTCTGCCCCCCTTGTGATTACTAAGACCCACCTGGATAAAGCAGGATACTCTCTCCATCTCAAGATCATTAGGTTGTTCACATCTGCAAAGTCGTTTTTGCCATAGAAAGTAACATTCACAGATTTTGGGGATTAGAATGTACTCATCTTTTCAAGGCTATTACTCAGTTTACCACAAATACTCAGTGGCCCAGGTGCTTACAGCTGGGTAGTTGTAGATGAAATAAGCAGTTTTTACATCAGAAACCTCCTCCTTCCCCAACAGCTCCCTAGTTCCAACACTAGAGGACCTTTCTGCACTCAGAAATTCTTCCCTGAGTGGGTGTGGCTTACAGTAAATGCAATGCTGTTGGCTGGTGCCCAGGCCCTTCCTTTCCTGAAAAGAGGCAGTAGTGTGGCCTCTCATGAGGCCACCCACTGGGATGGCAGTGATGCCCAATTCCAGCAGATCCAGTTTGTAACTAGGGCTCAGAACTTTCATACTCTCTTCCCATGCTCACCTCTTGTTTTTCAGAAGCAAACTCATCTATTACAAGTTCATTTTCCGTGAGGCTGATATATGAGAAATTGGAAGTGATTCCTCATTGGGTTATTACTTCCTAAAACTCAGTCAGCAGAATGGCAATCTCATTAGTATTGATTGAGCTAGCATATCTTGTGTAGGGAGACAATATTAATAAAACAAAACATTCTCCTGCGTATTTATTATTATAGTTGTATAATACATTTTAAGCCAAACACTTTTTTCCTCCAATGGGTACAATTCATATTGTTCTATATAAGAAAACTCTTACAATACCTTTTCATGCCAAACTATATCAGAAATTTTTACAAGTCTTGCTTTTCTTAAACCTTTCACACCTTTCTACAGTCTAGTGTTAGAGGTTTAGAAATAGTTCTACTTTAAAATATGCAGAATCATTCTGAGAATCTGAGAATCAAATTAAGTGACAAACATGCTTTCAGAAACAAATTTCTATTCAAATGCAAGATCATAATGACATATATATAATATCTATTACTATAATAATTACTGTTGTCATCATGATTATTTGGTTGCATTGTATCTTAAATTCATTAGTATGTTTGTGAGCGATATTATTTAAAGAATAAATAATGAGTGACAGCATTTTATAGTGGAAAGAAGGCTGCCTTTGGAGTAGGGCAGACTTGGTTCACATTCCTGCTGTGCCAGGGCTCTGAGAGCTGGGCAAGTTCATTTACTCCAAACTCACTTCCTCGCTTGTTAAATGGGGATATAAATATTTACCTTGTAGAGATGTGTGAGGTATATAATTATGTATATAAAGTACATTATACAACCCCTGATATATAATGTACCATCACTGAATGGAATGGTTATTATTATGTTAATTGCCTTATAACTAATGATGATACTGACTGTCAGAAATCAATTCTTTTATGGAGATTGAACATGCATGAGGAAGCATAGAGGTCTTTAGAAAGGCCTCTGACCAGCTGACAGTTTGGCTAGAGTCTGAGTTCCCATCCTCACTTCATAAATGCAAAGTAGACTGTATAAAAGAATAAAAAAATTCTCTAATTTATTCCTTTAAAATATTCATCAAATGAGGTAGGATTTCTGGGAAAGATTAAGAGCTTACATTTTTTATTAGACTTATGTCCCATAAAATTTTACAGAGGATAAAAGGAGAGGAAGTGCAGAAGCAATACTATTTCTGTCTTATCTGCTACCTGTGATGATAAAGCTTCCTGAGATATCATTAATTATAGTGGTGCCATTCACAATGCTGCTACTCATGCATGTTAGAATTTTTACCAAAATTCTATGTCTGGGCTTGGAAATTGGCAGCTGAATTTTTGTATGACGCTGAAACTTGAAGGCTATGACAGAAGGAACACCTTCAAATTGTTTGCTATGGATCAAATGTGCTCCCTGAATTCATATGTTGAAACCCTGACCTCCAATGCAATGGTATTTCTAGGTGGGGCCTTTGAGAGGTAATTAGGTCATTAGGATGGAGCCCTCACAAATGGGATTGTGCTTTTATAAAATAGACCCCAAGCGCTCCCGTGTCCACTTCTCCACATGAAGACACAAAGGGAAAATGGCCATTCAAAACCCAGAAGAGGGCGCTCACCAGAATCCAACATGCTGTCACCCTGATCTCGACTTCTAGCCTCCAGAAGTGCGAGAAATTAATTTCTGCCGTTTGTAAGCTACCTGGTTAATGCTATTCTGGCATAGTAGCCACCCAAACTGACTAGGACAGGAGCTATGCAGAGAGAGTCCAGAAACCTATGAGGGGTTTCCCCAAAAGTTCAAGGCTGAGGGATGAGCTTCATGCACACAGGGTGAGACCACCTGAGGCTTTCCAGTTAGCAGCTGCTACAGGGTTAGGAACAGAACAGAATTTCTTGAGATCAAATGCTGCTGGGGAACATTGAAGTTATGAACCTTCCATTGTGGAGATGTATTTTTTTAGCACTTTGTTAATACTCCTGGATTCCAAGTGATATACCAGAAAGGCTGCACCTTACCAGAAAGAACCATGCCCTATACTAAAGTCTGCACTAGACGTGCCTTAACAAAGTCTATAACCAAGCATAACAAAACCTATAGGGGAAACAGAGTTTGGAAGTTGAGTCCTATCAAGTTAGAGGGGCTTTAAAAACATCTTAGGTTTCCCAGCCGGTGGTGGCTCAGTGATTGAGCATCAATCTATGAACTAGGACAGTGATGGCGAACCTATGACACGCGTGTCAGAGGTGACACACGAACTCATTTTTTTGGTTGATTTTTCTTTGTTAAATGGCATTTAAACATATAAAATAAATATCAAAAATATAAGTCTTTGTTTTAATATATTTGCAAATATCAAAAAATTTCTATATGTTACATGGCACCAGAGTTAAGTTGGAGTTTTTCAAAATGCTGACACACCGAGCTCAAAAGGTTCACCATCACTGAACTAGGAGATCATGGTTCCATTCTAAGTCAGAGCACATGCCCAGGTTGTGGGCTTGAACCCAGTAGAGGGCATGCAGGAGGCAGTCAATCAATGATTCTCTCTCTTCCTCTCTGAAATCAATCAAAATATATTTTAAAAAAACATCTTGGGCTTTATACATATCTGCACTAACAAATGTTATCACTGTCTGCACAAGTGTAAGGTAATCATCCAGTAATTAAACTGCCTGCCAAAACATTATTCAGTTGTAATAACAAACTAGTAAATATAATAAAAATAAGAAACTATTTTTCAATAGTATAAAGAAAAACTATAATTAAATACCTAGGAATTAAGTAGAATCTTTATGCAAGAAACTTGAAACCTCTAGTAAAGAGCATAGAATATGAGCTAATAAATGGATAAACATTTTATGTTCTTGGATAGGATGATGTAATATTCCTAAGATGTCAGTTTCCCAAATTAGTCCATAAATTTAATGCATCATAATAAAAATTCCAGTTGGACTGTTTGAGGAACCTGATGAAGGTACTCTAAAATAAAATGAAGCAATAAAGGATCACAAATAGCTAAATCAATCCCATTAAGAAGAGCCTTGCCGAACAGGATATTAAGAAGTCCTAGTAATAAAGCAGTGTGATACTGTTGCAAGCATGACAGATAGAAGACTGGAACGGAATAGAAAACTTGAAGGCAGAACTTCAGGTAATTAATATATGACACAGGGGGTGCCACAAAGCACTAAGGGGAAGTTTGAAAAGTTTAGGAGATAGTGTTGGGAAATCTAGCTCACTCCGTAGAGGTAAAACAAGTCAGAATCCCAGATTCCTATCAACATCATGTACAAAGACTGAGTTTTGACGGATTAAACATCAAATGTGAAAGGTAAAACTATGATTCTGCCAAGTCTCTTCTAATCCTGTTTCCTCAAGATGTCTTTGTAAAGTGGATAGTGAAATTCAAATAAGAACAGTTATCCTTTTACACTTGGGGTAATTGATGCCGTAGGGGACGCCACTAGCCCACGGTGCTTCGCCACGTTAGAACTCAGGACTCAGGAGTCCAACTGTCTCCCTGCACCCGGTCCCATTACACACGTACTCTCTCCTTTGTCTGCTTTTGGGCTCACAGTTTGATGTCACAGAAGCTGACCCGACCTCACTGTGCCCTTTGAAGCCCCGCCCCCTTG
>NW_005364671.1:3052814-3061193 GCF_000412655.1 Myotis brandtii
CGGGCCCAGGGCCAGGGTCCCTCCCCGCCACCCCTCCCCGCGCGGATGCCGAAGGTGAAGGCGCTGCAATGCGCCCTGGCGCTGGAGATCCGCTCTGTGAGTACCGGTGACGTCCCAGCCCCCGCCGCCTGGGCGCCCGTGAGCCCCCGGAGTTTACACCGTCCACCTCCGAGAACCCCGAGTCACCCCAAACCTCCTCCACTCTCCGAGCCATCCTTAGGTAGCCTCGACCCCTGGTCACCTCCGTCTTCCCACCGCAAACTCCTGAGCGCCCTCCCACTCCTGTCGCGTAGAGGCCTGACCCCCCAGCACTCCTCGCTTCATCCCAGTTTCCACTTGCAGTTTCTTCCAATCTTTTCTAAGCCGCCTCAGAGATCCTCCCCGCCCCCCCCCGCCCCCACTCAACTTTCCAGTGAGTAACCTGGGGGCAGGCTTCTCTTTACGGTTCTCTTTTTCTGCTCCTGTTCTCTTAGTGTTATAGGCCCCGCTTCCCTCCTTTCGGGGGGGGGGGGTAGGATAGTGAGCATTTCTTCCCAAATCGCTTCAGGCGGACTTTTCCCAATTCCCAACCTTCTGATTAGAGGCCTTTTACTCTCAGTATTCCAAGTCGAACCCCTACACCCAACAACTGAAGTATGCCGTCATTTCACAAAGCACCTTGCGGGCCCTCCAGAAATCATTGCAGCCCCTCCAATCCCCAAACCTGCCCAACATTAAGAGGCAGCCCCTTATCCTTCGCGTTACTCTGAGAAAGACATCCATCCACCTTTAGAGAGAAACTACCTTTCTCCGAACTCCCTCTGGAGGACCTGCAAGTCCACGCAGTTGCTCCAGCCTTGCTGAAGGGGCTCCATCCCCCAACCTGCTGTGCAAATCCAGCCCAGTCCTTCCTCTAGTGAGGGGCTTGGACCTCTCCATGCTCGGAGGAAATTCCTTCCCCGTTCTCTTTAGAGAACCCCCTCCTTCTCCTCTCCAAAGAGCTTTTCCATACCCCAGTTTGAGATCTCCAAGCAGTTGGGAACCAAAAATTCCTCCTTGGGTCCCTTTTCTCTCCTCCCACCTCTCTGAGTCTTCTTGTCTCTCAAATCAGTCTTTGATCTCATCAACACTGGGAGTGGGTGGTGATGAGGGCATTTAAATGTGCAACATCACTCCCCGGGGTGCTGCACCGCGCAGCCCTCTCCCTTCCTGCACACCCTGCACACCCTGCATGCAAGGCTTCTCTTTCCCCTTACTCCCACCCTGGCAGCACCCCCCTTTCCCGGCTGTCCCGCCTGAGGCTGCTGCAGCACTGTCCCAGAAACCTCCCGGGAAGTCACAAGACTGTTGTAGGTCTTTTGTTAGGTCTTAAAAGAAGGGAAGGCTGGGCAGGGCCGCGTGCGAGGCAGGGGTGGAGGAGATCAGTTTCTGGCACCTCTCCGTTTGCCTTTAAGCCCGCAGAGATTTTTCCCTCTGCTGCATTGGAAACTCCATAGCCCTCGCGTCACATGTTTTCTCCCCAGAGCTGCCAACATTTGGCAAATGTTTTGTAAAGTGAGATTAGTTCAGCAAAAGAATACACAAAGTTTCCTAAACCACTTTTTTTTTCAGGGCAGTTGGCAAAACTCAACAGGCTTTGTGATTGGCTGCTGCTTCCTTTTTGCTAACCAATGGGGTTTTGCAGCCTGATGAGAGCGTGGCCTGACTGGCTTGCTGGCTCTGCTTCCCTTCCTTTGCTGGTACAGACTTTCTAAGAGGAAGTGCTTGGTTGTGCTGTAACTGATTATTCCTGAAGGAGTCTGAGAAACAAATGTTATTTCACTATTCTTTCTCCTCAGTATTAGTTGCACTACACAAAGTGAGTGACTGTAAAAAGGAACTTTGCTGTTCATGGAGGCTTAAGAAATTATGCAGGTGGAAACATTCCTGTTTAAATTTTTTTTTTCACCGAACTTTTGAGTCACAGGATTTTCCATTGCTAAGAAATCTTAGCTTTTGTTGGATTTATTCCTTTTTACAGGTGAGAAAATCATTGAGGCATAGCATGACTATTTTTCTAGGGTTGCACAACTTTTAAGGGGCACATCTGCAACAATATGTTGTGTTCTGATCTGTACAAGCCCTGTGAAATGGCTCGGATACTCAGAAGGAGCAAAAAAGGCCGTTAATAACCATACAAATTTAACACTTTTGACTAATGTGGCTTTGCTTGAATAGAGGAATTATGTGAGGAATTATTGCATCTTTTCTATTTAGATTTTTCTTTTCAATTTAATTTAATTCTTTGCATTTATATGGCATAAAAGTAAAAATTATATAAAATGATATACTCAGAGAAGTCTTGATGCCAGCCCTATTCAAAACTATTTCTATCTTTACTCATCTGCTATTGGTAACCATTTTTATTTGTTTTTTATTTATTCTTCTAGTATTTCCTTTTGTAATATAGTTAAGTAGTTATACATACCTATACAATAACCCAACCCATCTTCTTTTTAGTTTCATTTTTTGAACAATAAGTAATATGTTCCATAAGCTATTCTGCACTTTGTTTTTTTCACTTATTAAACCCTGAAGATCATTCTACAACTATAAAAGATGGCATCTTCCTTTTTTCTCAACTTTTTATTGACATTTTTAATAAACATACAGAATAGTTGGAAGAATAGTACACTGAGTAACTATATCCCATGACATATGTACATTAATTTGATCTATTTGTACATATATGCGTATATATAATAAATATATTTTGCTGAAAACTTTCAAGTAAATTATTGATATCATGACATTGCACTCCTAAATACTTCAGTATACATCTTCTAAATATAAGGACATTTTTCTACATAACCACAAAACCATTACCACACACCTAAGAACTTAGTGATGATTTTTTATTATCTAGGCCATATTCAAGTTTCCCGGTTGTCTCAAAAATGAATTGTGTAGTTAATTTTTTCAAACCAGGATCCAGTCAAAGTTTACATGTTGAATTTCCTTGTTAGGTCTTTTTAATCCATTTTAATATAAAGCAGTTCTACTTTTTCATCACCTTGACATTCCCCCCCCCCCCACAGTCTCCCTCCCCAATGAATTTAGATAAATTCATACGCTCATGTAACCATTACTCACATCAAGATTTAAAACACTTCCATCACCCCAGAAAGTTCCCTAATGCCCCTTTAAACCCCATGCAGAGGGAACTACTATTCTGATTTGTCACTATAATTTACTAGTACTTGAACTTCATATTAAAAGGGGCCATGTAGTGGCTTCTTTTGGTCAGAATATTCTTGAGATTCATCCATGTTTGTTGCTATGTTTATCAGTGGTTTGTTCCTTTAGATTGTGGAGTAGTATTCTGTTGAATGCGCATATAATAATATGTTTATCTATTCTCTGTATTGATGATTATTTGGATTGTTTACAGGTTGTGGTTGCCGGGATAAAGGTTCTATAAACATTCATTCTTGTAAAAATCTTTTTGTGCACATTACCTTTTGAAGAGATGGGGTTCAGATATAGAATATCCTATGTTGTATTGTTTGATTTTTTTGTAGTGACATTTAATTTGTTCCCCAGTTCCTATAAACTAGATATTAGATGTTTTATCTCTCCTTGCTTATTGAGTGTATGGCACTCCATTCTTCTCTCCCCTCCTCCCCTCCATGTTTATTTTTGCTGCAGTTTTACATTAGTGGTAACCTCAACATTTTGCATTGCTCGACAGAGCCATATGACTTGAGAGAAAATATATTGCTAGGAATCAAGTGTAACTTTTTTCAGTGAGTCTGGAGGATGATATGATATGCCAAGTAACTTGTTTTTTAAGAGCAGCAAAATAATATTTCCCATCACTTACACTTTTAATATTTGAAACATCTGTGATATGAAAAAGCATTTTTTCTGTTTCTCTCTTTCTTTTTATTATTCACTAGTTTGGTTTTCATGACATTAATTGGGAAAATGGAAGAAATTGGAGATGTAAGAGTAAAGCCCAATGCCTGGGCAATGAAACAGGCTAATTTGCTTTACCTGACTAGTGCCAGTGTGGGGTTAGTTTATCTATATAATTCCAACATTTTCTTCTCTATACTCACTTGCCCCCATTTGCTCACTCAAATTATTGATAGCAATGGGGCAATCAGACCTGGGAACTTTTCAGTCACTGCTCAGCTGAATGTGGCCCTTGTCCACGTTTCTGTGGCGTGGTATCTCAGTTTCCCTACAGTTGGTGGTAAATTTACCTGGAATGTAGACTTTAAAAAATGCCTTATAAAATACTTCAAATTTACAGAAAAAACAGACCCATGAATAATGTGATTCCCCCCCCCCACACACACACCAATTTAACAAATAGTAGTATGGTTTACATGTTTGCTGCAGATCTTTGTTTTAAAGACATAAAATGTTACAGATCTAGTTAAGGCCCCTTTGCACCTCTTCCAGATCTTTTTTCCTAGATTTAAGGCAGAGGTCCTCAAACTTTTTAAACAGGGGGCCACTTCACTGTCCCTCAGACATTCCACACATGCGCACTGCGGGCCCGGGACGAGTCAGCTGCTAAGCAGGACAGGCAGCGGCGGCAAAAACACCCGGCGGGCCGGATAAATGTTTTCAGCGGGCCGCATGTGGCCCGCCGGCCGTAGTTTGAGGACCCCTGATAAGATAATCAGTATCTTGAAGTAGGAGTATATTCTTTTCATTCAGGTTTTTGTATTTTTACTACATATTTGTGTATGTCTAAGTATTACCTACACTATTGTTTTGTTTAAAACTTTACACAAATGGAATCATACGGTATGTATCCTTCTATATACAAACCTGTTTTTGCACTTCACTGTTTTTGAAATTTGTCAGTGTTGTTTCTTGCAGATCCAGTCCATTTCCTTAAATGCCGTGTAATGCTGTATGTTTATATGAGTGATTTAATTTTTATCCCACTGTTGATGAACTTTTTTTTTTAATATATTTTATTGAATTTTTACAGAGAAGAAGAGAGAGGGATAGAGAGTTAGAAACATCGATGAGAGAGATCGATCAGCTGCCTCCTGCACAGCCCCCAGTAGGGATGTGCCCACAACCCAGGTACATGCCCTTGACCGGAATCGAACCTGGGACCCCTGAGTCCGCAGGCTGACGCTCTATCCACTGAGCCAAACCGGTTCGGCGTTGATGAACTTTTAAATGCCAGTGTTTTTGGATTTTTTAATATTACAGTGTTACAGTGAGTATATTTGTATGTGCCTCCTGGGGTCCATGTGAAACAGCTCAATAGTATTATAGCTTAATAATGAAACAGCACAACTGAGGAAGTGAGTGGCTGTGAGGTGGTCTAGGGCCAGGTGAACTCAGGTATGGCCCCTCTCCTGCTAGACAGCTCACCCTGCTTGGCTCTTTCCACTCTGCTCTGGAGACATGGGAGAAATGAAGTCTTCCATCTTTGGAGGAAAGGGAAAGTGTGCTTTCTAAGCCAGAGGTAAGGTGACATATGTAGAGAAGTCCCCATTCCAGTCCCTGAGTGGTCAGTCCTCATGCATATAAGGACTCCAAATCCTCACGTTTTGATTGCTCCAAAAAGTGCTGTCCCGATTGTTCAGAATGGAGCTGCTCTGATTGATGGGTAAAGATGCTCTGATTGGACGGGGGAAATCTCAGTCCTATTGGTTGAAATACAACTCCAGGAACTCCTTTGTAAGGGCTGGCTCTCACTGTAGGAACACATTGCAGGCGGCAGTTCAATGCAGGCTTCTCTACAAAGTGCCACTTGTGTGAGAGGCCTCTGTTTAGAAATGGCTAGTGGGTTCTGTTCTTTATTTGATTTGATTTTCAATTTGAACCAGTTAGCTCACAAAAGCCATTTATGGTAGGGCCCACAGCTGCAAATATCTTATAACTTTGAGCCTGAGCATTTACATGTAGAAATATATTTTTTATTATAATTTTTTTTCAGTTTGTACACTGCTGAGTACAAAGGGCACAAAGTCTTCGTCATTTATTAAATGCAATAGTCTATTAATATTGCAGGTAATTGTTGTCACTCTAATAATGGTAGCTATTACTGAATAAATGCTGTCAGGTACTGTGCTAAGCACTTTGAATGTATTGTGTTGATTCATTTAAGGTTTGATTTTAAGTAAATCACCTATTCTTTTTTAGGGTTTTGTTGTTTTCATATATGTAAGAAATAAGGTGAGCCCCCAAATTCAGGGGTCCTGATAGAACACAAAACATACTTGGTAGCCAGGCAACAAGGCAATATCTTTACTTCTGCACAGAAGGGTGCACACGCACATGGTCTGGGAGCACACGCACACTGAGCAGGCTGCCTGCTGGGCTTTGTAATCTTGACACATGTGACCTGTCCCTTACTCTGATTGGAGCTCAGGCGCACAGTCTTTCGTGATTGGCTAATTCAAAGGGTGGAGTTGGCCTTTGCTGTTTCAAGATTGCAGCCCCCAGGGGAGCTGCAAGCCATGCAGACAACATGGTGGCTGCCAAGTCACACATTCCAAAATGGCAGCTGTCTAAACTGTTCTTTGACAGAAAAGATGACTTGTTCATTCTCACAGTATATAAAATGTCAAAAGCCATATTAGGTAATCTTTGAGCTTCTTCTTAATAATGAAAGTTGGTGTTTTTAGACACATTGATGAGCAAAATAAAATTTCTGTCCTCGGGATGTACAGTCAAATAAAAGAGGTGAGATGTACCCATTTAATTAAAATGCATGGTGACAATAATTAGAACCTTATGAGCACTACAAAATGCTAAATCTAAAACATATTTACTTGCATATAATAAATTCATAATCAATATCTGAATTAGATTGAATGAATAATGTTAACTGGTGAATCAAGAGAAGTTTCTCTTTTTGTAAGAAATGGTAGTTGGTGCAAGCCTTGGAAGTTGGTGGGAGTAAATTAGGAGATGGGATGGAGTAGTGAGGCAGAGTAATCCAGATCATGGAAGAAGACGAGGCAAGAAAGCAATGTGTGTGTTTAGAGAATAATAAAAAATATACTTTGACCCTATTATGAGGGGGTGTTGGGTAAGAGTACTATGTGGGTAGGTTAGATTCAAATTTTAGAGAGCCTTTAAGATCTTCAGAGCACGTGTGACCACTGACAGTGCAATAGGGTAGGGACTGCAGGGATCGTACTGTGGATTTTTTAGAAACACCACATTTTGTGCCTATACTTTCTGTCAACTACAAGGATAATTAAGTGCAAATTTATATTTAAAAATATTTTACTGGGCTAGAAATGTACAATTCACTTGCTTTGATACTTTGTCATATTGCTTTTGATGAGGGTGTATATCAGCTCCTATTTAGGGTAATACAAGTCAAATTTGTGCTTTTTATTGGTGTTTTGTGTGTGTGTTTTCTAGTATAGTGCTTTATTTCTGCTGATTCTTAATCCTTTGTGATGAAATGATGCTGAATAAGTTTATGTCAGCATTCAGCATAGAGTGGGCCCCTAAGGCTAACTGTTTAGAATTATTAGTGTCTGTCCCAAGAATTAGTGCATAGAACTTCAAATATGGCACAGATAACCAAATGGAAAATCATAGATTTCTCAGAGGGATGGAACTTATAGAGGCATTTCCTTTAACTCTCAATGCTTAGAATCTCTATCTTTTTATTTGTGCATTTTTATTAGCTTAGCAGACTAGTGTTTTATGTAACGTTTTATGTCATATAGGCAGGATAGACCAGGAAATTTTTAAAGCAGTTACATACATCTACCTAATTTCTTTCAGGTAACTTGTCCAGGAGTAGTGCTTAAAGACAAGGAGGACATCTATCTTAGCATCTGTGTGTTTGGCCAATATAAAAAGACACAATGTGTCCCAGCCACTTTTCCATTGGTCTTCAATGCCAGAATGGTGTTTGAAAAGGTGAGTTCAATCTCAGATCAAAATGAATGAACAAAAAGTGAAAGTAGTTCCACACTTTGAATAAAATCCCAGAACCCAAATTATTGTTGCTGACCATGTACTTTGATTTAATTCAAAGGAAGATTTGTCACATGAATTTGGAGGCTTGAAAATAAATATGTATTATATTATACCTTGAATCAATTACCTCTTTTTTATAATGGATCAGTTCATTTCTAAAATTGTCATAGTGAACTTTATGTCAAATATATTCAATTCTAAATAATAATTTTCATAAAAAAGAGAGAGAAGATGGTAAGAACAGATCATATTTTATTATGGCTGTCTTGTGATACTTCCTTCTATAAGTCTCATTTTTCCCTTCCCCCAAAACTGCTGCTTTTGGTTATTACCAATCATATTTCTCACTTTAAAATTTATTTATGCCTCTATTTCCCTCTCTCTGTTCTCCCTTCCCTTCCCTTGCCCCTTCCTCCCTCCCTCCCTTCCTCCCTTCCT
>NW_005364671.1:3061256-3113895 GCF_000412655.1 Myotis brandtii
TTCTTTCTTTCTTTCTTTCTTTCTTTCTTTCTTTCTTTCTTTCTTTCTTTCTTCCTTTTCTCCACAAATAATTACCCAGTACCTGCTCTATTGCATGTACTTTAAAGCGCTGGGTAGACAAACATCTTCCCCTCTTGGAGTTTCAGTTTAATAGGAGGAACAGACAAAATTAAGTAAACATATGAATAATGTAATTTTAGATAGTGATAAGTGTCATGAAAAGAATAAAGGGAGGGTAAGCAACTGAGTGGGGCTGAGGGATTAAGGGGATTATCTATTTTAAACAGTGGTCAAAGAAGGCAATTACATTTAAGCTGAGCCTCAATTATGGGACAGTATCAGTTATTTGAAGGTCTAGGCAAGGAAAAACATTCTAGGCAGAGGAATCCTATATAATAAAAGCCTAATATGCAAATCGACCAAATAGTGGAATGACCAGTAGAACGACTGCGCTATGATGCACACTGACCACCAGGGGGCAGATGCTCAATGCAGGAGCTGCCCCCAGCCCATAGGCCCCAGGCCAGCCAAGGGGGGTGCGAGCGGGGCCCCCGATCACCCTGCTGGTAGCCCGGCAGAGGGAGGCGACCAGCGGCAGTGGCAGGGGACGGGGCCAGTGAGCAGGCGGCACCAGGCCAGCCAAGGTGAGTGCCTGTGGGTCCTCTGATCACCCTGCCAATTGCCCCACGGATTGGTCCTGATTACCGGTAGGCCTAAGGACCCTAAATGTACACGAATTTCGTGTACCGGGCCTCTAGTAGCAAATATAAAGGCTTCCTGTTGGAAATAAGCTTGATAAGTTGGAGGAACACCAAGAAGGCCAATTTTATCATGGTAACAAAAGAAAGGGAAGAATCTAGCAGATGAAGTATGAGAGGAAGGCAGAGGCAGCTGTAATGCTTGCGAAATCTTCCACAGTGATCATGGAAGCAGAAAAGAAGTGATAGTTTTCTGTAATGTCAAAAGTTGTTTTTTGGTTGGAAAAGGAATATGTTTGGCACAGGAGGGAATAAGTTATAGATATGTGCCTTTCACGTCCTGTTCTCCATCCTGTTCCCTCTCCATTCTCTATTCTAGGTGTTCCCTGAAGCAGTAGACCCTGGAGATGTGGTTGCACAACTTGAATGTAAGTTTAATTTTTAAATCATGGATCTAAGACATTTTAGAATCGTGCTCTTTAATCCTGAATTGAATAAAAGTTAAAAAGCTCATTAATCCTGACTTGGGTTTAATAAGAATTTTTATAATCTTGAGCATTTTTTAAAAATTTTAGAATATACCTGGAAATAATGATAAAAAAATACATGTGCTACATAGAGGCTGGGAATTATTTCTTTTTCTGTGGTTGATCTGTGGAAAACAAAAACACTTAGTGGGTGGGAAGAGATCAACCAAAGAACTTGTATGCATATACTAGTATACATAACCCTTGGACACAGAAGGGTGGTGTAGGCCTTGGTGGAGTGGTGGGGGCGGGCTAGAAGAGGTCAGTGGGGGAATAAAAGGGAAATATGTAATACTTTCAACAATAAAGATTTAAAAATACTTCCAGAGAACTATTTATTAAGATAATGCAGATTGTTTATAATGTAAGAACAGAGATTCACTTTAGGTAGAACTTGGCCCTGCAGACAAAAATATGTCTTTACTCTCAGTGTATTGCAAATTAAGAGAGTAAATAATAGAAGATTTCTGTAATGGTAGTTTAAAATACATATGTTTTGCATTTTGAATTACATTTAAAGTTAATAAATTATTTGAAAGAGACATTTTCAAGGTTGTGGATAACAGTAAATTCTTCAAAGTACTAGGAGTCAACTGTAAAAAGGTACAGCTATTTGTGAGAGCAGCAATGCAAAGGTATACACGTGGGAATAAGTTATTTGAGCTCTGGGTATGAAATGAAAAGCTCTGTTGTTTATCCCTGTAGTTAGGGATCAGGGATTAGCAGATGGGTCTAATATGGAACTGTGGTCTAATATGGAATGTGGTCTAACATGTAACTGTGGTCTAACATGTAACTGTGGTCTAATATGGAACTGTGGATGAAAAGGTCAAAAATAGTGGGTATCATCAGTGTCAGTCATCTCCTCCACACCTTCCCCCGTTCACACCCCGCTGGGACTTAGCAATGTGGAAACATGGAATTGTTGTTTATCCCTGTAGTTAGGGATCAGGGATCACCAGATGGGTCTTATATGGAACTGTGGTCTAATATGGAACTGTGGTCTAACATGTAACTGTGGTCTAATATGTAACTGTGGTCTAACATGTAATTGTGGTCTAATATGGAACTGTGGATGAAAAAAGGTAAAAAATAGTGGGTATCATCAGTGTCAGTCATCTCCTCCACACCTTCCCCCGTTCACACCCCGCTGGGACTTAGCAATGTGGAAACATGGAACCTAGAACCATGCTAGGATCTGGGCGTATACAGAGGGACAGGCGGGCTCATTGTCCTACATTCAGGGAATTTGTAGTTTAGTGACTCTTCTCCAGAAAATTCACAACCTGGATCTTATTTTTTTAAAGCTGTTCTATTACTTGGTATTTTGTTTTTCAATGTGGCAGACTAGGTAGGTGGAAATTTGGTGCCAGTGGGTATATGACTTTTAATATATCCTGAACATTTTTACTCAGTATCTTGGAAATTGTGTATCTTAGAAAGTATAGAAATAATTATTTTGTCATTCTGAAATTTTTCTGTTATAAAAATACTTATCTATCAATAACTGAATCTAAAAAGTAAAACAAGCAAGCAAAACAGAGACAGAATTTCCACTTATTCTCTACAGGAATTGTGAGTCACATATATCATTTCCTATATGTAACATACAAAACTAATGTGTGCTTGTCTGTTTGTCTGAAATCCGAAATCCATTAATGAAGAATATGTTATCTGAAAGCAAGTTAAGCATGGTCCAAATGCTCAAGGAGATTCTAGTGTCCTTTTAATTGGACAGTTTGGTAAACAACAGTTCTTGGTACACAGTAACACTTAAAAATGTACCTTATTATCGGAGGTATGTTATTATTATTGTTATTACTGGAGAACTTACCAGTTCCATTTAACACCTATAAGGAAATTCCAGAGGCCCAGAATCACCTAAAATGCTGGGGAAGTATATGTTTATGATATAGGAAATGATATTAAGTGCCAATGATATTAAATACATAATAGAGGTATTTTACATTCATAGAGAGGCATTCTCTTTAAGGAGATTTTTAAAAAATATATTTTATTGATTTTTACAGAGAGGAAGGGAGAGGGATAGAGAGTTAGAAACATCGATGAGAGAGAAACATCGATCAGCTGCCTCCTGCACACTCCCTACTGGGTATGTGCCTGCAACCAAGGTACATGCCCTTGACTGGAATCGAACCTGGGACCCTTCAGTCCACAGGCCGATGCTCTATCCACTGAGCCAAACCGGTTAGGGCAAGGAGATGGTTTTAATACTGGAATTTATCAGAATAAAATTAGTTATAGCTAAAACTATACACTGGGAACCATTTTTAGGCAAGAAAGAGAATGAAAATTTTCTACTTTTTTGTTGAAACTGGATTTTCATCCTTTCTCACTGAAGGATTACATTCTGTTACACACACACACACACACACACACACACACACTATACTTCTACAAATACACTCCCTAAAAAGCTGTTCATATGACAAACATAATGCTTGCTCCCTCACTTCTTTCCAGTCACTGCTCAAATTTATCATCATAAAAGAAGCCTTTTCTCACCAGTGTAGCTAAAATAGCATCACCTTTTGGTCAATATCTCAATCTCTATCTCATTCATTATCTTTAGGGTGTTCATATTTTCTACACCAGAATATTTGAGAGTAAAATAGCATGCTTTTAATATTTCCACCAAAACCATAGGTGTAAAAGGGTACTGCTCAGGGCAAATAGTGATGAGTGGTCTTCCTATGTTTCTTCCTACTGCTATGTTATTTATTTTTTATTTTTTCTTTCTTTAGAATTGGCAATTTTATAAGACCAGAAACTTTTCCTGTTTTGTTTGCTATATCTCTAGTGCATATAGCAGTGCATGGTACATGCTAAATATTTGATATCCAGAGAGTTAAATAAAATATCATAATTAACTGCCTCTCACTATTATTTTTATGAGTGTTGGAACTATCCTATTGAGAGATACCTATTTGTAGTGTCATAATTCTTTGGTTAGGAAATATATTTTGTATTTGAACATTTATAATATAATAGCTGCTCTGGCTTCATTCCCTTCAACATTTGGATAAAGAGGAGATATGATCTTTATTTATACTGCAGTAGATTACTAGGTGTCCCTGGGGCTTTTTCTTGCCTGTAGGGAAAAATGGCAGTTTCCTTAGAGCCCCTGCTTTTCAGCTTCTGGGAATGGGTACTTACCTTGTGTTTGGGGTATTTAAAATGCTCTCAAGTGGAGATTTGAAGGCTGAGAACAAATGCTTGCCTGGATCCTTAGGAGAACTTGTAGGACTCAGGATGCATGTTTTAAATTCACAATGGCAAGTGCATGCCAACTAATTCATCTTCACCTTTGTAGTTAGGGCAGGTAAATTGGTGTTTAGAAAAAATTATTATCGTTCTTGCTGACACCAAGGGTTAACAGCCTTCTGGCATTCTCTCAAGGTATTTCCTGTAGCTTTTGGTTTGCTCCGTGTGACTAGGATTTCTGTATTATTGCAGTGCATTTACTTTTAACTCACACTGAAAGTACATGAAAATGAAAGTTCTACAGAGGAAGGAGAAAAATGGTCATTACTTAGTTATAAGATGAAGGGCAACTATAAGATGAGGTTAATTACATGTTCCAGTAGATGTAATTTACATTAACAGGGTTGGTTTCCAGCAGCATTATTTTTTCTATAAAGCGTTTCCTTCAATAATTTAAGGTCTTTCTTCCTGAAGTATTTTTGCCAAAATGTAGTTTTTAAATCAAAGGAATAGAATTTTTTTATAGAAACTAGAAAATAGTTTTTCTCAGAAGTTAATCTGTGTTCTTATGATAAAATGTAAACTAAACAAACTCAAACAATTACTTTTCAGGTCTTTTCTTTACAGCTGAGGCATTTCAGTAACAATATAACCTACACTATTTATTTCATTACTTCACTTTGTTTGGCAGTTAATCATTGTGTCGCTGGTAGATTCAGAAGGTATAGAGTATTTTTGTTGCTAGTGGAAATGGGGTCCTTGTGATGTTGGGAGAAAAGCATTTCGGGGACCATGCATGGGAGGATGTGCGGTACTGGTAAGGTTTATTAAAGTTGGAGCAAACACAAAGGACTGCCCCAGGTTCAGCTCCGTCCTGCTGTGGACGAAGTCTAGCCCTGTCTTCATTGAGCCCAGAGGAAAGGTCGGGGTCCAGAAATTCTGTGCCATTGGTTCAGTTCAGTTCAGGCTCTGCCCTTACCCAGCTAGCTTAGCCTCTGCTCCTGGCTGCTCTCCCACAGTGCTGTGTTCCCATATCCAGTACTCCGGCTTGCACTTGGAGCCTGGTTGTAGTCCACACGGCTGAGGCCCTCATGGCTGCTACATAGAGAGGGGAGAGAGAATGTGCAAACAGAGATAAATAGGTAGATAGGTAGATAGTAGGTAGATAGATAGATAGATAGATAGATACTGATTTGTTGTTCCACTTATTTATGCATTCATTGGTTGGTTCTTGTATGTGCCTGGGGATCAAACCTGCATCCTTGGCATCCCAGGACGATGCTCTAACTAGTAGACTACCCAGCTAGGGCTGAAGAATACTTTTATAATTACTCTCTAATTTGTCTTTTGGTGGTAGATCATCTTGATTTTTATTTATCTTAACAGTGTATTTATTTCATCTCCTAAAAAAGGATATTTTTGCTAAATATTGGGATTATTGTCTTCCAGACTTTAGAAAATACTATTCCATTGTCTTTTTATTTCCTTAGTTTCTATTGTGAAATCATCTGTCAATTTTATTATTACTTCCTCAGAGGTATTCTGTCATTTTCCACTGGTTCCTTTTAATATTTCATGTCTTTGTTTTCCTGTAGTTTTATTTTGATGTGCCCAACTGTGTGTGTGTGTGTGTGCATTTTAAAATATATTCTGCTTGATGTTTGTATCTTGATACCTTTCTTCAGATACATTTTTAGACATTAACTTTTTAAATATTCCCTTGCCCCTTTCTCTGCTCTCCTTTGCAAACCCAATTACAGTGTTAGACATTCTGTCTCTTTTTTCTCCTTTCTCTGTTCTCTAACTTTTGGCTTTCTTGTGGGTCATTTGTAATTTGTTGATAAAACCCATCCATGGTGTTTAATTTTAGGTTATTTTATTTCTATGTTAAAAATTTTCCATTTGGTTGTTTATAATGGTCTCCAGTTTGCCGTTAAACATTCTCAATCTTTTATTTTATTTTATTGAGCATATTAAGCATATTTTAAGTCTCAGTCTGATAAACTTTTTCTGAATCTCCTATTTATATGCTTTTATTTTCTGTGATCTCTTAGTTTTTGATTCAAATGCTCATTTTTTTTCTACTGACTTGGTCAGTTTTCATTGAATGTCAGACTTTGAATGTAAAAATTATAGAAATAATTTGAAACCTTAGATGAGGATATTTTCCTTCCGACCAAAATTATGATTGTTTTAGCCGATTGCTAGGGAACACGGGCATTTCTGGATTACCTTAATTCAGATAGAATTTTGTATGATTCAGATTTATGCTTCAGTTACTAGTTGGCTGTCTTAGTATGTTTGGCCTGCTACAACAAATATAGACTGGGAGGCTTATTAAACAGTAGAAATGTATTTCTTTCAGTTCTGCAGTTTGCAAAGTCCCAGATCAAGGCATCAGTAGTTTCCATGTCTGGTGAGGGTCCATTTTCTCTTCATTGATGGCCATCTTCTCTCTGTGTTCTCACATGGTGGAAGGATCAGGAAAGCTCTTTAGGGTCTCTGTTATAAGGGCACTAATTCCATTTATGCCCTAATTACCTCCCAACGGTCTGAACTCCAAATATTACATTGGGGGTTAGGATTTCAGCATATGAATTTTAGGGGCTACAAACATTCAGTACATAACTATTTTTAGTTTACTCTTTACTCTTGTGGTTTATCTTTTCAAGATCCAGTTCTATAGTCTAGCTAGTTAATCAGGCCATTGTCTCTCCTCTCTCTTCCCAAGGCCTTGGTACTCCAATTTGTGTTCCTCTACTTCATGAGATTATTAAAAGCTATGAGAGAACAGAGGATTTTTCAAGGTGATGAAAATACTATGAATTATATTATTTATAATGATGGAAATATGCCATTATACATTTGTCCAAACCCACAGAATATATGCCATAAGGAGTAAACAATATGGCAAACTGTGGACTTTGGGTGATTATGATATGGCAATGTAGGGTCATCCTTGGTAAAAAACAAAACGTACTATTCCTGTGAGTGATGTTGATAATGGGGGAGGCTATGCATGTGTGGGGGCTGGGAATATACGGGAAATCTCTGTACCTCCCTGTCAATTGTGTTGTAAAAGTAAGACTACACTAAAAAAAAAATAATAAAGTCTTAAAAAAATCAGAAAGAAAACCCCACAGAGGGTGGAGGGTTAATCTCTACTATAGATTAGCAAAGCCACAAGAAACATATCAACAATATATATATGTGTACACACACACACACACACACACACACACACGTAGTCCACCCAATAATTACTTTGACTTTTAGATACTTCTAAAGTAAAGTAACTAACGTTTGTTTGTTATTCATTTGTTAAACTTTCAGATGATACAGCATTGTTTGAGTTGATTCAACTAGTTCCACCAGGTACTGTATTATATTTGATAAGGTAATCGACATGTGAACCCATTTTAATGAAATGCTTTTTAAATATCTCATATTTTTCCCTTCTTCCCAAATTAAGAACAATGTTGAGTTTCTAGTATTGGTCCACTATGTGTAAAATGTCAATAGACCAAAATAATATATATAGAAAGATTGACATAAGTGGCATTTGAACACACTGTTCTAAAATTGAATAAGTAGTAATAATTGAAAGCAAAAAAAAAAATCCTGATATTATTCTAGTATATTTTGTGACTTTCATAAAAATTGTTAGTTTTTTATGATTTTTCTAAAACTATATGCTTTTTTGATAGTCAGTTATCTGTTTTTATTTATTGACTGCTATTGGGAATTGAGGGAAATAAAACCTTACCTATTTAGCAAACATTACAAATCCCTAGAATAGGTAGAGTTACAATATGGAGGATAGTTTTATTTCTATTATTGATACCTATGATTATAGAATAAATATGTCTTAATCAAGTACTTATTTATGTGAAAAATAGAAAACTATATTTTATTGAAAACTAGTTACTTGAAAAAATTTGAATATTAAATATATACCTAATTCAGATAATCACAAATTCTAGAAAATGTCTATATATTTTTTTCAATATGTAATCTAATAACTTACAGTGGCAGGTGGAAAAGAATGGAAGATAGAAAAAAATTGTAGAGATTGTAATTAAATTTCAGATCTGTGAATGTCATAGCAACTTGATACATTTACAAAGCTTCTTTTTCTAAGGAACCCACAGGTACTCATTAAATTTAGATGAATATTCTCCCTTCTACAAAAGGGGATAGGGATAATTAGTAATATGTGCTACATGTCTGAATAAGGAAATGTGTTAATCTATTGAACATAACTTTAATTTTCTTTTCAAAGAAAAAAACTATGACCCTGAAGCAGGTATTTCAGTAAGGCATCAGGCATTTATATATTGTACCTGATAATTTGTTTTCTAAATAGAATATTTTGTTATAATTTGAATCACAGGATATCTTTCTTGTAGTGGGTGAAACACTGTCTACATATGATGAAAATACACGAGATTTCATGTTCCCGGGTCCAAACCAACTTTCTGGACACCATGATTCAAACCGCCAAGTTACCATGAGGAGGATTTCTGGCCTTCGAGTAAGTGCTTACTATTTTCTGAGTTAGTTTGTGATGCAGGATCATTGTTAAAAACCACCACAGAGCCCTCAATACCTGAAATGTGAGGAACTAATTCAAAGTTTAATTTGGTTTAAACATAATGGTTTTCTGAAATTTTGGTGTTATTTTAAACATACTGAAATTAAATGAAAATAAGTCAACAAAACCCATACATCTACCATCCAAAATTAACAAGTGCTATTTTGCCTTATATTCTTCACATTTCTCTTCTTTCTTTACCCCTCCTCCCACCATTTAACCATTCCTGTCTGTCTCTCTTCTCTCTTTTGTCCCCTCAAAAGAATGACCAATAAACATTTGGAAAGATGCTCAATCTCATGGACATTTAAGGAAATCCTAATTAAAACAACCATGTGACTTCACTTGTATAGCCATAAAATGGTAAAATTTAATAAATCTCACAATATCAAAAGGGTGAAAAAAGAAAACTGTAATGCTGGTATGCCACGTAAATGGGAACAATCACAATTCAGAATTATTTAGTAAAGGCAAGGATTCTCATAGCCTATGATGTTCTAAATATATATTTTAGAGATATATTTTCACTGGTATACTGAGAGTCTTCTTAGGAATGTTCATTTATTGCACTGTTTATAATAGTGAAACATTGAAATGCTCTTTAGAAGGAATTTAGATAGATTATTATTATATGTTCATGTAATGGAAATATATATTTGTAAGCTGCATTATGACAACAGACTCCCCATCCTTCTTCCAACTTCCTTCAGCTTTCATTGGATGATTTCAAAATATTTTCATCCCTGAAAATGTTCTTCTTTTAGAGAAGCTGAGAAGAGCCTCTGCTGTTTCATAGAAGAAAAAAGCAAAAGTTATCTAGCTTGAAATAATTTGGACATTTTTTACTAACTTTATAATATACTAGAGTAATCTGAGTAAGGGGAGTGGGGTAATATATGAGCCAATATGGTGAATTAAGTAATTTCTCCTATGGGGTGAGTTTATGATATGCTCCATCCTAGGAAATAGCAACTTCAGCTTGCTGAAAGTATAGAAGTTGACTAATTAGCAAATCTGTGGACATATACCTCCTTTGGGATATTGTCAGTGCCCATTAGACCTTCTGTACTGGGAAAGTCTTCAAAGATGTTTCAGCAACTGTCAAGAAACTTGCAATGAAAAAAGTACCTGATTTTAAATTATGATCTTTTAAAAATAATTTAAAGTGCTGTATTATACCAAACTGGCAATATAGACATAAGAGCGTGGACCATTAACAGTTATCTTTCTTAATTTAATTTGAGTTATTTTTTTATATATTCAGAAGATATTGCATTGTTAAGGCAATATATAACGTGGGCCTTCTGGTTAATGGTGGTATGAAGAGAGAGGTTGGCCAATTTCTCTCTCCACACAAAATAAATATAAAACTGGACAAAATTGTCACAAACAGCAGTTTAAGGACACTGGAAGCTGACTGGCACGGCAATTAAGACAAAACAGATCAAGAATGTTTAAGCTTGGTGTGATGATGATGGTGGCGGAAGGTGGGGGCGTGCAGAGAGAGAAGAGGGCATAGAAGGGGATAAAGGATGATGGAAGAAATAAATTAAAATAAGAGTGTTTATGCTTGAACAACTGCTAAAGCTTTGGGTAAAAATGGCAGGAGTATGTGGCCTTCTTGCCTGGGACTGCTCCCACACCCTATGTGGCCAGTGAGAAGTGTGGCTTTACCAAACCTGGGGCTGGGCAGGAAAATCAGCTTTTTTACTGCAGGGGTCAGAATTAATTTGGGGCGGTGAGACTGTGATATTGTGATTTATAATAAACAAATATTTAGTCTTCATCCCCTTTCTGGTACAGAGCTCCCAAAACCCTTAGAATTTCTAAGTCATTAGATCATTGTTAATTAGGTGATTGATTGATTTATTTAAAATATATTTTATTGATTTTTGTATAGAGAGGAAGGGAGAGGGATAGAGAGTTAGAAACATTGATCAGCTGCCTCCTGCATACCCCCCACTGGGGATGTGCCCGCAACCAAGGTACATGCCCTTGACTGGAATCGAACCCGGGACCCTTGAGTCCACAGGCCGATGCTCTATCCACTGAGCCAAACTGGTCAGGGCTAGGTGATTTATTTTTATTGGTTTCAGAGAGAGGAAGGGAGAGGGATAGAGATAGAAACATCAATGATGATGAGAGAATCATTGATCTGCTGTCGCGTGCACACCCCCTACTGGGGATCGAGCCTGCAACCCTGAGCACATGCCCCAATAGGGAATTGAACCCGTGTCCTTCTGCTTCATTGGTCAACACTCAACCACTGAGCCACACAGGCTAGGCTTAGATGATTTCTAGAAAGCCCCTAGGTAACCTAAGGAAGAGGGTTGGAACTTTCAGCCCCACCCTAGACTTCTAGGGCGGTTAGAGGGGCTAGAGATTGAGTTCAGTTACCAATGGCCAATGATTTAGTCAATCATGTTTATGTAATGAGGCTCCATAAAAACCTAAAAGGACTGGGTTCAGAGATCTTCCAGGTTGGTGAACATGTGGAGAGAGGAGCAGGAAGAGTGATGTGCCCAAAGATGGCATGGGAGATATGTATCCCACATACTTTGCCCTACAAATATCTTCCATCCAGGTGTTCATCTATATCCTTTATATGGTAACAGCAAACTGTTACTCTGAGTTC
This sequence comes from Myotis brandtii, assembly GCF_000412655.1. Classification (NCBI taxonomy): domain Eukaryota; kingdom Metazoa; phylum Chordata; class Mammalia; order Chiroptera; family Vespertilionidae; genus Myotis; species Myotis brandtii. The sequence goes on from NW_005364671.1 coordinate 3,072,936, forward strand.
TGTGAGCACTCCTAGCACAATACTTTGCCTGGAGTAGGTACTTAAATGCCTCTTGATTGAATTGAATGAATGAATCGCATCTTATTTAGACTTCATAGAGTGACATTTGAGATGGCGTGATAATTTTATATATCAACTTGGTTAGGTTATGGCACCCTGTTGTTGGCCAAACAGTAGTCTAGGTATTACTGTGAAGATATTTGTAGATGTTATTAATATTTCCAGTTTATTTTAAAACATTGTGGGTGGACGGATCACGAGAATTTGCCAGCTTTGTTTAGTTCCACTTCATATTACACAGTGTTTTACAAAGTATCATATGTAAAAAAAGATATTCGCTTGTAAGAACATAACTTCAAAATGCAATGGGTATTTAATTTTAAAGCATGCATTTAACATTTATGTAAAACGTTTTCTGTACTCGTTCAATAGAAACTTATCTGGCCACTGGGTAAAGCTAGCAATAAAACTACTGGTCCGCAATGTGTTAAGTATAGGAGATTGCTCTTGATAATGTACCAGTAGGTGAACCTCATCCAATTAACTGAATGCCTGAAGAGCAAAAACTGAGGTTTCCTGAAGAATATGGAGTCCTGCCTCAAGACAGTAGTATAGCAACACTGCCTGAGTTCCCAGCCTGCTGGTTGGCTTATGGTATCAACTTTAGCCTGAGTTTCAGCCTGCCCTATGGATTTAGGACTTGTTTCTCTCTCCCTCCCTCCCTTCCTCCCTCCCTCTGGATTTAGTTTACACATGAGAGGAATGCAAGTACTTTGTGGTACGAGGGTAGACTATAGTGGTTTTAAAACATGTCCACATATTTTTGGTACTCCTCTATTGAAAAGTTAGCCTAGCTCCTTTATTTGTGCGCTGTACTTAGTGAATCTAACAAGTAGAATATGACAGAAGCATGAGTGTTATACTTCTGAGACCACATCGCAGAAGGATCGTATCTTCCTCCTTGCTTTGCTCTTGGATCACTGTCTTGGGAGAACTGGCTGCCATGTCAGGAGGACACTCAAGCAGCCCTATGGAGAGGTTAATTTGATGTGGAGCTGAGTCCTTGCTAAAAGTTAGAGAAGAACCGAGGCCTTCAGCCAAAGCTGTGAATGAGCTTCTCCAGATGCAAACCCTCCAGTCCCAGTAAAGCCTTCAGGTGACTGCAGCCCAAGTGACATCTTGATGGCAATCTCATGAGAGATTTTGAGCCAGAACCACTCAGTTCAGCATCTTACACAATCCTGCCCCATAGAAACTATGTGAGGTGATAAGTGCTTACTGATGTTTTAAAGTGCTAAGCAATATGTTATCAGTAATAGATAACAAAGAAACATAATGGTTATTATTAATAATAGATATGTTTGCAGAAAAACAATCGTTCACTTAATTTTTAGGCAAGTCAGAATTGTTTTTTCTGTAGCGTGTGTGATGTTTGAAACTTCAAACTTAGTAGGTCCATGGCTGGGTTTGTAGAGGACAAATGTAGGCACCTTTGGTCAATTTCTGACTTCTATCTATATTAGAGAGAAGCTGCACTGAGAACAGAAAATATCTTTGAATGTTTTGGTGAAGGCATAACTTGCGTGCTTCCAAATATTTTCTCAGGTGCTTTGTGACTGTTCCTTTGAATTTCACCATTTGTCTTATCTCAAAAAAGTGAATAGATCTGAATGTAAGATACATTATGGGAAAAAATGGAGGAATCGGTACAGCTTCCTCTTCTTATTTTCGACAACTGCATATCCAGGAGCTATGATTTTTTTTTTTAACATGAAGAGACTATCCAAACTATTTCTTGATTATGTAGTTAGATATGATTTTAGTTGTAAAAATAAAAACAGCTAAAATCCATTAAGTATTTTTATGTATCTATGACTTTAATATTGCATCATAGTTTAAAAATCTTTAAAGAAATTTGACAGGGAAATACTTAAAAATAAAAAGGTGTATCATTTATTTCATAAAAGTAATATAATCAACTTATAAGCGAATCACAGACAGTGAAACTGTTTCCAGCTAACATTTAGCATCACTATGTTGTCTTTATCTTCATTAGGAAGTGCTAATGAATCCTCTGAAACTTGACAAGTGTCTGTTACTTTAAGTCATATTTTCATCACTAATATCTTTTTATAAAAAATTGAAATGTCTAGCCCCTAGCAGGTTTGGCTGTGGATAGAGTGTCAGTCTAGAGACTGAAGGGTCTCAGGGTCAATTCCAGTCAAGGGCACTTACCTAGGTTGCAGGCTCGATCCCTGGCCCCTGGTCAGGGGATGTACAGGAGGCAACCAATCGATGTGTCTCTCTGACATTGATGTTTCTTTCTCTCTTTCTCCCTCCCTCCCACTCTCTCTAAAAATCAATGGAAAAATATCCTCAGGTCAGGATTAACAGCAACAACAAAACATTGAAATGTCTAAAAATACTTCTTTCCCCCCTCAGGGAATTGCTCCAAAGCTGGAATTTTCTACAACCTCAGTGATTACTGAATGTCTGATAAGTTCAAGGAAGTGCCGCACTCAGGTTAGTCACTTAAGGTATTTAATGGTTTAATTTACTTGTTCATATTTATGGGCATTTGGCAAACAGTATTATTATTATTTTACTGCAGCTGTTTTCACTTTTTTGGGTCAATCTTTAGTTTAGGTAAAGCAATTATCATAGGTTTTAGCAGTTTGGTTACATTTTTTTAAACATTTTTTAACTTTATTTTTATTTTTGACATTATTATGGATGTCCCCATTTCTCCTCCCCAACTTTGCCCAACTCCACCAACCCCCTGCCACCCCTTCCCTCTTGCCATCACCACATTGTTGTCTGTGTCCATGAGTTATGCATATATGTTACATATGTTCTTTGGCTACATCTTAATAAATGTGAGAGTGAAAGGTCTGCTACACATGATAGATGGTGTCAGTATGTTATTTAAAAAAAAAACAACACAAACCTTTATGGGCCTTTCTTTAATGCCAAGAAATGAGGCTGTCAGAAAGATGTTGAGATCAAGACATCCTCCGAGAACTAGATTGGAGGCTTCTATAAATCTTACAGAGGATACAGGTTACTGCAGAACGTTCCAAGGATACCTTTTTAGCAAATATGACTGAGGTCTCAGGCTGGGGTATTGGTGTTTAGTGAGTTATGTTTTCTTGAGTGTCTTTAATTCCTTAAGGGACTATTGCTCAGTTTGGCGAGGTTACTGTTACTATCAGATCAAGTGAACCTTGGACACTCCTGCCTAAGTATCTTCTATAGTTTTGAAAACTGCCTTTAGTAAACTGAGATATCTGGCTCTAATATTCCATTCTGGTCTAACTTCTTGAATCACCAGGGTCATCTTGCTACCTTGTCCAGTGCTTATCTCTTACTGCCTAGGCATCACTCATATGTGGTTGCATTATGACCAGGTAACAATGACCAGCCTGTGATGAAGAGCCAGTGATATATAAAGGCCTGAGGGCTCAAGCAGGGCAGGACGGGGCCTACGATGGAAAGAGTGGAGTCTTAATTTACTGAATTATCAGTTTTAGAGATTTGCTGAAGATGATAACTCTGACTTAAGCTAAGAAAGGTAAACTATAGTTATAAAATTATCAAAGGGATCATATTTTATTTAGCAAGATATTTAATACATCAGAGTTTGGCTATAGTTATTTGTCTTTTTTAAATGCAAGCTGAAACACAGTTGTTAGAGTTCTAACAATTTATACTTACTGAATCTAGAGATATGCTTTTGACTTGTTAGAAGTTGTAAATTGTTAGAAATGTCTTACATGGACTCAGACAACATCTTTCTCTCCACATTAAGATGATATGCCATTTTAGAGGGTGGTTAAAGAAGTCTTTTTCTGTCTGGAGTATAGCATATACACAGAAAAGTACATATGTTCTAAGTGTACAGCTTGGTGGAAGAGACCTTTCGAAATGTAAAACTGTCCCCAGAGTCTCCCCATTAGTACTTCATTGGACTTCTGAACTAACATTTTCCTCGTAAATATTTGGGAAGACTTGTCTTAACATGCTATTTCAATATTTGTCATTTGTTCTTCAAACAGAGATGGAAGAGAATAGGCTTTGGTGTCAGACAGATCTGGGTTCAGGTTTTTCATAAGGCTATTTTAAAGATTAAATTAGAGGATTAGAGCATTTGCCTGGCACATAATATTTAATTAATGAATTTTGTGGCAGTTACTAGGTTATTTTAATTAAGATAATTGGGAGAGATGAGAAGATAATAGTTGAAATATAAAATAGAAAACATTGTGTGGTAGGCCCAAAGAGTATATACATTTACATTAAAATTATGAATGTTAACAGCCAGAATTGTAATCTTATTTGAACTTATTTTAAAATGTAATAAATCTACTTTTTAAAAAAAGTGAATATTAGTAACAATTAAAATTTTAACAGCTTTAAAGCATCATTTTCGGATTCAAATGAATAAGACAAACCACTTTTATTGTTAAGGGAGGAATCCATAAAATCATAAAAAATTATTGAGATTATTGAGGTTTACAATGCTTATAAGGATCTTTATTTCTTTTGGCACATTTTCAAATTGGATGTTTTGTCACCAATTAGATTTACTGGAAAAAAAGAGCATATTATTGTGATTTTCTGGAATAAAACTAGTTTTCTACTTATTCTTTTTACCTACTGCAAAGTAGAATTTATTATTAGTTGAATATCAGTAGAAGCTTTATTAATATGTTTGTTAATCTGCTATGTCAGCTGGCTTTTGTTGTGTAAAAAGCTACACTGACTTAGTGGCTTAAAACAATGTTTCTCACAGTTCTGTGGATTGGCTGGTGATTCTTTTGGTCAGGACTGCCTAGGCTAGGGCTGAATGATCTGGAATGGCTTCATTCACATCTTTCTCAGTTGGCTGCCTTTTTGGTCCAGGAAGGGACTTTACATTTCTGGCAATTGGCTTTATTTCAGCTGGGGCAATGGCCACAGACTCTCATCATCTTGTAGACTAACTCAGCTCAGTTTGGCTCTACCACATAGTGGCAGGAAGGTACTTAGGAGTAAAAGACAGCAAGCATTTTTCAGGTCTCTGTGTCTTATGTGCTATTATGCTGTTGGCCAAAGGAGCAAGCCATTATGTCAGCAGTATAAACAGCACTTGCGTTGAGTTTTATTGGCATTAATAGGATGCATTAAGGAGTGAGGAGAGTTAGACAGCAGGTATCTATAGTAGATATACCACTATTTACAACTTCCTCTAGTAGTACTTAACATTCAAAAAAATGAAAAAAGAAGGTGGGGTTAATTACTTTAGCTTTGGTATAATAAGAAGTGGGTAAGTAGGAACTTCACAGCTTTGCTAAAGTGGATGATCATGGGCTCATCTGGGTCTGAAGGTAAGAGATACTAAAAATGTAGGAAGGTCTGGGGGAAAGAGGTCTAGGGACTGAAGGGTTGAAAGAGCAAGTAACAGATTCAGGGAGAATAAAAGAAGTAGGTTGAGGAAAAAGTTTTGGTGAGCAAGGAATTTCAGAGTTTGGGACGCAATGGATCTGCATAATGATGAAATCTAAATCAAAGAACTAGAAGATAATTAAAGCTGAGAAATAGAAAGTCTCAGTCCAAGGTCTTAGAAAAGTTCATTGCTTGAACATTTTATTAAACCTTGAAGGTCCTTTCATGTGCTGCCATTCCTGCCTTTGTGAGTCAGTGTGATGTCATAGAGGTAGATGAACTGGGATAAGGTAGAAAAATTCTGAATTACTTGTCGAAGTCACTGAACAGGGTGGGGGAAGGGCCAAGAGCCAATGATGATGAAGAAATAATCTGTTGCTGTTGGTTTGTATGAAACTCATGGACTTATTTTTTCAATTAGGAAAATATATTTTTTTCCTGTTTATCTACTTTTTAAAAATATTTTATTTTTCTCCCTTTTATTTTCATTTTTATTTTATTTTCTTAGAATAGATACCTTTAGCAAATAGGGAAGGGGATTAAGAAAGTAGAAAGTGGGGCAGGATTGATGGTTTTCTAAAGTGATTAAAGTTAGGAAGACATTAAAGATTCTCAACTGCCCATTTTTTCTAATATTGGAAAGCTCATAATTCTAGAAAATGAGTGAAGAGGTCTTATTTACTTGTAACCCAATTTTTAATGCATTTATAAGGCAGAGACTAAATAAAATGTTATCTTAATAATGCAAAAAATTTAGTCACATTAAAAAAATTTAGACTGATAACTAATTTTTTAAAAGATAGAATGCTAATCATTAAAGTTTCTTATATGCCTTTTATACATTTTTACTTTTATAACAAATGTGGAACCAGAATTAAGTTGGTATGGTTATCTGTCATCCTCCTATATAATAAAGGGGTAATATGCAAATTGATCGAGCGGCGGAATGACCTGTCGCTATGATGCACACTGACAACCAGGGAGCAGACGCTTAACGCAGGAGCTGTCCCCTGGTGGTCAGTGTGCTCCCACAGTGGGAGCACTGCTCAGCCAGAAGTCAGGCTGACAGCTGGCGAGTGCAGCGGTGGTGGCGGGAGCCTCTCCTGCCTCTGTAGTAGCGCTAAGGATGTCCAACTGCTAAAGGGCACAGGCCAGGCTGAGGGATACCCCTCCACCCCCCAAGTGCATGAATGTTGTGCACCGGGCCTCTAGTTGAATTATAAATTTACTAGTGGCCCAGTGCATGAAATTTGTGCACATTAAAAGGGAATTAATTAGAGGAAATATTTTAATATTGCTATTTCCCCTTTCTCTATAAAGGGGGTGGGGGCGCAGCCTCAGGTCCCTGCTGATCACTTGTTATGGCTCGTTACGGGAACCCTGCCTCCACTGGGCACGGCCATCTTGTGTTACGGGAACCCTGCCTCCGCTGTGGGCACAGCCATCTTTTGACAGCTTGACAGAGTGAGGGTCAATTTGCACATTACCTCTTTATTATATAGGATAGTTTGGTGGAGATCTTAAAATCCTAATCACCTTGTATAATTTAAGTAATACATTTCATGAAAACCTGTTCTTCAGATTTTTACATTGTATACTTCTATATATTTATAATCATAGCACTCTGAATGAAACTTATTTTAATAGTTTTCTCAATAAAGATCTCATAATCAATTAGACATGTGTATTTTTAACATTACTGTAAACCCTCTTAAATTATATATCTAGTTACTTAAATACTTAATTATAAACAATAAATCAATGTTAGCATTAATTTTTTTTTAGTGTACTGAAAAATAATTTTTCTGACTTTGTTTCCTAGATTTTTCAAATGATTAAATATTGGGTTTTCATTTTCATAAAGTACTTGTTAAACTTAGAAGGAAGTTTCATATAGTAAACTTTATTGACTTCTCGACAAAGAGTTTTCTAGGAGAATTTGGGTTTGACTTCCCTCAGGATATGCAAAAATAGGAAAGACTGATCTAATTGGCTTTGATAGAGTATACTGCTATAAACTTATTTTTAAAATATATATCTATTTACATTTATCTATCTTCTACCCAAGTTCATTTTTATTTTTTATGTTTAGGATAAATATATTTACCATACGGCTCCAGTTGAAAAATCACACGGCAGACTGCAAACCAGAACATTAAGATCTCAAAAGAAAAAATCCAAGTCACCTGAGAGAAGTAAATATTGTGTAAATGCAAAAAACTACGAACAGCCTACGATTTCTTCAAAATCACACTCTCCATCTCCCTACACAAAAAGACGCATGTGTGAGCTATCTGAAGACACCAGGCGGCGGCTGGCCCATTTAAATCTGGGACCCTATGAGTTCAAAAAAGAAACAGATAAGCCTCCATTTGTGATTAGACATGTATGTGTTCTCTTAAACATTTCCATTTGAAACTGAACTAATCTGTCCTTTCAGAAAAATATTATTTTAAAACTTCTTTCAACTTCTAGCCTATGTTAATAATTTTCTTTCCTGAACTGTTAGCCTAGCAATCTAAAATGGAACATTAACTGGGAATAAAAGAACATTCTTTTGTCAGTTTTTAAACCTGACAAAGATCAAGCTCCACTATGAATGCCATATTAAATCCTCTAAGTACCCATTTCCTTTCTTCTTATACTGTGTACAGCATAATAACTGTACTGATTGAACTTAGATGTAATTGATGTTAGTACTAAAATGGCAGAGTAGAATTTTAAAAGAGGACTTAGTTGTCTTTATGAAAAGGAAGACCCCCCCATTTCCCCCCAACCTTTTTAAAAATTATAATGGAAAGTAAGTTTTCTTTAAAATCCTGTCTCCTGGGTAAACCTTATATAATGAATGGATCTTTGAAGCAAATCGTTATTTGACGGCGATGGAAAGACCTTGGAAAGTGAAGAGCATTAACTTAAGGGTAGCATAGTTCTAATCTTTCTATACAGAAACCTGCTTTTCATATGGTTTAAGTTTAAACTATTACTATTACATTAGTCTTATTTCTTTAGAATTTATAAGTTCTGATAAGATTTTTTTGTGTTGTTGTGTATCATCAATATCCAGATAATGTTTACTTGCTTGTTTGATGGCAGTTTCAGCATGCTTTTAATTTTATATCTGCTCTCAATTGTAAATTAAATTGAAAAGGACATCCTAGGTGGCTGTGCACAAAGAAAACCGGGAATATTTCGGGGGTTAGCCACATAAATATTAGGGAAATAACTGTTCTTAAAATGTTTATTCTATTCTTGCTTTTCACATCAGTGTTCAAAATAGAATAATTCTAAGATGGCTTGTATAAACCTTGACATGTTTATGAAAGTGATTTTCCTCAGCTTTCTAATGAAGAGAAAGAAATGCATACAGTTAGAAAATTGCTTGCCTTATTGTATAGGAAATCGGATTTTTCCAGTTGTATTTATAAATATAGACATGTCTCCCCACCCCACTCCCATAGACATTCATGGTTTTAAAAGCACTTAATAAATTGATAACCAAACCAAATTTTAATTTGTTACATGCATATGCAAAATGTTAACACTTCTAGGAAAGACATTAGAGTTTCACAGCTATATTGTATGAAATATAGCCTAAAGAATATGGAGCAGTTTCAAGAAATCATTAGCATGCCCCCAAATAGACTGGCACACCATTCTAAAAGAGTTAAAGTGCATTTTTTTTCTTTTTCATTTATCCAGATAGGATTTTATTTATGCAGAATAATTGTGTTTTTCTATTGTGATAAAACACATGCAGATTTACCATTTCAGTCATTTTAAAGCATATAATTTAGTGGCATTAAGTACATTCATATTGTTCTGCAGCTGTCACAACTGTCTAGTTCCAGAACTTCATTATCCTAAACCAAAACTCTGTACTCATTAAGCATCCACTTCCCACTCCTCCCTTCCTCCAGTCCCTTGCCACCACTAATCTGCCTTTTATCTGTCTGGCTTTTCCTATCCTGCCATTTCATATAGGTAGACTCATACAATATTGGCATTTTGTGCCTGGCTTTTTCATTTAGAACAGTGTCACTGAGTTTTCATCCATGTTGTAGCATGTATCAGTACTTGATTCTTTTTATGACTGAATAATAACCCATTGTATGAATACATAACAAATTTTGGTTATCATCTGTTGATTGGAATTTGGGTGGTGTTGTTTTTTTGCCTTTTGGTTGTGCAAACAGTGATTTTTATGAACATTTGTACAGATGCTTTTGTTTGAATGCCTGTTTTAATTCCTAATTGCTTTAATACCCAGTAGTGAAATTGCTGAGCCATTAGGTAATTCTATGTTTAACTTGTTGAGGAATTGTCAAACTGTTTTCTACATGGTTTTACATTCTCACCAGCAATGTGTGAGAGTTCCAATTTATCCACATTCTTAACAACACTTGTTATTTTCCGTTTTGTTTTCTTTTTATTATAACTATCCTAGGGGTTTGGTATCTCATTATGGTTGAGATTTGCATTTTCCTAAAGACTAATGATGTTAAGCATCTTTTCCTGTGCTTGTTAGCCAATTGTGTATTTTCTTTGGAGAACTTTCTATTCAGGTTTTTTGCCCATTTTCAAGTAGGTTGTTCAGTTGTAAGTTTTCTTTATATATTTAGGATTCTAGAATCTTATCAGGTATGATTTGTACATTTTTTTTCTCATTCTCTGGCTTATCTTTTGATCCTCATTTAAATTTTTAAAAATTGTGCTAAAATATAATTAATAAATAATGTACTATTTTAACCATTTTTAAAAAAATGTATTTTTATTGATTTCAGAGAGGAAAGGAGAGGAAGAGAGAGAGAGACTCATTGATCGGCTGCCTCCTGCACGCTCCACACCTGGGATCAAGCCCGCAACCCAGGCATATTCCCTGACTGGTGACCTCCCGGTTCATAGGTCAACTTTCAACCACTGAGCCATGCTGACAGGGATATTTTAAACATTTTTAAGTGTACAGTGTATTGGTATTAACTGCATTTACATTATTAGATAAACATCGCCACCATCTGTCCCCAGAATTTTTTTCATCTAGCTAAATTGAAACTCTGCACCCATTAACAATGACTCCCCACTCCCCTTTCCACATAGCCTCTGGCAATTACCATTTCTACTTTCAGTCTTTATGAATTTTACTACTTTGGGTGTCTCATATAAGTGGCTATTGTGAATAATACTGCTGTGAACACAGTGTCAAGATATCTGTTCAATTCCATGCTTTCATATCTTTTGGGTAGATACTCAGAAGCGGAATTGCTAGATCATATTACAGTTTGATTTTGAAATTTTTGAAGTACCTCCATACTATTTTCTATACTAGCTGTACCAAATTACATTCTCACCAAAAATGCAAATTGGTTTTAATTTCCCCTCATTATCATAAACTCTTATTATTTTCTGTTGTTTTTTTTTATATGTGTGTGTTTGTTTTTTTATAATAGTAATCCTAATGGGTATGAAATATTACCTCATTGTGGTTTGAATTTGCATTCCCCTAACCATTAGTGCTATTGAACATTTTTTTTCATATGCTTATTGTTCATTTTTATATTTTTTGGAGAAATGTCTAAGTCCTTTGCCTACTTTTAATTGAGTTTTTAAATTAAGTTTTAGAAGTTTATATATTCTGCATATTAATGCCTACATATTACTATATCAGATAATTTGCAAGTATTTTCTCCTATGGGTTGTCTTCTCACAGTTTTGGTATTGTTCTTTAGAACTTTAATTCAGAGTTTTTAATTTTCCTGAGTAGCGCTGTCTTTTTTTACACAGATTTATATCACAGACTTTTTTTTTATTTTTGGTTAGAAAATGTGATTGCCTGTTATTATCTGTAAGCTATAAAGCACTCAGCATGCTGGGCTCTGAACACAGCCAAGACAAGACACTGAATTCAAAATTTATGTACTAAAAAGATAAGTAGCAAATGACCAAACTTGTTTTTGAAATGTGGCAAAGTAGATTCCTGTTTTTTAAACTTGGCAAACTAGGCAATGGAGTAATGAATATTTCCACTGTATATCTGTTCATTTCTAAATAGGCTCAAATATATAATTAAAAATTTCTGGAATTTTATATCAGTTTTGTTGAAAAATGAACAACGAAATACTCAATTATGCTCTGACTTTGAAACATGCTGAACCATACGGTCACTGCCACATTAACCTGAAGATATGTGGTCTATGTACTTTAGTTGATTTTCTGGTATCATAGGACTAAAACAAGATTTAAGCTCTTGTGGGTTTGTTTTTGTTTTGTTTTTTTTTACATTGAATTCCTTCTTCTAGGTCGATCCCCCAAGTCCCAGGACTGATCCTTTATTTGGGTCTTCTAGCAGAGACTGTGAAAGGGATGGATGGTCCAGGATGCACAATGGTAAGCTACAGGTTCTCTCTCTTCATTGCTTTATTGCCTTGGCTACAGTCAAGCCTTCACTTGGCAACAGTTAACAAAAAACAATCTTTGCTGTATTGTTGGATGATATGGCATAGTGCTATTTTTTATAACCTATGGGACACCCATATAGGTACTCTCTAAAATTAATAGAATTTCTGTCTTGCTATAAACCATCTCCCTCTTTGAGTTACAAAATATGTATTAACATATTAAAGACTGATCCTTCTAGTAAAAAACAATAACTTGATTTTGTTTTGCTCAACAAGTTCTAAATTTATTTGACTATGGAACTCTTTTCTCACCTTAACATATATTACTAACCTTGGGGAATACCATAGTAAAAAGAGTTCGTTATAGGTTTTAGACAGACATTTACACATATATTTGAATATTTGTTCTACCATTTACTTACAAAGTGGAAGTTCTTTAATAAATCCTTAACTACTTTGATAATCAGTTTAGTTATTAAAGAATGAAGATAACATGGTAAATGTTGCCATGTAAACTGCCCTAGCACACTGGACTTATAAATATCAGCTCTCATTATAATATATAAATAATACTTATTATTTATGTTTCTGAAAAGATAACATTCTTTAGTTTATAAGAATATATCTTTAAACTTTAGTGCTAGTCCGAATGGTTAGATAAGTATTTTCTTACGTTCAGTATGAAGATGATTTTTATGAAGGTTAAATGGTATTGTATAATTAGGGACATTTAAGTGTTAATATCTATGGACATTGTCTAGTCAGATCAACAAGCATTCACCATCAGCCCTTAAATTAGTTTACTACATACCGACAAAGGCATAGAGAAAGAAAAATGAGAGAGTGAACAAAATATAATCATGACATGTAGTGAGCTCTCTTTCTCTTTCTAAACTGTAGCGTATAATCTCTTTTTATTAAGTGGGAAAATGAAACATTCTTCTCTGAGAACATTCAGAGTTTGTGCTCATTTATTTTGCTTTATTTTTTTAGTACTAACAGGGAGATATATGTGGTAATAAGTTTTTTATACCTATAATGTCAGATTATATGAAATTGGGAACAGATGTTATAAACTGTTTCTCCTCTTAGAAGAAATTTATGGACATGGAAAAATAAGCTTTAAGAACAAGAAAATAAAAAATAATTTCAATATAGATGTTTATTTGGAAGATGTCTTCGGATAGCACTTAAGTGTCTGATTTTTTTTGACAGTTATGTATTTGCCGAATTTCATACTTAAAGAAAAGTTTAAGGAGTACAAAGACTTCTAATATACCTTTCAGAATCCACACACATTAATATTTGCTTTTCTCTCTCCCTCTATCTTTTTTTCCTCCTGCCTTCCTGTGTGTGTGTGGGTATATGTGTGTGTGCGTGCACACGCATGCCTGTGTATAAAATTTTGACAAGGACATCACTATGGAATGAATTGTGTCCCTTCAGAACTTATATGTTGAATCTCTAACCCCATTGTCATGGTATTTGGACACGGAGCCTTTGGGAGGTAATGAGGTTTAGATGAGGTTATGAGGGTGGGGCCCTCTTCTTAGCATTAGTGCCCTATAACAAGAGACACCAGAGATCTTGCTCTCCGTCACTGCCATGTGAAGACACAGCTATAAGGCAGCCATCTTCGAGTCAGAACAAGAACACTTTCCAGAACCTGACTGTGCTGATACCTGGATCTCAGACCAGCAGCCTCCAGAACTATGAGAAAGAAATGTCTGTTGTTTAAGCCACCTAATCTATAGTGTTTTATTATGGCAGCCTGAGGAGACCAAAACAGATATCACAGTCTATAATGAAATTCTCAGAGCAGGAAATTAACAATGATATAAGAACAACAACTAACCTATGAACCTAAATCAGATTTTGCTACTTGTCTCAATATCTTTATAGCAATAGAAATACCACATCCTATATAGCCCTCAGTTGCCATGTCTCTTTAGTTTTCTTTTACACAGATCAGTTCCTGAGACTGATTTCCTATTTGACATTGATAATTTTGATAGGAACAATGAATTTTTAGAGTTTCTGAGTTTTAGATTAAAGCTCTAAGTCCTTCCCGCTTTAAGCCAGGATTGGTCCTTCAGGACTGAGTCACATCTACACCTTTTGGGTAAAGGTCAACTATGGAGAGAGGATGGATACAGAGGCTCTCACTTATCAGTGTGAACAACGACTTAATACAAAGTGGGTTTTCATTTCTACTTTAGATATTGCTAAGAAAATGTTTTGATGACTGACTGCCATATTTTTATTTTAACCTGCACTGTTAGTCACTAATTGATATTTGATTAAATTGATTATATATTACATCCATTTGATTAACGAATCCACAATCCAATGTCATTTTTGAGACAAAGTCACTTTTATTCTGTGTGCTTTTGTTTTATAATAAAGAAATCTATTATTCTTTTATTTGTGGAAGTAGCAACTGGACTAATCCAAGACCTCAGTTCCATTGCTTTTAGCTACACAGGCAGTCAGCCTCCTGAAATGTAGAGTAGAAATAATAGTCTTCTGTACTGTATTAGTCTGCTTAGACTGCCCTAACAAAATACCATGGACAGGGGCTTAAGCAACAGACATTTATTTTATTACAATTCTGGAGGCTGGAAAGTCTTAAGTTCAAAGTGCTGGCAAGATAGGTTTCATTCCGAGATCTCTTTGGGCTTGTGCTCACTGTATGCTCACATGACCACTCTTCCTGTGTGCGTGGAGGAAGAAATTGAGAGAGAGAAAGATCACATATGAACATGGGTGAGAGCCAGCTCTCTGATGTCTCATTTATAAGGCCATTCTTTCTATCATACAATGCCTTTATGCCTCATAATCATAGACACAGAGGGATAGATAGTAGCAGAAAGCAAAGATGACACCAACTTTTCTTATATTTGATATGAAATATTTATATTTGTACATCTTTTTTTCAGATCATTCTCATCATGGCAGCTACCGACCCAAGGATTATAAGGTATGTGGTATAAATTACAGAATGATGGTAATTACCCTTGCTTTCAGGTAAAGCATAAGTTGGAGATTATCATAGTCAAAAAATGCACTAACAATAATTGTCATATCATGAATGGCATACTGCAAGATAATTTACTAAATAAACTATGGAAAAATCAATAAATTAGCTATTTTAACCCTATTTTACATATGAGTGAAATGCATCTGTGAAAGATTAGGTAGCTTTTTTAAAGGTCAAACTGGCCTTAAAGGTCAACTATTTAGTAAATAATACTGCTAGAATATAAGCTGTTGTTGTAGGCCCAACACTTAGTGCAGTGACTAGAAGTTAACTGTGTTAATAAATGTAATTCCTCCTCTCATTCACTTTTGAACTCAACTCCAGATTATCACTTTAATCACTTCTTCAAAGCTATGCTTGTTAATATCACTGATGACCTTCCTGTTGATAAAATCTGAAGGTCCATTCTCAGTCTTTTCTAACTTGACATATCAGCAATATTTGACGCAGTTACTTCCTTCCTTGAAATATATTCTTTAATTGACTTCCAGAACAACACATTCTCCTATTTCTCCCCCTTCTTTCCTGGTCACTCTTTTGTCTGTTTCCTTTTCATCTTCCCAGCCTCTCAGTAATGGAGTATTCCCAAAGCTCGGTCTTCAGATGTTTTCTTCTATTTACTCTCGCTTCCTTGGTGACATCACCTAGTGTCATACCTTTAAATACTATTTATATCTTTATCCTGGACTCTTCTGCAGAGCACCACTCCAATATGTTAGCTGGTTAATAGATTAATAGATATGTGAAAGTAAACATGTCCAAAACTAGTCTCCTAATATCTCACTCTTCTACCCTTCCAATTAGAATGTTATAACTAATTCATACAAACTCAACTCTTCCAGTTGATTAGGCCAAAACCTTTGGTGCTATCTTTGACATCCAGTCCATTAGCAAATCCTGTTGGCTCTCTCTTCAAAATGCCCTCTGCATCTGATCACTTTTCACCTCCATTGCTATCACTCTGGTCCAAGCCAGCATCCTTTCCTTTATTTTGTTGTGATAGTTTTCTAGCTGAATTCCCTGTCATTGCCTTTGGCCCCTCTATAGACTGTTCTTAACACAGTGGCCAAGGAGATCTTATTAAATTTAAAAAAGAAAATAAAAAGAAACAAAGGGCATTTTTCTTGCTCAGAATAGAAGCCTAAATCCTTAAAATCTACTTTTTGAACTCATCTCATACTGTTTTGTCCAGTCCTGCTGTCTTTCTTGCTATTTCTACTATATCAGGCATGCCCCCACCCACCAACTCTCAGGATCTTTGCATTTATTTTTCTCTCTTTCTTGAATGTCTTCACTAATGTCTTCAGGCCTTTACTCCTTAGGTCTTTACTAAGACATTCTCTTCCGTATTCAGTCCCCATTTTCTCTCCTACTTGAAACTAACTTACCTTCCCTATCTCCCCCTCCCACAGCAACCATCAGGAGTTCTTATCTCCTTTCCTGCTTTATTTTCTTCCCATGGTATTTGTCATCCTTTGAAATACTGTATATTTTTATCTATTTGTTTTGATGTGTGTGTTTTTAAATCTATTTTTCTTTATTTGAATGTAAATTTTACTACAAGGGCAAGAATCTATGAATTTGTCTATCCTGGTTCATTCATTTGTCTCTCCCCAGAACAAATGAAGCAATGAATGAGTATTAGGGTTAGAATTCTGTTCTGTTTGGCCTCATATCTTAAACTAGGCTACTATTTATGTGTATTTGTCTTTTGTTATATATATATATATATGTCCCTACCTGTACCTCACCCTTCCTCAAAAGCCCTTAGAGTGATAACATTTTATGAATTTTAGACATGTGGAATGAACAATCCAGATGTATTTAATGTTGGTTCTTACAATAAGAATGATTGCTACATTCTGAAATTTACCTTCAAATATAGCAGTGGCATTTTAATTTTTACAAAGGGTGTGTGTGTGTGTGTGTGTAATGTTGCTATATATATTCTGTGTATACATATGTACTTTTTTAATCAGGTTATCAGGACACCCCATGGCATAGACTACGATGACTCCTTGGAAAGGTGCGATGAGTATTTGAGCCCAAGGTCGTGTAGCAAGCCCCGGCATTCAGCAAGGACCTTACTTGTCCATTCAGCACCCTCAACAATGCTGAAGCATCCTCCAAGCCCTGTGTTAAACCGAGCTTCTCTCAGGGAAAGGTAACGCTTAGTCTCTATTTCTGGACTACTGTTTTGAATAATCATCACTAGAAAAGAGAAGGTAGCAATAATGTATGTGAAGTGATTATTTGTAAAAGTATAATTTGATTTTCAGAGCCTTGAATTGTTTTTGCTTAGAACATATTGTATATTATAATAGTGTTAGATACTCCTCCCCAACCCAGTGCTCTTGAAGTGAGTTTATTATTAGTAAGTTTAGTAATTAGAGTGACTTTAATCCTAATTAAGTACTATAGTTCATAAAAGTGAAAAATAGAGTATGTGACAGTTTGCTTTTAGTAGATTTATAGGTATTTAATATTATAGGCACGTCTTATGTTTAAAAATAGCATAGATTATATTTTTCTTTTGGTGATAATAATGATGTATATATTGCTGGTATATGGTACCTAGTTTCCTCAAATAACCTCCCTCCAACTCTCCAAGAGAATCTTAATCATTTAAAAATTCTAGCTTTTCCTCTAAAAAACACCTTTGCAACCAAAGTTAGCCACTAGTTATAATTTGAATGTGAAAGAAATAATTTCTCTTCATCTGTATTTTTTTATTATTGTTGTTGAATCCAAGTTGGGAATTGCTTGCCTCTCTCACAAATAGTAACATAGAAAACAATAACTGTCACAAATTAAAAAAACAACACACTCAACCCTTAGTATAGTGGAACTTCAGTTCTCATTCCAGAAGGCTGTTCGAGAGAAGCTATTTGCTCAAAAATCAAATCATTTTTCCCATTAGAAATAATGTAAATTGAATTAATCTGTTCCAGACCCACAAATGATTCCCTCTTTTAACTTTTCTTATATACAATACATTCCTAATGCACTGTTTAATCTATAAATAAATACCTCTTTTCTTAAATTTATCAAACCACCACCTACTAGCCTTAAATAGCCACTTTCAGCACTTGTTCCAGGGGTGTCTTTCAGGTCAGCATGCAGCCTCTTTGCTTGTTCACATATCACTGCTTCTGAAATGCTGTCACTGGACGCTGGATAGATGTGGATAAGTCCTAGAAGGAAATGAGTGATTCCAATAGTAAACATTACTTAACATTGACTTGAGGAAGGTTGAGGTTAGTTTTAAATTTATCTAAAACAAAATTTGGGGGGGTGGACTTTCACTGAGGTGACACACCTGTGCTTTGAGTGTATTTTCTAAAAAAGATCTTGATTTAGTCTATAAAGAAAAATAAAATAACTTTATGGCATATTACTAGGAACAAAATCATTTTATTCTTTAGTGCACTCAGTACCACATCTTTAAATATGAGACATTTCTCATCTGGCTTTTCAGGTCACTCAGCAGTATATTTATGGATGTTTATACAATCCAATGGAATAATAAGGAATTTAAACTGCTGTAAATGTAGGTTATATATGCCAGGAAAAAATGGGGAGTATGACAAAACATACAGCTATAGGAATTTGTCTGGGTAAATATTCATTAAAATTAATTAAGTTTTATCTAAAATTGCTGTAAAATGCTGACTCCTTACTCATATATATGAATAAACAGACATTTAAAACCTTTTCAGTGACTCTAAGCAAATTAATTTTTTATTTATAGTTAAAGTTCTTTTTGCTTTAAGCGCATTTTAAAAACACCTCCAATAGAGTTTCACACCATAATAGTTTTAATTTTATGTGTTACAGTTCAGAAGTAGTTTTCCCTCAAAGTATAAATGTTAATAGTATGGCAGCATTTGTATTAGGATGTAGAATTATTACTAAAATCAGACTGAGAAATACTAGCAAATCTAATTTAAAAGGAACTGGTTTTCTTTTAAATCATGCTTAAGGTTTTGATTTTTGTAAGTGGAGTAAAATATTGTTATACAATCATTTCTTATACCCCAGCACAGACTAGCAGTGATGGCGAACCTTTTGAGCTCGGCGTGTCAGCATTTTGAAAAACTCTAACTCTGGTGCCGTGTCACATATAGAAATTTTTTGATATTTGCAACCATAGTAAAACAAAGATTTGTATTTTTGATATTTATTTTATATATTTAAATGCCATTTAACAAAGAAAAATCAACCAAAAAAATGAGTTCGCATGTCACCTCTGACACGTGTGTCATAGGTTCGCCATCACTGGAGTGGATGTGCAGGAGGTATCTTTGAAGGTACCATGGGGTCCTGTAGGAGCTACATATGGATCTCAGATTTTCAAGATGCATACACATGTCGCAAGTAAGGTCTGCCAGGATATTTGCAGAGATGCAGTGATACTTCCTTTTTAAAATGCAGGAGGTTAAAATTTAGACATTGTTGATTACATTCTTTACAACAGGTTTTATAAATCATTTATGCTGCTTATTAATAGGCTATACTCTGAGTAAACATATAAAATTGTAACTTTAAGAACAAACTGGGAGATAAAAAGGCAGTTTCAAGCAACCAATTAACATTTTAGTACTCATTCCTTTATAAAGGAATTACCAATGGCATTTTATGCACATGCACTATAATCATATCTAGACATTTTCATTGTTACTTATACAGCTTCATTATACTAATGTCAGTTTTGAGTTTGGTCAGGGATATAAGAAAGAGGAATGGTTGCTTTATTTCTTCTTTGACATTTTTAATTCCAACATTCAGACTCTAATAAAAGACATATTTTTCTTCCTTATTTTTCAATATTTACTTTTCAAAAATACACTTACATCATAGTAGAAACTAGACAAGTGATACCATCTGTACTGGGATGGGATCATTCAATTTTTATGTTCCCCTGAATTTTTTATTTATTTGTTTATTGAGGTATAACTGACACACAACATTATATTGGTTTCAGATGTATAACATGATTATTCGATATTTGTATTGTTCCCCTGTGTTCTGAAGAGTAAGAACATGATTGGATTATAAACAATATTTCAACCTATTGTAAATATTTTGTTTCATTTCATAAAATGTTTTATTCTGTATGCAGAAAGGAATTTCTTCCACATAGTTTGAGAATGATTCAATTACTAGAAAATAACCAATTTTAAATGCACTCTACATTGAATTATTGTTCTAATATGAAAATTTATATTCTTTATGTAGAGACAAAGCTCTAAAGAATTATGTATGGAAATTCTTAGAATGGTCAGATATATGGGTATGTTACTACAAAAGCATGTCAAAGTTTATTATTAAGTCTATTGAACATATTGTGAGTGCTTAATACTATAGCTGAGAATTAACCTGAGTTTATATCTGCCTCTCATCCTTGGTTGAAAGAAGAAAAATGTTACTTAATCTTATATATTATCACATAGGGATAAGAAAAAACTGACTTCCTCTGTCTGGCATTTGGAAAGATTTCTTTTTCTCACCCTCTGGATACAAGTCACCTTTGTTTTTTATGCCTACAGATTCCATTCTGATTGGTGTTCATCTTCAAACTGCGATGAGATCCATGACCGGGTAAAAAATGTCTTGAAATCACATCAGGCTCATCAAAGACATTTTTATGTTAGTTTCTAAAATTTTCCCTTGAAGCCTTTTTATAACTGGGCATATAAACCACAACAGAATGCTAAAGTTTGCAACATTTAATCATTGGGAAGGAAAAGATACCACCTCCATATCTAACTTTCTGCCTGACCTGAGTCGTGCAAAATGTTTGACACAGATCATCTGCACTATAAACAAAAACTAGGGGTTATTATCTCATAAAGAGTCAGTAAATAGTGACTTTATGAAACTTTTTTCACATCCTTCAAAATACGGGAACTCTTGTTTTTTGGGCCAGTACAAAACAATTCCATGTCCTACCAATAGATTTGATTCTAAATGGTAGAATGAAGGAGAGGATAAGAAAATATATATTTTGAAGAAGCCACCCATCTAATTTTTATGCTAATTAAATGTTTAAAAGAGGAAAAGAGCAGAGAAAATCTACCATGTTTAATAGGGAACATCAATATGAGAATATTTTTTTAGATAAGGCAAAAATGTATACATGAATGACAGTATGGAAATAATTACTACTATATATTCTTTTTGTGTTTGATTCCTTTTTCATTTATTAGTTTTAAAAACAATTATCGCCGAAACCGGTTTTGCTCAGCGGATAGAGCGTCGGCCTGTGTACTCCTTCAACTTTTCTTTAAGTCTGAAATTCGGCAAATACATAACTGTCAAAAAAAATCAGACACTTAAGTGCTATCCGAAGACATCTTCCAAATAAACATCTATATTGAAATTATTTTTTATTTTCTTGTTCTTAAAGCTTATTTTTCCAACCCAATGTACCTGGGTTGCGGACACATCCCCAGTAGGAGATGTGCAGGAGGTAGCTGATCGATGTTTCTCTCTCATCGATGTTTCTAACTCTCTATCTCTCTCCCTTCCTCTCTGTAAAAAATCAATAAAATATATTTAAAAAAACAAAACAAAACAAAAAACAATTATCATGGGTGTCATGTAGGGCACTAAACTCAGTCCTGGAGACATAACTGGATTATGTGACATTTTATATATTTTGAAACTATGTCATTGGTTGGATATAGATTTTAGATTGTGATAAGAACCTTTTATTGTGTAATGCCCCTCTTTATCTCTAGAATTATTCTTTGTTTCATAGTGTGTTTTATCTGATGTTAGTATAGGAATAGCTACATTAATTTTTGGCTAATATATGCAAGGTCTGTATTTTTCCATCCTTTGCTTTTTATCATTAGACTTAAAGTACATATCTTATAAAAGCACATGAAATCTTTTTCAAGAATGAAAATCCAGAATTTTTATGTCAACTGATGGGGCTTTCGTTTGGATTAATAAGTGTTTTTTGCCATTCATTTTCTTTTTTACTAATTTGTTATTTATTTTTTTACTATTCTGTCATTGGTTTCCCTAAAGATTTCAACATGCATACTGACAATCATAGTAGGACCTAAAAACATTAACTCTTTTTAATCCACCTCTTTTTTTGTGTTTCTATTATCATGCCTTTTAAATTCTGCATATATGAAACAGACAAATTTTGTTTATTCATTTAAGCTCATATTTACCCTTTCCATTATTATTCATTCTTGCCAGTAATTTCATGTTCCCATCTAGATTCTAGAATCATTTCCCTTTTGCTTAAAGAATTCCCTATGACACTTAGTAAGTCGAGAATTTCACCTTTTCACTTAAAAGAAGCACTTCACAGCTTCTCTATGGTGTATCCAAATTGTCAGCATCATAGGGTTACTTGAACACAAGCTCTGTGATACTGCCCTGCCATCTGATAACCTAGACGGCTCCTAGGCTACTAGCGGGCTAGTAGCATAGACAGTTTAGATGCACTGGACAAAGGGTTGATTGATGTTCTGAATGGAATGGAGTGGGTGGCACAAGATTTCAACATGCTACTCAGAATGGTATGCAATTTAAAACTCAGGAATTGTTTTTTTCTGGAACTTTCCATTTTGCATTTTTGTACTGCTGTTACCCAAGGATAAGTGAAACTGGAAATTCTGGACTATAATCTTTCAACATACCTACATAAAAAAACTTACTAGATACCAGCTTGAATGAATTTTGGCCTAATTTTCATATAGGAGAATGATCTAATGGCCTGGGATGGAGGTTTTGATTTCATAATCCAGTTTATTTGCATTCTAGGAGGCAGTATAATGTAGATCAAGTTAGGTCTGGATTTAAATTCCAGCTCTGCCTCTTAGTTTGTATCTTTGGGCAATTTTTTAAAAGTTTTTCTAAGTTTCAATATATTTGATGTGGTTATTGAAGGCTTAAATGATATCCATATAAAAAGTACCTCAGTCCTAGATACCTTGTAGGTATGCAATAAATATTGGTGCTGTCCATCTTTTTCTGTATTTTCATGTGAGCAAATGGGAATGTGAATGAGGAATAAGGGGTGAATCACCTCTTTATGTCCTGGGAATGTATTTTCTGACACTGACAAGAATGATACATCTCTTCAAATGTTTGCTTGATCCATAGTCAATAAGTTATAATAAGATGTGATGTTTTTGCCTCTTTGTTTATGTATGACCTGACCTTTAATAAAAAGACTATACAAGGACACTTATAATAGATGTATGTGTTTGAAATATATATATATAATGTCACAAAATAGAGTCTTAAATTTTGATGGGAATAACTATGAAGGTCATCTAGTCCTTTTTGTTTCTCAGGGCATAATTTGCCTCCATGAAATCGTTGATCTAAATGGGTATCAGTGCTCTGCAGTGATCTTACTCACTCTTAAGACAGTAACTCTGTTCTTAGAATGCTTCATTAATTAGAAAGTTTTTCCTTATTTTCTTTATTTTGTCCTTTATTATGTCTCCTAATAATTCTACCCTTTGGTCCTTTCTATCCATCGAGTTTCATGGAATAAGCAAGCCTTGTTCCAAGTGTGTGCAGGAACTCTGTCTTAGTCATCTTTCTGTCCTCAGAGTCTAGAATAGTAACTACCCAGCTCAAAATACAGGTTTTGTTTAATAATTAATTTAGGCTCAGATTTTTTAAAAGGTACTTTTTGTATGTTTTTTTCATATATAAACATTTGAAATTTAGTCAATATTTTTATTACAATGTTGTCAAAATTAATTTTTCAACTGTATTGACAAAATTAAAGAGTGTTATCATTCATTAGAATTTTTAAATTTAATATTTACATTCTGTTTTATTTAGTTCTTAAAACATATTTCTTGAAATGGAAAACATTGCCTTTTATTAATTTCTTTCACTTTTTTGTAGTGTCTTTTGTATTCCTGATAGCCAATTACACTTTCTGTGATGATAGAGTGAATGCTTCACTTTGTTGATTTATCAGACTGGGCAAAAATAAGTAACATCTAGTAGCTACATGCTATCTAAGAAAAAAGATCTAAAAACTAATAATAAGGAAAGGTTGAAAATAAAAGGACAAATATATACCATACAAGCACTAAGTAAAAGAAAACCATTGTAGCTATATGAATAGTAAACAAAAAATAGGGGGGGGGGCATTAATAGAATTAAATAGAGTTACTTTGTAAGGATAAAAGATTTTAATTTACCTAGAAGCTTTAATAACTCTAAATATATATTCACATTTTCTGTTATTTTTGACTTACATTTTTAACAGAATGCTTTCTTCACAATTTCATGCTATCAGCAAAATTTAAAAATTATTTTCTTCATAATCTATTTTCGGCTGATTTCTTATATAAAGTGAGTTCTTTATTATAATCTTTATAGCGGTCTACTTGTGCTTACTAGTTCCTTTTGTTATCAGTTTTCTCTATTTTTATTCTAAGTTTGAGTAGGTAATAAGGGTATTGGCCAGTCAGTGAGAAAGATATTTGATATTAAATTACATAAATGTCATACATTAAGATAATAATTACTAAAAGGATATAGTTTACAAAGCTATCTCTTTAGGATCCTATTTCTTGTGCTCTTGAATGTGTCTGAACAAGCTACTTATATAAGGAGGAGTAGCCATATATCTTGATTCCATCTAACAATGTGTAAGATATTACTACATATCTTATTGCATATCTTAATACACAGTATCCATTCCCTTTCATTTGTTGATTCAAGAAACATCTACTGGGTATCCAGTCTTTGATAAACAGTATTAGCAAAAATATAATAAAACTATTTAGTCTTACTGAACAGAATAATAAATTCTGACTTACCCTTTTGTTTCTTTCCTAAGATGTCCAAATATTTAATTCAATTTCTTATAATGGGGGAGAAGGAGAGCATTTCCCAAAGAGACATGTGCCATTTTAATTATAAAATGAATTAATGAAAATCTTCATACTTCTCAGGATGAGAGAGACCCAGAGAAGGAAGACGAACTGGAAATGAAAAGAGGTCTTTTCTACAAAGACTATGCCTATGACAGTGATCCCGAGTACAGGTATGAACTTGGTTAATTCTCTATAGAGAGGTCTTTCTCATAATTGGTACAAAAATAGCCTGATTCTTAATCTGCTAGATTTGTGGGTAATTTAGACTCAAATTAGCAATTATTAATTAATTATTTTTATATATTTAAAATATTTAACTGTGAAAAATCCTATTAAAATATTTTAATGTTTGCATTAAAGAAACTTTTCAATGAAAACAAATACAGTCAATGAATGGTGATGCTCTCATCCTACTTAAGGTTTTTAGTTTATTTGGCTTTTCTGCAAATCTGTATATCCAAGGCCTATTTTAGGCTTTATTATATATCCATGCTAGCTGTCTTATGTCTTCCATAACCTTTGAATATAAAATTAATTAGGAAGAAATTTTTTACTTCCAATACTTTGGGATTTGGGGGCTAGTATGGGGAAAGAATCTACTACCCATGTAGACTTCCTTCTCAATTTCATATTGCGTCTCTTACAAAGTTTTAGACAACTGTAATAGCCTTGCCAATTCCCAGGGCCCTAGGATACTCTTTCCTCCTTTTAGCACCTCCTATGTCTGTCTCAGTTCTCTTCAGAGCTTCTGGCAGCACCATCCTATTTGAGCATAGTCCTAATTAAAGACCAGGCATAAGGTGATGCTTCATATAGATGGGAGTTGGCCATGAAAAGAGAGAAGGATAAACGTAATTTGAACTTCATGTTTAGAATATGACTTGGCCTTTTATACCTGTTAATTAAAATTTTAGCTATGTTGTTTTTTAAGGAATTCGCTATTAATTTAAACTGTTTTCTGTTTGTCCATATTTTTGAGTTTACTAACAGTAGGAATACGCTCAATATAAATGCTATAAGTATGAAATTATTTATAACAGAATACCAATCTGAATAATTTAAATTTTACAAATATATTTTTAAGTAACACAGGGTTGAGTATAGTTTTCATTTCTTCTCCATTGATCACTATTTGATTAATAAGATGTAACAAACAGCCAAAAGCTACTTTAGTATTAAAAAATGGAAGAAAAATTCTAAATAATACATAGACTTAAAATGTCCTGAATAACTAAGAATAAAGATAAAGAGTGCTATTATGAACATTTTGTACATTGCCCACTTGTATAAGAATTTGGCTGGGGGCCAAAACCGGTTTGGCTCAGTGGATAGAGCGTCGGCCTGCGGACTGAAAGGTCCCAGGTTCGATTCCGGTCAAGGGCATGTACCTGGGTTGTGGGCACATCCCCAGTAGGGGACGTGCAGGAGGCAGCTGATTGATGTTTCTCTCTCATCGATGTTTCTAACTCTCTATCCCTCTCCCTTGCTCTCTGTAAAAAATCAATAAAATATATATATAAAAAAAAGAATTTGGCTGGGGTATCTAGCAGTTGAATTACTAAGTTGACATTGCATATTTAAGCTTACTGGATCATGTCAAACTGTTTCCCAAAGTGAGTGTATAAATGTTTTCACTACATCATCACTGACACTACCAAGCTCTGAAATGGTAATACAGCCACTTCATGCACTTTTTCATGGTCATTTATACAGTGTTCAGGTGGTAAGATTGACTTCAGGCAAAATAGAAAATATATCTCTAGACAACTCCAAGTGTTCCTATTTCACAGTTGACAGTGGAGGTAACATCATGGAACTGACAAGTTAGGAAATAAATTGTTGCATGAGATGTGATTCTAGATACATATATGAAGAAAATATTTATAGAATTTAATAGTCGGGACATATAGTTTTATATGGTACAAACTTAATAATCTCTAGAATGCCTAAGAGGTCTTACCTATAACAAGTACTTAATTTATTGAAGTAGGTCAAGGATTTATTTTTAAAAAAATAAACTTAGTCTTTGAGAAAGCCAGCATTTTATTTCTAGCAGATAATGTAGTGAGCCCAGAACTTAATTTTTTGTGATATTAAAATTATAACTTAGGTATGTTTTTAAAAAGTACTATCGAGCCTTCAGAAAAACTTGCCTTTTCTTCCCTATTGCCACTACAACTATTTCATAGCTTCCTATCTGTTCTTTTTTCCCCTTAAAACTGTTAAATGACAGTAGGTCCCCATCACTTCAAATACACCCTCTTCTGCCTTTTTTCCTGTTTCCAAAGGTGGTTCATGTTCAGTCTAATTTTCTGCTCCCCACTGAGGACAGCAGCAGCCTGGCACAGTAGAAAGGGCTCAGAGCCACAGACATGCCACCCCTTCCATTCCACCACCTGCTAGCTGGGTGATCGTAGGAAGTCATTTGACTTCACCTGACTTCAGTTTCCAGTTACTAACTTCAGAGGGTGTAAGTTAATATGTTAATATATGTAAATACATATAAAATACTTAGTAGTTCCATGCCTCGTAATTAATAACTTCTGTGTGCCAGTTAAGAACTATACTATAAACCTTACATACACTCTCTTTAATTTTTAAAACAATAACCGCAAAAATACAGTCAAGGAAGCTGAGACACTGGATGATTAAAGAAGTGGTCCAAGGTCCCCAGCCTCTAATGGATTAAATGAGAGTCAGTGCCAGGTCTGTCTGACTCTCCTAACTGGCCTTGAGCACCCTCTGCACTCTGCTTACTTACCTCTCTTCTCCGAATTTCTTTCAAACCCTGTCTCTCACACACAATTTTCATTTTAGTGTTCTGTAATTGTTTTCATGCAAATAATGTCACTCTTTAAAGGCACAGGCCTTATTGTCTTTTATTTCTCATAGTCCAAACAGAGTATACATACCTGTGAAGCACTTCATCGATGTTTGATTTAGACAGTTGTGCCTCTGGTCTAGTCTCACCATGGTAATCCCGTGTATTCTTTCTTACAGCTCACTTCAGCGGCCACGTGGCACTCTCCAAATGGATGACGGTGAATATTGGTCCAACAGGGCAGTCTCTTACAAAGGAAAGTCCCACCGACCCGTCTTTGAGAACAGCATGGACAAGATATACAGGAACTTATACAAAAAGGCCTGTAGTTCTGTTTCTCATACACAGGAAAGCTTCTGAGATCATCCACGATGAACTATATGAGTGTCCATGTCAACTTCAATGAAAGCGTTTGATGTGATCAATACCTGTATTCCTTTCTTTTTTAAACAGGTGGCTCTCATTGAGTGCAGTAGGTAGACTTGAATATGTCCATTTCTTCAAACGGCACATTATCATAGGCAAGCCTTTTTTAAATCACAGAATAGAGTGCTATGTTCCAAAAGTCAAAGCTCTGCCACACAATCACAAAGTCCAGTGTGACTGCGAGAGGATATTGTCACATGTTATCTCATGTCACCATTGAAAATCCAAGACTGGATTTGCTCTAAGCATGTTTTGCCTTAATCAACTTGTAATTTTCTCTTCATGTACTTAACTGGTTATCTTGTCTGAGCAAGATTTAATTAATATTAACTCCCTTTTCTTACTAATGAGCAAAAAGATATCCTGTGTAGAAATGAATTTCCCAAGAGTTTTAACCAGCATTTTCTACTTTTTCCCCTTAGAAAAGTCTATTTATATTTTTTAACTCATAAAAAACCACTTTCTTTTTAATGTTTTTATAAT
The DNA here is from genome assembly GCF_000412655.1 of Myotis brandtii. Lineage (NCBI taxonomy): Eukaryota > Metazoa > Chordata > Mammalia > Chiroptera > Vespertilionidae > Myotis > Myotis brandtii. Next base: position 3,101,400 of record NW_005364671.1, read on the forward strand.
CATTCACTCTCTCTCCTCTAAAAGAACTTTCTAAGTTGCTTAAAATGCACAACAGTTATCTAGGATAGCAGAGCCCATGTGTGACCCAAAATCTGAATAACTTATTTTTAAAGATATAATTCTTTGTCTGATTTTCTAGAGCCATGTCTTTTGGTAAAAACAGAATCAGAAAATAGCCTCTGTTAGTAAACGTGTAGAGACTCATGGATTATATTGTAAACTAATTTATTTAAAGTTTTCATAGGTATCAAATGGCCCAAGAAAGTCGTATCCTTACTTTAAAGGACACTTGGAACCAAAATGGGAGTAAAGTATTATAGCAGAACTCTTTGTGGTAGGCACTGCAAAGTCTGTTGGTTGATAAAATTAGCTCCTTCCCCAACCCCCAAACACACACATGTGAGGCCAGCGACACTCTGAGGATAGGAAGAAATCAGTTACCTCACATTCACAAGAGTGGACAGAGGGAAAGCAGAGAAAGATAGATATGGCTTCCAAGCTTGAAGTTGACTCCGAGATAATGTTGTCTCATTGACTCTGTCTCTTGTTAATTCTACAGCTATGATTTTAAAAGAAAAAAATTGACTTGAACTTCATTTAAATTGAAATTAACTTGTAAAAGTGGGTGAGTTATTTTTGTATTAGGAGAAAATATAATACTTGCAATCTAATAATAGGACTTTTTAATTTCATGTTAAGAATGTTTTAGCATGACTTGAACTTCATGTTAAGAATGTTAATTGCATGTTAAAAATGTTTTAGTACAACAGTCTGTGATATGTCAGAAAATGCATCAGAGATAGGAGCCAGGAGTCCTCGGCTCTCGTCCTCGCTGCCATTTTCTAGCCGAGTCTCTTTAATTCCCTGGTCTTTAGTTTCCATCAGCTATCAAGTGATGAGAGTGGAATAGATCAGCATTTTCTGAACCAGGTCCTGTGGACCACTGTTTTAGGAAATGGTTGTAGAAATGTAAATGCCAGTATTGCATTGGTCATATTAGTTTAGGAAAATCTGTGCACTACATTTACCCTCCCCGCAACATACAGAGTCACAGGTAGGATGACAGGAGTGAGAGGGGAGGCTGTTAATGCTGAACCAGCAGTTGCAGGCTGGGGCTGTCCTGCTGGAACTCGGACATGTGGTCATCATAGTCATAAGAAGCACTAGTGTATCAGAGGCACTAAGAAATGCTGGCATAAACCTGTTTTGCTCTAGCATCAAGTAGAGAGTCTGGCACTTATTGGTGCTCACTAACAACATATCGCAGTAACCCAGAATTTTCTCAACAAAATAAGCATGTAATAGTATCTGTTGTCATGGCCATCTTTCCCCTGGTATTCTGTCTTCCTCAACCTCCCACTCCCTCTCAATGTCACCCTCGGGTGCATGTGGACACCAGCGGGGGAAATGCTGGACTAGGTACCCCTGGTATAAGGTTAAATAATGACGTTTTGTACAATAACCTTTTGACGGTCAAAATTGAATAATGCTTTTACAAAATTATATCCTCAATGAAATTTAGGTGTTTTTTTCTTCTTCTTTTGTGTGTGGAAATAAATGAAAAACTTCCCCACTTAAAAGTTGCTGCTTGTTAAAAAGAACAAATATGAACTTCAAAGAAAATGTTTTGCTATCATAGAAAAGCTCTCAAGTGAATTAGTACCACAGAAATTACTTACTGTACCTATATCTGCCAGTGGCTTTGACAAAGGCCACAAAAGGTGGGTCTCAGGGGATCTTCGGGAAGTGATGTTCTGAAAGCCACATCCTCTGATTAAAACTGACATCTCTCCGAGTCGGTGCAAATCTTTAGATACGTGGCATCTGTGCTAAGTATCTGATTACTTCTGTTCAGTGGTCTTTATTGCTATCCTAACTATTACTGTGAATTCTTATGTTTATTATCTTTAAAGGGTAAAAGCTTTAGTAATAGTTATCTTTTCTCATTGATAAAAGCAGAAAGGTGCAGTTGTTTATTATCCTAGACTTTTTTATATTTTTCACAATCTTATAGTAGTTATTGGACTTAATATGTAAGATAAATGGGCCTTTCTTCTTTCTTTCAATGTGTTTTTGCCCTTAAGTAAAAAAAAAAAGGAATTTTATAAAGGAAAATGACAATTCAACTAAAAAAACAACAACAAACGAATCATTAAACTGAGTCCTCCCTGGTTCCACTACTTTTTATATAACCTTGTTAAGTCATTTATCCTTCTTGGAGCTCAGTTTCCTTAATTATAAGTTGCTGAAGGAGTTATTTAGAATGATCTTTAAATGTTCCAACATTTCTATAATGGTATAGTTGGTTAATGTGGAAGATAAGGAAGCGTTAGGAAGCAGAGGAGTGTTAAATATTTGTGTGCAAGTTTTGGGGAGGAGACATATTCAAGAAAGTGCATTTTGCTGTATTTCTATGGATCACCTCCACAAAAGTACTGAACATGAGTTAGTGAGACAAGTCAGGGTTCTTGGACTCTAGGAGCTTACCTTGACTATTCCCAGAGGATCAGGCAAATACACAGCTGTGGTATAATATCTTGGATTTCCTCATTTTTACTCTATCATATTCTTTGTAGGTTCTTGTAGACAATATATTTTTTCATTTTTGTATTATCTTTGTAGCCCTAGCACCACAATCTGGATGTATCTTTATTATAGCAACTGATAAACAGAAACTGAATTATCAATGACTTTCTCATGTGTCCTTTTCTCTTGTTCTAGGTTTGCCTCTGCATTTGTGTCACACAGTAGATATACAGTGTTTGTTGAATAACTGTATGAAAAAATACAGGAAGGGCCACTAAAAACAATACAAAGCCTAACTCTATCTGGATATGAAAAGTAAGATGTCCCACCCTGGCCAGGTGGCTCAGTTGGTTGCAGCATCATCCCATACACCAAAAGGTTGCAGGTTCAATTCTTGGTCAGGGCACATAACTAGGTTACAGGTTCAATCCCCAGTCAGGGTGCATATGGGAGGCAACCCACTGATGTTTCTGTCTCACATTGATGTTAACCTATGTCTGTCTGTCTGTCTCTCTGTTTCTCTCTCTCTCTCTCTCTCTCTCTCTCTCTCTCTCTCTCTCTCAAAGTAATAAAAACATATCCTCAGGTGAGAAAGAAAGAAAGAAAGAAAGAAAGAAAGAAAGAAAGAAAGAAAGAAAGAAAGAAAGAAAGAAAGAAAGGTTATATCCTATGAAAGACACATCTTGAAAATGCCTAAAGAAAGTTGTCATTTTTTCATGGTGAAGGGACTAGAGTCAGGAAGGAAGGAAGGAGGGAAGGAAGGAAGGAAGGAAGGAAGGAAGGAAGGAAGGAAGGAAGGAAGGAAGGCATGACAAGACTGTTGCTAGCAGTTAGTTGATACTTGTAGCCAAAGAGATAAAAATGCAAAAGATAAGACAAACTCTTACTTGTGCCTTGGTCCTCAAGTTCCTCAGATAAGAGAGTTAGTCTTTCTGTGTGAAATCTGTTTTTTAAAAGAGTACTCTTAAGATAATAAGAAGTCGATATGACAACCTGCCTTTTTGTTTGTCTGTTACTTGGCTAACCCACTAAGGTATAAGGCATCCAGGTGACCAGGGCCAACTCCTACACTGCTGCTCAGAGGGTGATAAGTACAGGGTTAGGCAATGGACCAAGAAAGCAACTGCCTGCAATTGTTCCTAGCACCTTATGTTCCAATTGAGTCTAAATCCCTTCTATGAAATGAAAATGTCTTGGTTCCCAAATGAGCCTTAAACATTTTTTTCCCAGTGTCTTATCTTCTGTCACTCACAAAGCCATACATCTTTGACTGAGGGACTGAATCCTCTATCTTCCAGCATTCAGATGTAAACAACCTACTTAATCTAGAAACTGTTGCTCTCGATTAATTAAGAATTAGTATGATAAGGTATTTATGTGAATATGTAAGCAAAACTATCTCAATGAAATGCAGTTTTTTTCACTTTTACTAATAACTTAATCTTAATCTCAGTAGGTTGCATTCAAGCTGTGAAAAATGACATACATGAGCCTGGTGTAAGAGAATATATCCTGCTCTAATTTGTATAGTATATGAATGTATGCGGGTATTTAGAGGGGACATTTTTTTCACTTCCCATCCCCACCTTAGTGTCATCTTTAGTTTTGTAAACAAGAGAAAGTAATATTTATTAAAGATCACCATTTGTGCTTGGTGATTTACATACATTATCTTATTTGATCTTCACAACCACTCTGAAGTAATCTCAGTGTTATAGACTCGGTAACTAAGGATCAAACTGCTGTGGTTGGCCAGTCAATGGTAAACTTGGATTTGAATCTCACCCCAACTCTGCCTCTCAACCAGATAAGTGGTTAAAAACCTCAGTTTGTTATAGTTCATAGGTTTTTAAATGATGGAGCTGGTATCTCTTCAGAGAGAACCTCAGATTACAATGCAAACTGAACTCACATTAATGCTGTAAAACCTGGGGCAGATTGCCAACATTCTAACACTAAAAATGAATAAAGAGATCATTTGGTGAACTAGGTTGGACATTGGTGGAAGTGTATGAAAGGAATATCACTGAAAATTTATCTGACTCATGATTTCATGGCAACCAGAGTGGATGTATGGGATAGTGGCAGGTGAAGGACTCACAATGCTCTTTCTGTGGAGCTCTAGTTACTCTCTCTGACTGAGTAACTGCACATTCCTGTAGAATGAAATATTTTCAAATATATATTTTTTTAATTCTCACCCGAGGATAAGCCTTCACTGATGAGAGAGAGAGAGAGAGAGAGAGAGAGAGGTGAGAGAGAAGCATCAATAGGTTGCCTTCCAAACTCACCCCCACAGGGGATTAACAGGGGATGAAGCCTGAAACCTAGGTGTGCCCTGACCAGGAATCAAACCCAAAACCTTTTGGTGTACGGAATGATGCTCCACCCAACTGAGCCACCTGGCTGGGGCAGCACTACATTGTTTAACAGCTTTATTGGGAGTATAATTGATATACAAAGAATTGTACAAATTTAATATGTACATTTTGATGAATTTGGACACTTGCAAACTCCTGTGATACCCTCACCACAATCAAGGTAATTCAGTGCCTCCCAGAGTTTCCTTGTGTCCCATTTTTGTTTGTGAATTATAAGCACCATGCTGTAAAGTATTCTATAGGACTTACTCATCTTATGTAACTGAAACTGTGTTGTTATTAACAAACTAGAGGCCCGGTGCATGAAATTTGTGCACTGGGGGGGGGGCGTTCCTTCAGTCTGGCCTGCCCCCTCTTGCAGTCCGGGAGCCCTCAGGGGATATCTGACTGATGGCTTAGGCTGGTGGAGAGCAGGCCTAAGCCTTCAGTTGGACATCCTTAGCACTGCCATGGAGGGAGGAGAGGCTCCCACCACTGCCGCTGCATTCTCCAGCCATGAGCCTGGCTTCTGGCTGAGTGGTGCTCCCCCTGTGGGAACGTACTGACCACCAGGGGGCAGCTCCTGTGTTGAGTGTCTGCCCCCTGGTGGTCAGTGTGCATCATAGTGACTGGTGGTTCCGTCGTTTGGCCTTTTATTATATAGGATAAAAGGGATTTTAAACCCTTGTCAGATATGTGGTTTGCAAATATTTTCTACCATGCCATAGTTGTCTTTGAATTCTATCGATTGTTTCCTTTGTTGTGCACAAGCTTTTTAATTTAATATGATTCCCCTTGTCTATTTTTGCTTTTGTTGCTTGTGCTTTTAGTGTCATACCCAATAAATCATTGCCTAGACCAGTGTCAAGAAACCTTTTCGTAAGTTTTCTTTCAGGAGTTTTATAGTTTTAGGTCTTACATTAATCTTCAATTTCTTTGAGTTGATTTTTGTGTATGATGTAAGTACAGTAGGGGTCCAATTTTTTTTTCTTTTCTTTTTTTTTTCATGTGGCTATCCAGTTTTCCTTATACCATTTTTTGAAGAGACTATCCTTTCTTGGCATCCTTGTCAAAGATCATTTGATTGTATATGTGCTGCTTTTTTTCTGGGTTCTCTATTCTGTTTCATTGCTATATCTCAATCTTTTTGTTTTATTACTCTGGCTTTGTAATTTAGTTTGAAGTCAGGAAGTGTAATATCTCCAACTGTGTTGTTCTTTCTTAAGATCACTTTGGTTATTCTGGATCTTTTGTAGTTATACATGAACTTTATGATTTTTTTATATTTCTATAGAAATTGTCATTGGGATTGTGATAGGCATATCAATGAAGTGATGGGGATAATGATCTATAGATCACTTTGAGTAGTATGTACTTTTTAACAAGCCACATGGCAGCTACAGAAAAAAACATATAGAAGATAATACAAAAGAAAATGAATCAATAAATATCACTACAAAAAAAATCAACCAAACACAAAGGAAAAAGAGCAATAGAAGATTAGAAGAACAAAGAACTACAAAACAGAAAAACAAAATGGCTAAAGTAAGCCCTCTTCTATCAATAATTACCTTAAATGTAAATGGATTAAACTCCTCAATCAAAAGACATAGAATGGCTGAAGGGATAATAAAGCAAGACCCAACTATCTGTTATCTACAAGACTAACTTTATATATAAGGACACACATGCTCAAAGTGAATAAATGGCAAAATGGTATTCCATGCAAATAGCAAACAGAAGAGAGCATAGGTGGTTATAGTAATCTCAGAAAAAATAGACTTGAAGTCAAAAACTGCCTCAACATCACTACCTTTCTGTTGCAGTAAAAGTTTAAAGTTATTTAGCTTTCTGAGCTTATAATATAGTTCAGAAATAAGATGAGAGAAAACCTTTAATGTCTTTTAACATACGTAATAGAATTGAGAATAGTCATATTCTGTTAGAGGCTCCCTTCTATCAATGAAACTTATTCTTCACCTGAGCTTTTGTTTGTGTACTTGGTTTTTTTTTTAAAAAAATATTTTATTGATTTTTTACAGAGAGGAAGGGAGAGAGATAGAGAGTTAGAAACATCAATGAGAGAGAAACATCAATCAGCTGCCCCCTGCACATCTCCTACTGGGGATGTGCCTGCAACCAAGGTACATGCCCTTGACTTTTCAGAAAGTTCTATTTCTCTCAACATTGTACAGTAAAAAAAGCACCTCTTCACAACTTTTCCGAACCTCATTTTTTACTACCTGTGAAATAGGATGTTAGTAAACATTGCCTTCCATTCCTCAGAGAAATATTAGAATTGAGTAGGAAAGTAAATGTGGACACTCTTTGACATACATTAGTTACTATCATAATTGCTTTTTGGAACTGATCTGGGAAAATGAATTTGCAATTTGAAAGATATTCCATCTGGTTCTAGAGTTGAACAGACCTCAGATTTATTTCCTTAAATTTGTCATCTCTGTGTTACTTAACCTTTCTGAACTTATTTTTTCACTTGAAAAATGAAAGATATTTTCATAGCATTGTGATCATTTAAAGTTAATGCATGTGGAGCACCTTGTACAATGCATGGCATTCAATAGAGTAAAACTAAAATTCTAAGTCAATATAGAGGGAGTATTCTGAAAGATCTGAGGATCTGATTGGGGGAAAATGGAAGATGAGCTGTGAATGAATGTAAAAAAATTCAAAATTATTTTAAGCCATGAGACCAAGTTACTTAGATTTTTGGTATGGCTTTTAAATTTAATAGTTATTTAATGTATGTAGGTTGTGTAGAATTATGGAAAGAGCCAGATATACCTGTGTTTGAATTCTGTACTGTGGTGGTATCTGGAAGTTGAAACCTTAACTTTATCATTCATGAAATGGGAATGATCTTACCTAGGATTGTTACTATAAAAAATATACTAGGTAAATGAACCAAGTGACTAGCATTGTACCTGACAAGAAGTATATGCTTAAAAATGATTTAGTACCCTTCCCCTGTCATTAATTGTTTTGTGCCTAAACCCACCCAGGCAGAGACACTGCTCAGCCCTTACCCTGGGATCCCTGTGCCTCTGGAAGAGGTTTCTGTAGAGTTTACAACGGACACTAAGTCATGTCTTCAGTCTCTGAGGATGTTATCCATTTAAACCTTACATGCGATGTCTCTCACTTGTTAAGGTATTATTTTAAAAATAAAACTAAATTTAGTTTGAGGGTGTATCCTGTCAAACCAGTTTTGACATAGGAAGTTTATTTTGTCCTTATTTTGAACTCTGTACCTTTATATTTTACAAATGAGCTATATTCTTTTGATTTGGGGGATGTGAGAGACGGAAGTTAGCAGATCATTCTAATTCAGTGGAGGTAATCCTAGAATATGTCGGCCAGAGGAACAGCCCTGTAGCTCTTAAGAATTTGGCATGACTGTGACTGAGCAATCACCACCTTTTTCAGAAGAGTATACTGTTTGACACCAGTCACAGAGGTCTGTGTACAGCTGTGCTGTTAACAATGGGGATATGTTCTGAGGAATTCATCTTTAGGCATTTTCATTCTTGTGTGACCATAGAGTGTGTTTACACAAACCTAGATGGTACAGGCCAAGCCACACCTAGGTTATATTGTACAAGCCTGTACAGCATGTGCAAAACAACACGAGGTTAAATCAAGCACAAGCGAAAATGATGCCATTGAGAGGTGCGGTAAACATGAGATGTGTGAGGCTGCTGCTGGCCTAATATGGCATATTGTTTTATAGCAAACTTTTTATTGTGAGTAGAAAGAGTCTAGTCTAAAATAATGATAAACAGTATAATATAGTAAATACATTTACCAGTAACATAGTCGTTTACTGTCATTACCGAGTATTATTTACTGTGCATCATTGCATGTGCTATACTTTATCTGACCGCAGCGTAGTAGGTTTGTTTACACCAGCATCACCACAAACACATAATGCTCTTCATAAAGATGGCTACGACATCACTAGGTGATAGGGATTTTTCAGCTCCATTATAATCTTATGAGACTGCTGTTGTAGATTTGGTCCCTCATTGACCAAAACATCATTTATGGGGCATGACTATATATATACTTTTCATTAAAGTAGACCCATCTCATGTTTACCAGGTGATTCTTTAGAAGTTTTAAATGAAATATTTTTAAATTAAAAAATTTTTCTTTAGAGATCTCAACCTAAGATATAAATAAAATAAATAAAAATACATAAATAAAATGAAATTTAAAATATATATTTTTTGGAAACTGCTACCTAATCCTACACAATAAAAGACTAATATGCTAAGTGTCTGGTCATTCGGTTGACCGTTCAACCAATCAAAGTGTAATGAGCTAATGATATGCTAAGGACACTCAACCGATTGCTATGACGTGCACTGACCAGCAGGGGGCAGACACTCCAACCAGTAGGTTAGCTTGCTGCTGGGGTCTAGCCAATTGAGCTTGAGCTAGACAGGCCAGACACACTGGAGCTCTCCCACGGTCCCTCGTCCTTCCCTAGCCCTGATCGTGTGCTGGTAGGGTCCCTTGGCCTGACCTGCATCTTCTTGCAATCTGGGACCCCTTGGGGGATGTTGGGGAGCTGGTTTCAGCCCAACGGCAGAACGACCAATCGCTATGAAATGCATTGACCACCAGGGGGCAGACGCTCAATGCAGGAGCTGCCCCATGGTGATCAGTGCGCTCCCACAGGGGGAGTGCCATTCAGCCAGAAGTAAGGCTAATGGCTGGCAACTGCAGTGGCAATGGTGGGAGCCTCTCCTGCCTCCGTGGCAGCACTATGGATGTCCCCCAAGGGCTCCCAGACTGAGACAGGGTGCAGGCTGTGCTGAGGGCCGCCCCCCGAAGTGCATAAATTTTGTGCACCAGGCCTCTAGTGAATATTATATTTTATCTATTGCATCTTACTGTACATAAATTATTCATTGCCCAGAAAATAGCCTAGTGGTTAAATACATGGCTTCAGAAATCACATGTCACATGCCAGGTTCAAATCCCACTTTAACCACTTAGCAACTGTGTGACCTTTTCTAACCTGTTAAATGGAAATAATGGTGCCAATCTAATGGGATCAATATGAAGATTAAATTACTTACCAAACACAGAGTGCCTAAAACAATGCTCAGCTCACAGTAATGGCTCCATGAACGATATTATTTACGATGATGATGATGATGTATCTGACTCATTATCTATTGGACTCATCTGAAATGTATGTTTTCTGAAACAATTGGTGTACCTCCCTTTGTACCCCATTTTTAATAATATTCTGTTATTAAGTAAAAAGTTATATTGAAGAGGAATCTACCACTCTACTAAACAAGAACATGTTAAAAACATTTTGCATTTTCCTAAAGGATAGAAACAATATGCTCTCCTGCCTCTCCTTTGTGGCCCAGCAGTTGTTCGCATATGATATTTCTGCAACTGTGCTGCATAAAGAATGTGTTTTGGCATAGAAACTGCATAATTTGGAGAGCTTTTTGTTGATCATCTTAAACAAAAACAGTCAAACTCATTTCGGTTCCACTGGAAACCCAAGGAGGGAAATTGTTTTTGCCAAATGAGAGAAAAGGTGCCAGTTTTTGAATTAGGAAGTGTTTTCAAGTGTTTATGTTGAGAAAATGGAAGGAAAAGAACATTTGACTTCAGTGAATTTTTGTCTAGTAAACATTTAAAGCCTTGGAAACAATTTCTACTAATTTTTATGATAAATAGTAGTTTGTATTTTGCATAGGCCTTAACATTTCCAAGCATTTTTACGTAAGTTATTGTCTCCTTAGCATGTCTATGAATTATCTAGGGCAGGATTGTAATCTGCATTTTTATTTCTCCTTAGCATGTTTGTGAATTATCTAGGGCAGGATTGTAATCTGCATTTTTATAAATGAGAAAACTATAAGTTTTGAGTGTCTCTTGCAGGTGACACAGCGGATGTGTAAGTGACTGAACTAGGACTTAAACCTATATATTAGTACTTTCTCATAGATATTCTAGAACTTTTTCCTACTATTGTTTGATTTTCTTTAGGTATTAGATTTTAAGAGATGATACTTGATTCTCAGTGATCAATTCACTTCTGTATTTGGAGGTAGCTTGTTTTCTATGATTCACAATTTTCATATGTTTGTAAATACCTCCAACCATTTGCTTTCATGCTCCCTGCTCCCTGCTCTGTCCTACCTGTTGACCAGTTCGCCTACTTATTAACACATCCCTGATCCACTGAGCAGCGAAGGAAATTACACTCACCATCCTGTGACTTGTCTGCAACTCTCCCAGCAAGGCTTAGTTGTGAAGACTTCCATGGGATTGAAAGAACTCAGTGATCTGGTTACCACAAATGACTGGACTTGGGTGCAAAGCTGCTGGTGAAGCTTTGGTTGTGCTCCAGTTCAGTGGTTCCGAATCCTGACTGGTCAGAGTCGCTCATGTGAAAAATGGCTTCCGCACTCACCCTGCAGGGATCCTGCCTGAGGCAGACCATTTACCTGTGTTTTAAGAGTCTCTCCAGGTGATTGTGATGTTGGTCCAGGTTGGAGAACCCGGAGTCTGCACCTACAGACTCCCTCTGTAGTAAGGAGCATAAAGAGCATCTAGGGCTTTTTGTGTTTTCCTGATTTAAATTTCTCCTTTTAAAACATTTTTACCTTGTTTAACCTTTTCATCTGATTTTTTAAATTTTATTTTAGGCACAAAATATCTTTTTCTCCAAGGAAGATAATGACTGGTTCTTGATTTCCATGTGAATTATGTATCTTTTCGGTTATTCATGGCTAACCTTTAAATACCAGGGTTTTATCTTTTTTCATCTCAACAGTTATCAGATCATTTATTTATGTATTCATTAAACAAGCCTACTATGAAATAAATATGGTGAGTGGCCCTGGGCAAATATAAAATAAGACAAAATCTGGACCTCACACTTTATAATACAGAGTGTTGTAAAACTTGAAGTGTATTGTGGATGTATACAATATCCTATCTAATAAAAGACAAATAGGGTAATTAACGGTACCTCTGATACGCTTCCCATTAGCTAATCAGGGTGATATGCAAATTAACTGCCAACCAAGATGGCGGCTGGCAGCCATGCAGCTGAAGCAAACATGAGGCTTGGTTGCCCCAGCAATGGAGGAAGCCAAGGTTCCCACCTGCTGCGGCCCGGCTCTGAGCCTGAAAGCAACAGCTCCAAAAGCAACTATGTTTCAATTATAGAAGCCAAACAAACCCCAGATACCTGCTTTCAGCAGCCAAGGCCTCAAGCTGGAGCCGAGCCTCAGAGCTAGAGCCAGCTCTCAGCTCCAGTGACAGCTATAGAAGGTAAATAAATCCCAGAATAAAAAAAAAGAAAAAAAGGAGAGGCTGGCAGCTTCAGTCGCCCACCTGCCTGAAAACCGCCCTCAGCCCCTCACCCAGACTGGCCAGGCACCCCAGTGGGGACCCCCACCCTGAAGAGGGTGCGACCAGATGCAAACAGCCATCAACCCCTCATCCAGGCTGGCCAGGCACCCAAGCGGGACCCCCACCCTGATCTGGGACACCCTTCAGGGCAAACCAGCGGCCCCCACCTGTGCACCAGGCCTCTATCCTATATA
>NW_005364671.1:3114145-3115414 GCF_000412655.1 Myotis brandtii
GGCCCCCCCCCCCTCCCGAGTGCACAAATTTTTGTGCACGGGGCCTCTAGTCTTTATAGTAAAGAGGTAATATACAAATCTGTTATGGCATCACAGTAATGACCATTCAACAGGCTGTGTGCACAGCAGGGGTACTTGCGTGAGGCTCGCTTCCCTGCCCCTGGCACCAGGCCGGGGAAGTGAGGCTGTGTCCCCCACCTGGCACCAGAGTTCTCTTTTTCTCCCAGGTGCACCGGCCGACAAACACCCCTGTGACACAGCACCCCGTCCAAGGGCACTCTGCCTGGGGACGCCACCCTCCCACCCCCACTGAGGGGGGGGGGGGGGGGGGGGGGGGGCTGAGGGGCAACACCCGCACAACAGAAGGCCAGTTCTCAGGGCACAGTTGGCAGACACCAGTGGGGGGGGTGTGAGCATCAGTGGTGACCCCCAGGAGGGGTTGTGCACACAAATCGAGAGGGTGTGGACCCAACATGAAGGAAGGTCCCAGGCATGACGACAGAGAGTGGACATCGAGGTAAGGCACCAGGCCTGGTCAGGCCACTGAGTAAACAACGCAGGTATCCCACTGCCACAGACACACAGGGCAGCCCCGCGACACCCAGACGCCAGTTAATCCACCCAAACACACAACTTGGAAGCCGCCTACCGCCTCTCGTACCGCCCCGATACTGTGGAGACTACAGGTGACCCTCACCCCACAGTGAAGCCACCACGGCTTTCTCCATCCATCCATCCATTCATCTGCCTGGTCCAACCCGGACAGGGGCTCATATCCTGGGCGGAACACCCCCGAGGACAAGCCAGGCGTTGACTGTGCCTGCGCAAGCACACTCGTCGCCTGCGGATTCCGGATGGGAGGGGACAGGAGCAGACGGAGCAGATGGAGAGCAGCTCCAGGCATGGGAGCGGGCATGCCAGGACAGGGAAGGCCTCTGCGTCCCCCCACCGCCCTTCAGCACACAATGGGAGAAAAGCCTTGCGCACGCCAAATGCACACATGCACGCATGTAACGCAGCGGTCTCTGCGATGAACGCCAGCCCCAGCCTGGTGGGATCCTCCCCCAATTCAGAGGGGTGAGGCATGGGCCACGGTAGGCAAGACACAGCTGCATCATCACTCGACCCCTCAAAGCCGGTGCGAGAGGGGCCGAGTTCCCAGAGGCGGCTACAGGTCCCAGAGAGGAAAGAAGTCAGTACTAAGATAGGATGAAAAGCATAGAATTTTTAATTAGCCTGTAAAAAGAGTAAAAGAGTGAGGGAGGAGGG
>NW_005364671.1:3115591-3117836 GCF_000412655.1 Myotis brandtii
TGGGAAGGAAGGAAAAGGGGAGGGAGGGCAGGGGAAAAGATAAAGGAAAGAAGGAATGTGGGGAGGGATGGAGGGTAGGAGAAAAATGGGAAGAAGGATGATGGAACAGAAGTAGGAAATGAGGAGGAAAGGAAAGTTTATAAATGATGAATCAGTAGGAAAATGTGTTACACAAAAGAGAGAGAAAAATTGTGTGAGAGGGAGAAGCCAATAAGGAAGTCAAATACAATTGTTTGTGAAGGGGATAAGATTTAAAAAAGAAGTTAATTGAGGTGAACAGGCCAGCAGGGGAGGGCAGTTAAGGGGAGCAAGCCAGCAGGGGAGAGCAGTTAGGGGGATCAGGCAGGCAGGCAGAATGGTTAGGGAAGGCAGACAGGTGAGCAGTTAGGAGCCAGAAGTCCTGGATTGTGCCCAATGGCTCCCAGATTGGAGATGGTGCAGGTCAGGCTGAGGGACCCCCCTTCCCATGAACGAATTTTGTGCACTGGGTCTCTAGTCAGTAAATATACAGAGATGTTTGGGTGAGTGCATAGAGAGCATGAAAGAGGAAGGAATCACTTAGTGAGTGAAGGAAGACTTCACAAAGGAATCAACCTTTCATCTTAAGGGATGATTTTGCCAGGAGAAGAGAGTTGGACATCAGAGCTTGCTCGTGCAAGGAGCACAGTGGACTCAAGGAACCGCAGGAAGTTGGGGATGGTTCCAGTAGGAAGGTGTGTGGTGAAGTTGGGGGCCGAAGATGAGGGTGGAATGTATGTTGAAATCTCATTTCAACAGAAGGTCCTCCTTCAGACACCTTAACTATAGGATTGAATTGTTCCTCATATCAAAAGAACTACATGCTCAATAATGCCACTTCATTCGCATAGTGTAGCTGATATTCCCAAGGTCATATTAAGACCAAGGATAAGGGTTTTGTAATCTGTTTCTCATCTTTGAGCATATTTCTTTGAGTACTTGTGTGTTTAACACTGTAGATGACATAAAAAAATGATTCTTAAATGCTCTCACTGACTTTTCAGTTCAGTTTAGCATGTGACATAAATACTTGAAAAGACCACAGAAGAGATACCTTCTCTTAGATAGGCATTCCTAAGCGCTGGAGTCCATGAGTAATAAGAATTCAAAAGCTGGGGAGAACCAAAGCCATTTATAATAAAGGATTTCCTGAATACAGAGGAGGGATGAGTTCAATCTGAAGAATGGGTTGGATTGGAATAGGTGGGTAAGGAGAAAAGTACAGTGGGGCCTTGACTTACGAGTGTCCTAACGAGTTTTTTGAGATACCAGCTGTCTCTCAGCCAATTTTTTTGCATTGAGTTGATAGAGTAATTTGAGTTAATGAGCTCCTTAACGAGCTTGGTCTCGGAATGAATTAAACTCGTAAGTCAAGGCCCCACTGTACTTTAATTGTGGAAAATTGAGCAATGGCCCAGGTGTGAAATGACAGGCTGACGTGTGCTTGAGGGCACCACTTGCCTGGAGCTAGAGCCTCCTGTAGGGGAGAATATCAGTGAGTACTGGCAATAAATGTAGCTTCTAAATGAAAGGAAACCTTTGAAGAGCCTGGTAAGAAAGGCTGATCCTGAGTTTACTTTTGATCCACCTTAAAGATCTCACATGAAACACAAAGCTCAACTGAACTTTAAAAAGCAAATATTTTGTACTAGAAGAGTATTTCCTGGCATTAAGATACTTTCAAACACTAAAATCATCGCCAGAGATTTTCCAGCTTAGACTCACACTGTTTAAATGCATTGGAAAAAGCTTCAGATGGTTTGGACATTTTTACCCCAAGGAGAAGATAGAAAAGTATAGCCGTTGGCTCTGTGTGCACAGAGCACAATTGTCTCATTTCATCTGCTGGAAGCCCGTGTTTCCTTCATTGTCTGTCTACTCAGGGAACTTTAGGGAGAATTCCTTCTTGCCTTGGATCAAGAATAAAATCACATTCATAGGAAGGACCACTATAACACAGACATCCAAGGTTTAATATAAAAACATTTTCTAATAAACTTAAAACCATTGTTATTTTATATCAGCTTCTCTAGGTAAATATTTCAGCATTTATTTTATTGTTTAAAGTATTACAAATAGTAGCACATATGTCTCCTTTTTTTCCCCCATTTACCTTCCCCCGGGCCTCCCCTACCCCCCGGCACATGCCCTCACCACCCCCCCCAAGTGTCTTGTGTCCATTGGTTATGCTTATATGCATGCATACAAGTCCTTCGGTTGATCTCTT
>NW_005364671.1:3119050-3120192 GCF_000412655.1 Myotis brandtii
TTGAGTTTGTTTTTGTGTATGGTGTAAGTTGGTGATCTAGTTTCATTTTTTTGCATGTATCTGACCAAATTTCCCAGCATCATTTATTAAAGAGGCTGTTTTGACTTCATTGTATGCTCTTGCCTCCTTTGTTGAATATTAATTGAGTTTAATGGCTTGGGTCAATTTCTGGGTCCTCTATTCTGTTCCATTGGTCTATATGTCTGTTCTTGTGCCAGTACCAGGCAGTTTTGAGAACCGTGGCTTGGTAATTTAGTTTGATGTCTGGTATTGTGATCCCTCCAACTTTGTTGTTCTTTTCAGGATATCTGTGGCTATTCGGGGTCTGTTTTATTCCAGATGAATTTTTGGAGAGTTTGTTCTAGATCTTTGAAATATGCCATTGGTATTTTAATAGGTATTGCATTGTATCTATAGATTGCTTAGGTAGTATAGGCATTTTAATGATGTTGATTCTACCAATCCATGAACATGATATGTTCTTCCATCTGTTTATGTCCTCCTCTATTTCTTTTTTCAATGTCCTGGAGTTTTCCAAGTACAGGTCTTTTACATCCTTGGTTAAGTTTATTCCTAGGTAACTTAATTTTTTTGGTGCAGAGGTAAATGGGATTGGTTTTCTTAATTTATCTTTCTGTGAGTTCATTATTGGTGTATAAAAGGGCCATAGATTTCTGGGTGTTAATTTTGTATCCTGCTACATTGCCAAATTCATTTATTAGGTCTAGTAGTTATTTGATGGAGTCTATGGGGTTTTCCATGTATAGTAACATATCATCTGCAAATAAGGACAGTTTTACTTCTTCTTTTCCAATTTGAATGCCTTTTATTTCTTCTTTTTGTCTGATCGCTATGGCTAGTACTTCTAGTACTATGTTGAACAGGAGTGGTGAAAGTAGGCATCCTTTTCTTATTCCTGTTCTTAGGGGAAATGGGTTTAGTTTTTGCCCATTGAGTATGATGTTGGCTGTAGGTTTGTCATATAGGGCTTTTATTATGTTGAGGTATGATCTCTCTATTCCCACTTTGCTGAGAGTTTTTATCAAGATAGGGTGTTCAATTTTGTCAAATGCTTTTTCTGCATCAATTGATATGATTATGTGATTTTTGTCTCTCAGTTTGTTTATGTGATGTATCACATT
>NW_005364671.1:3121460-3122660 GCF_000412655.1 Myotis brandtii
CCCATGTGCACTTGAGAAGAATGTATATTCTGTGGCTTTGGGGTGAAATGTTCTGAAGATGTAAATTAATTCCATCTGATCTAGTGAGTCATTTAGGATTGATGTTTCTTTGCTGAGTTTTTGTTTAGAGAATTTTTCCAATGGTGATAGTGGGGTGTTAGAGTCCCCTACTATGATTGTAATGATTGTATTGCTGTCAATCTCTCCCTTGATATCCTCCAGAAGTTTTTTATGTATTTGGGTGCGCCTTATTTGGTGCATATATGTTTACCAGAGTTATTTATTCTTGTTGGATTGCTCCATTTAGTATTATGAAGTGGCCTTACTTATCTCTTGTGATGTCCTTCACTTTGAGATCAATTTGTCAGATATAAGTATTGCTACCCCTGCTTTTTTTTTTTCATTTCCATTCACCTGAAAAACCTATTTCCATCCCTTCACCATTAGTCTGTGTGAGTCCATTGTTCTAAGGTGGATTTCCTGTAGACAGCAGATATAAGGGTCGTGTTTTCTTATCCACTCAGTTACCCTAAGTCTTTTAATTGGGGCATTTAGTCCATTTACATTTAAAGTTATTATTGATAGGTACTTGTTTGTTGACATTTTTGTTCTTTATGCCTGTGTTCCTTCTTCGTTTCCTATTTCTTCTTTTTATAGCAGACCCTTTAGCATTTCTTGCATTGCTGGTTTGGTGGTAATAAACTCCCTTAGTCCTTTTTTGTCTGTGAAGCTCCTGATTTTACCCTCAATTTTGATTGATAGCCTTGTTGGGTACAGTATTCTTGGATTCAGACCCTTCCTTTGCATGACTTTGTATATGTCATTCCATTCCCTTCTGGCCTAATGTGTTTCTGTTGAGAAATCAGTCGCTAGTGTGATGGGGGATTCCTTGTAGGTAACTTTCTGCCTCTCTCTGGCCACTTTTAAGATTCTTATTTGTCATTGGTGTTTGCCAATTTAATTATAATGTGCCTTGGCATCGATCTTTTGGGGTTCATTTTGTTTGGGACTCTGAGAGCTTCTTGGATTTGTGTGAGTTTTTTCTTCCCTATATCAGGGAAGTTTTCTGTCATTATTTCTTCAAACAGGTTTTCTATTCCTTGCTCATTTTCCTCTCCTTCTGGCACCCCTATTATGTGGATGTTGTTTCGTTTTGTGTTGTCCCAAAGTTCTCTTAGGCTCTCCTCCTGCTTTTTAATT
>NW_005364671.1:3122907-3139725 GCF_000412655.1 Myotis brandtii
TGGATAGTGAAGAAAGAGAAGAGAGAGGTGTTTATGGACTTAGAGCATGGGATCGGAAATTAGATATATAAATAGGATGAATTTTTAACAGGGCATAAAAAGAAGGAATAGGGAAAATCTAAAGCAGGAATAGGGTAAGAGAAACAGGAAAACAAAAGGGGAAAGTGAGGAAGAGAGTGTTGGCATAAAGGTAAAGCTGAGATAGAGTAAAATTATGCTAAAGGAAAAATGAAAATAGAATGTAGAACACTAATCCTAAAATAAAATAAAATAAAATAAAGAGAAAAATATGACACTTAAAAAGCAGGTCAAATCGTAGTAGTAATAATACTGATAAAAAATAAAAATATAATAATTAAAAAGGTAAAATCAAGTAAGGAAAAAAGAAGGAAAAAATTTAGTTTCTTAAGTAAAAGATGAAAAAATAAAAATGTGCAGTAATAAAGGTCATTCACTTCCCCTACTGTTCTGTTTGGCACACCTGTTTTCTGTCAGGCAGTCAGGACAGTACTGAAGATCCCTGTGTTCCACTGCTCCTCTGTGTTGTAAGCCACAGTCCTGATTTTCAAGCTGGCCGTATTTGTTTCTTAGACTCCTTTATTTGTGTTTATTTACACAAGAGTCAATTTTTCAACCTCTGGGTGGCAGTGTTTCTGGATTGACCTCCAGGGCTATAAGTCTTCTCTAGCCAGTATTTAGATTTTGTTTTCCCTGTTGCACTTAATACTGGTTTGGGAGAATGGACTGCCCCAGAGCTGGTTCTCTGATCCCCAGGTTCCACAGAAACAACTTTCCCCTGCAGTGTCTTAGAGTGTCCCCAATTGGGTGATCCTAAGTATTGGGCTTAGTACTCAAAAGCAAGAATTTAAAGAGAAAAAAAGAGCCAGAGTAAGTGGTGAACTTGCGACTTTTACCCTCCGGCACTGCGTGCAACTCTGTGAACGTCTCTGTGAATGTCTCTGTGCACGTCTTTTTTCCCCTGGCACTAAGCAGCCGGCACACTGGTAAAATTTCAGGCTGCCTTTTTGCAACCAGTCCAGGTATGGGTTGATTTTTAGAGTTCCCTTTTGCCAGCAGCCCCGCGGATCCCCTTCCACATTCGAGGATCATGCCAGCCCCAACAGCCGCGGATTTTGTGGGGCGCAGACTTCCCCTGAACCTCTAGATCCCTTTGCGCATTTCTCTCTCCAGCCTGGATCACAGAACTCACCTTTCCCTAGGTGAAATCTGACCTTTCTGTGAGAAGGTGCAGGGCTCATCCGAGTCGTGTATTCGTGCTGCTTGAGACCCGGTGTTCCTGGGTTCGCAGCTGGTCCCTGGGTGTTGTGGTTGTAGAGTCGCAGGATGTAGGCTTTCGATAACAGCCACTCTCCCCTTCAAGATGGTGCGGTCTCCGCGGCAGAGCCGGTGGCTCCGGGAGAGATTTCAGCAACAGTGGAGGCTGCCCGGTCAGGGGAGCCCGGTCTGGCAGTCCCCAACAATCCCTTGGAGTACAGCTGACCCTCACCCACAAATATACACTCCCCGTATGTCCACACACTCTCCTTTCACTCTCTCACTCACACACTATCTTTTAGTCTGCCTTCCCATTGGCAGCCATCTTCTTAATCCTAAATATTTCAGCTTTAACTGGACTTTTCAAGTGTTATTTTCTTATTTTAAAAAGCAATAGTGCAAAAAGATAAAAAGACAAGAAGCAATAGTGCACCACCGAAGTGGAAGATTTATGGACGTACTCATATAAAAGTAAAAACTTAACTTGGTAATATGTGTGTATATTTTATTGCGATATTCTATTCATTTCTACAACATTGTTAGTTTTTGACAAATTGGTTATCTTACTACTTTAATGTTAATATAAACATATTTCCTTTTCTAAAATGATGCATAAATGTATTTTTTAAGGGCTCTCTAATGTTGCATGGATATCCTGTAGAGTAATTAAACCATTTCTCTGTGGTTGGGCAATTAGGTTGTTTCCTAATTGTGTCTGTCTATTACAGTGATGGCGAATCTTTTGAGCTCGGCGTGTCAGCATTTTGAAAAACCCTAACTTAACTCTGGTGCCGTGTCACATATAGAAATGTTTTGATATTTGCAACCATAGTAAAACAAAGACTTATATTTTTGATATTTATTTTATATATTTAAATGCCATTTAACAAAGAAAAATCAACCAAAAAAAATGAGTTCTTTTTTATTTTATATATTTAAAAGCCATTTAACAAAGAAAAATCAACCAAAAAAATGAGTTCGTGTGTCACCTGACACGCATGTCATAGGTTCACCATCACTGGTCTATTATATACTTAAACTGAGGAGAGCGTGTTCACACCGAAGGTAGGTTCTGTGATCTGCTTGTGCAGCGTGCAAGCAGAAAATGGGGGGCAGAGGGTGCTTCTCCCTCCCTGTTTGTTTGTACCCGAACTCTCCATTGTTTACATACATTGTAGCCTCTATGCCATTTTCAGAAGCTTTATTTGTCTCACTTACTTTTTGGTTTGGATAAGGTTTAAATATAAAATCCATCTGTGGAGCATATTGTATATTCACATTGAAGACTAAAACCCATTTTCAATTAAAACTTTGTTCAGCACTCATGGTTCACTTTGTCCTGTTTTTATTATGAAACACTTCAGTCTTCTTCCAAAAACCCATATGTCTTGTACGTTTCAAGATGTTCCTTGTTGCTCACGAGAACAAGTTTCTTTCTGCCACCGGCTCACGGCCATATGCTCCGGCTGTTCATCTTGCCTCCCTGCCTGGCGTTGGTGTAGGCAACATCTTGTATGCAACGCAAGTCAGTTTATCCCCTTCTCTTTAATAGGACTTGTCAGAAGTAAAATAGCAAACCGGACACATGGAACGGTTCTCGGGCTGGTTAGGTTATATGTGACTATAAAGGAGGTGGCCTGTCGAAGTTCCTAATGCTCATAAGACACAGAGAGAAAATGGGTCCAGGGAGACCTGAGGTCTTGCCAGATGTAAGCGAGTACAATGAAGGGACTACTGGTGCTGCTCGGCAATAGCACACGCTATCAATTGCAGTTCTTCTGTATTGATTATAAACCGATGTGGAAATGGGGGAGGGAAAGAAGGTGTAAATAGCAGATTCTCTCTCTTATTTGCAGCAACACACCACCAATACAGGCATTAGGATTCATTTTATTTACACCCAGTGTTTTCTCTCTAAAATGGAAACCTTTCTTCTACCACAACACAAATGAAAGCTGAAATGCAGGGCGTTGTGCATTCCGTGCAGCCATTTTGAAATAGGCGACTGGTTTCTTATTCCTTCCTAACACTTCACCCTAATTCCAATAAATACTGGGAAGTTTCTACAAACATTTGAGCTGGGCCTTACAGGATGCATGGGGTTTCAGCAGGCAGAGATGTATAAGATAGTGCAGGCAGAGAGCAGCCAGAACAAAGGTAGAGGAAGTTGTGAAGTAGAGACTACCTCTCCTACCATAATTAAGTCTCATAACAGCAGAGGAGCGGGCACAGAGCAGGGTAGTAAGAGCCCGGCTGAGTGCAATCAGCCTGCTGGGGGAGTTGTGCACCTACTGTGTGAGATCAAGGCAAGGTGCTGAATCAGCCTCTGCTTCCATCTCCTCTGAGAAAGGGAAAATAAAAGCCCCAGGGCATCATTCATTTTGAACACAGGTCCTGCCTGTCTCAGGTGGGTGGGGAGGGTTAATCAAGGTAATTCATAGAAACACTCAGCACAGTGGCTGGCACAGTGCTCAGTGAACATCAGCTTCTGTTATTCGTGCAGCTACATTTTAAAGACTGAATCCATTTGAAATCCCCCTGATTTGTAAAGGTTTATGCATCTCTAGCCTTATTAAGCAATCTGTGTTCTGAGAGTAATTTGAGTACAATGCGAGATGCACTTTGCCTAATTTACTGGGTTTCAACTTTGTTGTGAAGGAAGCATACAAAGACAGAAACAAATAAACCAAAGCAAAAGAAAGCACGCAAAAAATTAAATCCCTTCTAAAGGTTTTGAATGAGCAATTTTTTGTCCCCGGTTTTTGGTTCATTCAATCTGTGCCAGTGCATAGAAGTCTCAAGTATATTTATTTCTACTAGTAAAACCTGTCTTCTGTGGCCATCCAGTGTTTCCACGGGGAACTTTTTCTAGCACAGTTTTTGTGACCTTGAAGTTTACAGAGGTTTATTTTTCTTCCCCGTTTATATCCAAAAGCTGGGAAGTTGAGAATGGATTGGCCGATTAGAACATCGGACCTCAGCGTGGGACGGCCATGAATTTCCTGAAGAGTGAGAAACATGGCTGGGGACAGTGATTATTACCAGACGCCCAATGTCAGCAAACACTTCAAGGGTGCAGCAGAGAGAAAATAAGACACATAAGGCTTCATGGTTTCTGCTATGAGGGTCTTTGGGCAGCCGGGATGGAATTATTTGCTGAACACACACTCATTTTTTTTGTTACTTGTCCAACTGGATTGATTAGAGCCTGTTAACACTATTTTGTAAAACAGAAAACAGCCATCAGCCACTCAGCAGTCCATAGGAGAAGGCACAGGCTTGTGGTTTGTTAGGAGCGTCTGTGGAGTCTAGTCAGCAGAGGGGGGATCACAGTGAGTGCCACGACTAGCCAAGGTCAGAGGAGCCGGCCACTTAGACCCCTCACAGGTGGGATGCGAACTCTGAGATGGAGTCTGGTGTGCACGCTGTTTATTAGGGAGGGCCCTGCATCCATCCCAGTGGGAGGAAGGACACAGGATTGAGGGGAGGGAAGTGAGCTGTGACATAGGCCTGATGGCAGCCGGGGCCAGCCCCTCAGGGCCTCGAGCTAAAAAGGCCCACCAACGTTGTCTCACATTAGATGAAAGAGCCTCATCTTTATACTTACTAGTCACCTGATATGGGCTGCCCTTGGAGGGGTGAGACCTTGTGAAGGGGACTGTGTGGCCACGGGAATCCTCGACAGGTTGAAGGCTGCCTCTTCACAGAACTGCCCGCAGCTGAGACAGGTCCTCTGTCCTCACTTCTCCCCCTCCCCCTGCAAGTTCTGTTATAATACGGGATCCAAGCCAGTTCCCAGAAGCCTGACTGGACAAAGAGCTTTGCCCTCTCCCTTGCCCTTTCCCTGTTCCCCACAAAATAAAGTCCCAGGTAACTCACTATCCCAAAATTACTTACCATCGCCTCCAACAGAAACATAGATCTAATACTAGCTCCGTGAGGCCGGCTGTTGCCTGGAGCAGGGATTGTAAGGCAGTGTTACAGCCCCGACCTCCTCACCAAGCACAGGATGGGAACCTTGCCTGTCAGGGAGGCTGTTCAGAGAGATCCTGACCTGGACAAGGAGGAAAAGGGGGCAAACTAGCTGACTCCTGAGACTCCCTCCCATTTTGGATGCATATAATTCTAAAATTCTACGTGCAAACCATACCGAGAGGTGGACCAGGGAGGGCATTTGTATTCTAGTCAGGGGATGGAGTGTACTGGTGGGTTTTTTCCTTTTCAAGTGAAGCTTGTAGATTTTATGTAAGATCACACACAGTAAAAATCTGACATTTCTACTTTGTGAGTCTGGGCTAAAGCTGAGATTTGATGTTGAAATATGAAAGTAAACTGTAACTAGCTCCATTTAAGTATCCAGAATTTATATTTATATAGAACCTTTAATGTGCTCCCGGTTTCTCACTCTGGAGAAAAGAAGAAATCGCAGTAATCTCACCTAGGGCTGGACGTCCAGAGAGGCGGCACTTCTAGGTTAATGGGAAACTGACACTCGCGCCCGGGCTTCTGAGCGGTGTCCACCCCCTTCCAACCGGCGTGAACTCTCACACCCAGGGTCACAATCATGGGCCTCACATATTAAACTGAGTGCTCTGTGCCCCAGCTCAGTTGCAAATCACTTTCAAAAACATTTCTTCATAGTCTTTTTAACAGCACCATTTGTTTTTAAACATTGCCCTTTCACAGTCCAAAGCTACTTCTTAATGTTATTATTGCTCCTGGCAAACCCATTTCAATTCTCTGAAAACGACTTTTCAGTGTTTTTCTATTTGCGCTGTTTCCACTCAAGTGGGCTGGCATGTGGCTGGCTTCCCCTGCACACCTCCACTCCCCCCCTCACCCCCAGCCCCAGGGAGACAAATGTGGGAATGAATCAGTACACCATGTCAGCATTGGAAGGCTTCTTGGATTTCATTTAATATAATTTAAACCTTGCACTCTCTTATTAAGGATGCCGAAACTGAGGTATGAGTGGGGGGTGGGGTGGGGGAAGGGTGTCACAGAGCAACTTACAGCAAAATTAAGCTAGGACAGAGCACCCTCAAGTTGTAAAAGGCTCTCTTATTTGGTTTCCTCAGAAGCAGTACATGAAACCAGATGCAAGTTTGTGGTTTATTTGGAAGGGGGTCCCAGGAGACCACGCAGGAGAGAGGGGGCATGAGACAGGGGAGGGAAGGCCGCTATTCAGATGTGGTCATGAGCAGGCTAACTGGGCGGCTGGGGCTCAGTCCCCTGAGAACCGCTGGAGATGGTTTAGATCAAGCCTCTGAGTTGTCCCTCTTGATGGACCGGGACTGGCAGTGCTCAGCCACCGACTCCCTCTGTTTGCCTCTGTTTGAGGGCTGCTCCCAGGCTCCGAATTCCCAGCATTTCCAGAATGTTCTCTGCAGGCAGCCAGGATTTGTCTACAGCCAGAGAAAGCCCTCAGGGGAGAGTTGCAAGGGCTTCAGCAGGTAGTTGCCAACACAGGATTGGTGAGTGCCTGGGGACATGAGGGGGGCCGCTGCTACAGTGGCCAAATGCGCATTCTCTCCTGTCCCTGGTCAGTAAAGCTCACTGCCTTAGAGATGAGAGAGAGGCATGATATATAAGGGGAAAGTGAATGTATAGGGTTGGTATTTGCAAATGAGTAAATATCCCTATTTTGTGGGAACCTTGCACGCGCTTTTGCACACCCTGTCCTTCTACCTTGTATGACTCCTCCTAGAAAACTCCTGTTCATCCTCCAAAGTCCAGTTCCAATCTGGCCTGTCCTGATTCCTCAGGAAAAATCAGTGCCCCTCCCCTTTGCTCTGACAGCATGCTGTGCTCGCTCTAAAATATCATGATTATGCGTGCCAGGCCTCCTGTGTGCCCCTCACCTGCTACTTTCTAACGGTAGTAATAATAGCGACTGTTCATTGAGCACTGTAATTATGTGCCAGGTACTTTTTTAAAAACTTTATGTGAATTAAGTCATATGATTCTCTCAACTCTATGAAGTAACTGCAATTGCCATCCCCATTCTGTAGAACGGAAACTGAGAGAGAGGCTAAGCTACTTTGTCAATATGATCCAGTTAGCAAGTGGCAGAGCTAAGATTTAGTTCCAGAAGTTCAGGTTTCCAAGTCCCTGGTCTTAACCATGGCAGAGAACAGGCTACCTTTGACTGGGGTAAAGCAGGGAGCCCAAGGACTGAACCCTGGGGATAGTGCTAGCAAGGCCTCATACCTAGCTAGGAAACATCACTCAGAGGGAACCTGGAACAGGAATATGACACAAGATATGTTTTTACAAAGATCACTCTCGCTATAGGGCATATGGTGAGTTGGAAGAGGAGAGGCCCAGAACAGAGATAACAGTTAAGAGACTAGTGCAGCCATCCAGGGAAGAGGCGAGGAAATCCCAAGTTCAGCAGGGAGTGAGCCCCTGCTGACCTCCCAGCCACAGCCACTCCCAGCACGACAGGGCTGCCACTCACGGGTGTGCAGGTGGTGCCCTGCACAGATGCACCTGGGCAAGAGGGCACGGAGGGGTGGACATGCAGCCCAAGCTCTGGGTGCCGCCTGTGAACCCCTGGTGAGGAGTCACATGCACCTAAAAGAAAGGGTGCCAATGCTCTTACACACAAAGAGGACAGATGGCCCAGCCATGGCCCAGCCCATGTGACCCTCCAATCCAGACATTTCCCACTACTTTTTGCTTCCTGATTGTGGCATGATTTCCCTCAGTTCCTCGAGGCCGTGGAGATGTGCACATGTTTGGAGGTGAGATCGGGAAGAGGCAGATTGGAGTAGTGCCAAGGAGAGTCCCTAACCCCAGGCCCCCTGCCCTGAGCACCACCTGTCACCATGCTTACATCCCACCAGGGCCCTCACTCCTGCGGGCCTGACGGCCACCTCATGGACCCCCCAGTGGAAGTGGAAGGTCCTTCTGGGTACATGCCAGCCAGGAATAGTGGACGGGGGATTGGGAACCAGTGATGGAAGGGAAGGAGAAGGGGGAGAAGGAAGGGATATGGGTGAGCAAAGATGCACGTGGATTTCTGCAACTTGCTTGCTATTCCTTTCCTTCATATCCTCCACTTTCTAACCTCAAGACACATGTTGAGTAAATGCTCTGAGAAGACTCACCAAGAAGGTGACACAGCGTTTTTGAGGTAGGACTTTAAGGCAATGCAATGGCAAGAGAGCTGGATCCAGGAGACCAGGGAGGATCCTGCTGTGTGGCCCCGGACAGGCCCAGCGCTCTCTCTGGGCCTCCATTTCACCACCAGCCACGCGTGCAGGCTGGGTCAGGGGCTCTCCAGGCGTCCTGCAGTCTCAGCCTGGGTGGTCTGCAGTTTGGACAGCAAGGTGGGAGGCGGGCCTGTCTGTGACCGGCCAGGCTGGGCTGTGTTTCATGTCTCGGTTGAAGCCAGGTCCGCGAAGTCAGGCAAAGTAGCCCCAGAGGAAGACGTTGATGGCCAGCAGGAGGACAGCATTGACGTTGCAGACGCGTCTCCAGAGCGGCTCCTCCTCAATGCTGGTCAGCTTCAGCTCTAGCGCAGCCTTCTCCGCGGGGCTCAGGGCCGGCTCCAGGACCCCAGAGAGCCCACAGAACCAGCCCCAGAGCAGCTTTCCACAGGACCTGTGAGGGGCTGAGGGACAAAGGCCAGAGGGGGAGGGAAACAGGAGGGAGCGGCAAGACAAGGTCAAAAAGGAGAGTGATGAGAGAGCAGGGGAGGGAGAGAGAGGGGAGAAAGGGTAGAAAAGGATGAGTGCACAGAAAAAGGGGGGCCGTGGAACAATCAACTTAGTCCTTCCTACTAGCCACAGCCTGGATGCTGAACTGGGACTCCACCGAGCTCTGACCCTGGCTACGCACCCAGCCATTGGCAGAAGCATCTCCATGGTGGTGTGTTAAGGGGTGAGGATAATGCTGTTCATCCCAATTCAGATCACACAGCCACAGGAGGATGCAGTGGAAGCATCACCCTGCCCAGGAAGGAGGCAGCAGTGGAGCCAGACAGGCTGACGCAATGCTGTGGGCAGGGCACTGGCTGGAAGCTGCATTCCAGGGCCCCTGCCATCCCCTGACTGAGGCTACATGCAGACTGCTCAGCTTCTCTGAGCCCAGGGTCTTTCCCTCCCAAATAGGTCAGGGGTGTAGCCCTGTTCTGCAGGTTGTTCTGTTCATACAATGAGAATGCAGATTTGACAGCACCTTAAAGAGTCATAGAGCTGAGCAGTGAGATAGGTTCTGGGGAAATCAATGCTCTGAATGTGCCCAAGACTGTGCCACATGCACACAACATCGCCAGCCTGAAGAAGGGGCTCACTCTGAAGTTAAAAGGGAGCACATTTCATTAAAAGCTAAGTTTAAAAGAATGAATAAAGAAAATAAATATTATCAAAGTTCTTTTGGATTAACAGTTAGTATATTAAAATAAAATTCAAATAAAAAGCCTTTCACTGAGATTGAACCCAGCCCATTGGAAATGTTTTATTATCTTCACTAGAGGCCCAGTGTACAAAATTCATGCACTGGTGGGGGGTAGGGTGTCCCTCAGCCCAGCCTGCACCCTCTCCAATCTGGGACCCCTTGAGGGATGTCTGACTGCTGGCAGTCGGACATCCCTTTCACAATCCGGGACTGCTGGCTCCCAACTGCTTGCCTGCCTGCCTGCCTGATTGCCCCTAACTGCTTCTCCCTGCCAGCCTGATTACCCTTAACCAGTCCCCTGCCAGCCTGATTGATGCCTAACTGCTCCCCTGCCAGCCTGATCACCCCCAACTGCCCTCCCCTGCCAGTCTGGTCACCCCTAACTGCCCTCCCCTGCTGACCTGGTCCTCCCCAACTGACCTCTACTGCTGGCCTGGTCACCCCTAACTACTTTCCCCTGATGGCCTGGTCACCCCTAACTGCCCTCCCCTCCCGGCCATCTTGTGGCTGTGGATGCCGCCATCTTTGAGGGTGTGGCAGTCAATTAGCATATTCCCTCCTTATTGGCTGTGGGTGCCGCCATCTTTGCGGTGGCGTGAGGGTCTATTAGCATATTCCCTCTTTGCTAGATAGGATGGCTTTGGAACTTGGCACTTGGTGAGTTCAATGTGACTATGGAGTCTCAGGGATACGAAGACCCTGGCTACCATGTAGTCTTGTTCCTTCACTGTACAGAGGAGGGAAAGGGCTTGGAGAAAGGAAGCCACCTGCTTACGGTCATGTAGCCACAAAGTTGCATGAAGAGGAATAAGATGAGTCCAGCTCTCTAGTGCACTAAGCTCTATCGTTTTACAAGCTGGTCCCAGCACTCTCTTTTGAGTCACTTAATAAAGCTAAACCTATCTGTAGCCTTGGATGTGTATCCTTCCTTTGGATCTGCTCTGCTGTTCTTAAATTTGTCTTTGAGTTCCTGTTCTTCTGCTGGCAGTCGGACATCCCTTTCACAATCCGGGACTGCTGGCTCCCAACTGCTTGCCTGCCTGCCTGCCTGATTGCCCCTAACTGCTTCTCCCTGCCAGCCTGATTACCCTTAACCAGTCCCCTGCCAGCCTGATTGATGCCTAACTGCTCCCCTGCCAGCCTGATCACCCCCAACTGCCCTCCCCTGCCAGTCTGGTCACCCCTAACTGCCCTCCCCTGCTGACCTGGTCCTCCCCAACTGACCTCTACTGCTGGCCTGGTCACCCCTAACTACTTTCCCCTGATGGCCTGGTCACCCCTAACTGCCCTCCCCTACCGGCCATCTTGTGGCTGTGGATGCCGCCATCTTTGAGGGTGTGGCAGTCAATTAGCATATTCCCTCCTTATTGGCTGTGGGTGCTGCCATCTTTGCGATGGCGTGAGGGTCTATTAGCATATTCCCTCTTTGTTAGATAGGATGGCTTTGGAACTTGGCACTTGGTGAGTTCAATGTGACTATGGAGTCTCAGGGATACGAAGACCCTGGCTACCATGTAGTCTTGTTCCTTCACTGTACAGAGGAGGGAAAGGGCTTGGAGAAAGGAAGCCACCTGCTTACGGTCATGTAGCCACAAAGTTGCATGAAGAGGAATAAGATGAGTCCAGCTCTCTAGTGCACTAAGCTCTATCGTTTTACAAGCTGGTCCCAGCACTCTCTTTTGAGTCACTTAATAAAGCTAAACCTATCTGTAGCCTTGGATGTGTATCCTTCCTTTGGATCTGCTCTGCTGTTCTTAAATTTGTCTTTGAGTTCCTGTTCTTAGTACTCAGAAGTGTACGGCCATTTCACTTTTTAACCTGAGTGTGGCGCAGGTGAGGCTTCCTCTGCCTACAGCCTTCAATGGGTGGTGCTTCCTCCCCACCCCCCACGTCCCTTGGTAGGGAAGGGGCTCTTGTCTCTCCCTGTCCTTTCCCTCCTCCTGGTGCGTGGGAGGGATTTGTCTCTCATTGAACTTGATTGACTCAGTGCCTCTTCTGTGACTCAGAAGTGTACGGCCATTTAACTTTTTAACCTGAGTGTGGCGCAGGCGAGGCTTCCTCTGCCTGCAGCCTTCACAGGTGGTGCTTCCTCCCCACCCCTCACGTCCCTTGGCAGGGAAGGGGCTCTTGTCTCTCCCTACCCTTTCCCTCCTCCTGGTGGGTGGGAGGGATTTCTCTCATTGAACTTGATTGACTCAGTGCCTCTTCTGTCCTTTCGGGAGCAAGGCACCCACAGGGAGCAGTCATTTCTCTGCTGCTCCAGAGAGAGGCTCTGCCCTGGACCTGGGGCCCACCAGGCAGGGCTGCCCATGACCGTACAAATCCGTCTAGTCATGGGGCTAAGCTGGGGAGAGTACAAGCCCTACCCTCCTTCCCTCTGGGAGCTACCTTCTCGGCTTCTTCCCTTCCTCCTTCCTCCTCTCGGCAGCTGCCTCACCTGTAAAGAGCTGTGGCCTGGGGCCCACCAGGCAGGGATGCCCATGACTGTGCAAATCCGTCTAGTTGTGGGGCTGAGCTGGGGAGAGTACAAGCCGTACCCTCCTTCCCTCTGGGAGCTACCTTCTCTGCTCTTCCCTTCCTCCTTCCTCCTCTCGGCAGCTGCCTCACCTGTAAAGAGCTGTGCTCTCAGACTGCTTCTTCCACACCATACATTTTATAGGGACCAGACCTGGTCCTGGTGGTGAAGGAATGAGAAGCAGTTTTGAGACCCTAACATCTGGCAGATGGACCACAAAGCTCAAAAAGGAGTTAAGGAGTTACATGTTGCAAAGCAAAATTGTGGCACCAGATTAGACTAGGGATGGTGACTTCAAGCTTCACTGGTGCTTATAAAAGTGAGCCTATAAAAGATTACATTCCCCATTATGGATAGTTTTTTAAAAATAGTGGATCGATTGGTCAAGAAACTTGGATCTCGAAAATACAAAAAGAAGCTTGGATCTTTGGTGTCAGTAGAGCTCATATTCTGGAGCTTATGATGTCATAACCTCTAGGCAAGTGGCTGTTTCTGTAGAATCAGGGTCCTAAGCAAAGCTGAAAGGCTCAAGAATGGTGGAGGTTTCTCAGGCCTCAGGAAAGCTCAGGGCTCCTAGAATCCAGCAAAGACGTGGGAGCCAAGTGGCGTAGCTGCCAGCCATGTGGGGCTAACAACCGGTGCTTGGATGACGTTATCTATGCCTTAAACTTGCTGGAATTATTAAGTTTGTCACACCAGCAGCTGGGGATGGAATGAAGAACCTTTTTGAAGCCTTGATGGAGCTCTTTCCTACCCCAATGGGAGAGGGCAGCCTCTGAAGGCACCCCAACTCCACCCAGCACTGGGCTCCTCTATCTGAGGCAGGAAGTACATTTAGAACTTAAATTTCATTAAAATTTTAACTCATCAGGGCAAGAGAAATTGCCATGGGGCTTTAAATTGCAAACGATTTTACCACTTCTGACATTAGTTTTTCCTTGGGAATCTTACACTTTGGGAAATCTCTATGGTGTCACTAAATCAGAATGCCTTAACATTGGTATTCAAGCACCGAAGGCACCCCCAACTCCACCCAGCACTGGGCTCCTCCATCTGAGGCAGGAAGTACATTTAGGACTTAAATTTCATTAAAATTTTAACTCATCAGGGCAAGAGAAATTGACGTGGGGCTTTAAATTGCAAACGATTTTACCACTGCTGACATTAGTTTTTCCTTGGGAATCTTACACTTTGGGAAATCTCTATGGTGTCACTAAATCAGAATGCCTTAACATTGGTATTCAAGCGCCCTGCAGGGAGGTCATAGACGCATTGCATCTAAACCAGCTAGTGTATGTCTTATGTCAACTTCCGACTTTAGACACTGTGTGGTCTTGAAGGACATTGAATTCATATATATTCTAACACATTTAGGAACAGACAGTCGAACCTCAGAGGGAAGGCAGGGGAGAGTGGATGGGAAGAGATCAACCAATGAACTTGTATGCATATATGCACAACCCACGTACAAAGACAATGGGGTGATGAGGGCCTGGGGTGGGGGGTAGGAGCGGGCTGGAAGAGGTCAATGGGGGACAAAGGGGGTTATATATGTAATACTTTCAACAATAAAGATTTTTAAAAAATAAAAATTAAAAAAATTAAAAAATAATAATAATAAAAGAATCTCCAGGAGGCAGTATTTGTATGGCCCACCAGCAGCTCAGGAGGACACTGTACGGACACATCTGCTCTCTTCCTGTGAAGATGACCATGCTTTTGTGTGATTCTAGGCAGATTATTAAGCCCAATAGGAAATAAATAATAAAATGGGTGTGTGGGGGGATGAGGGGGGCGGGGCTGTTTCTTTGCCATACCTGAGGCTTCCTTCCATGTGGATGGAACTCAATTAATGTCACACCCTTTGATTTGATTTTCTGCCCTTAGATTCATTCAACCCAGAGAGATGAAGGGACCTCCTGTGGCAGGCTTGGGAAGGATAAGAAGGGCTCACTTGGTTCACTCCCACCCTCCTCCTGGGCAGTGCAGTGCTCATGGGTAGGTGACTGATGGGTCCCTCTGTCTAATGCTGGGGTTCAGTGTCAGGAAGTGCACCTCCCCGTGGATATAAACCAGATCTTTCCACCTGCACTTTATCAGTAATGGGGGCAATATTTTGGCTCCCATCTGCCTTACTTGTCTTATTTCTCACATTGTTTTATAGGCATGTGGGAAGGGAGGAAAGATAGTGTATGGACTCTTACAGAGACCTCATCCCCAATGACCCCAAGATGGGGTCTTAGGGGACCTGTGACCCAGTATCTGTCCCCATCACTCCTCTGTGGTAGCACCCCAGCACACCCTCAGCCTACCTCCGTGCTGCTCCGGGCCCTGGCTGGGGTTCTGGGTCCCTCCGCCTCCTGCAGGGTGCACGCCAGGTGGCATCTCCATCTCCGATGTCCCTGGTGTGTCCTCATGGGCTTCCTTCTCCAGCTCATAGCGGGGGTGGTTCCGTGTCCACCACGTCAGGCGAGCGAGCTGAAGGGAAGGGAAACGCTGTCTTGACTCAGTTCCCTTTGAAGGGAAGTCACGCTGTAAAATTAGAGGGGCCCCTCATGGGGGAACCTCAGAGCAGGGAGGGGTGCCAGGAGCAATCGCAGAGATGGGAGGGAAGGCTTGGCTATTAGCTTGGCCTCCACTTCCTTTGAAAACCTGCTCTCCCTGAGCCAGGCCACGTGCTGAAACACACAAAGTCAGGTGCAGGGAGGTAGGAACCCTATGACAAAAGGCTTCCAAAGTCAGGCTAGGAGTTGATTTCTCTTAAAAACAGTGCAATGGAGAGTCACTGCAGACTTTGGGAACAGGGAAGAGACTCTGAGTCCTGGGATTTAGAAAGAATTGAAGGGATTCAGCCTGGAGCCTGTTGCAAAAGTGAAGCAAGAAATAAAGCGAGCTGCCTCCCCTGGCTCACCTGTGAACGACCCGCTTGTTTGTAGGAATTAGTGCCACCAGGGTAAGTGTTGTAACCTCTAAGGCACCACA
Organism: Myotis brandtii; assembly: GCF_000412655.1. Taxonomy (NCBI): domain Eukaryota; kingdom Metazoa; phylum Chordata; class Mammalia; order Chiroptera; family Vespertilionidae; genus Myotis; species Myotis brandtii. Next base: position 3,138,083 of record NW_005364671.1, read on the forward strand.
CAGGTAAGGGGTGTGAATACTGATTTCCACTCAATGTTTCAGGGCCCAGCTTCTGGCATGGGCTTAGTTACGGGCTAAATTGTGTCTCCCTCCCCAAATTCATGTGTTTAAGTCCTAAACCCCAGTACTTCAGAATGAGCCGGTGCTTGGAGATAGGGTCTTTAAAGAGATAATTAAGGTTAAATGAGGTGATTAGAGTGGCCCTAATCCAACAGGACTGGTGTCACTATGAGAAGAGATTAGGACACAGACAGGCACAGGGGGAGGAGGCAAAGGAGAGAGGCCTTAGAGGAAACGACCCTATACCACCTCAATCTCAGGCTTCTAGCTGCCAGAACTGTGATAAAATAAATTCCTGCTGCTTAAGCCACCCAGGCTGTGTGTGGTACCTTGTTATGGCAGCTGGAGCAAACGAATGCTCTTTTGCTCTAAAGAAAATAAAAGGTTTCAGAACTGAAGACTGGGCCTCATGTCCGAGGACAGGTAAATTGTCAGCATGGGAGAGGGGAGAACTCCCAATTAAGCTCTTACTTTGGTAGACTATTTCTTTTCTTTTCTCATATATTGTTTCTTGACTCTTCAACCAGTCCCTACTCATTCTTCTAGATCCAACTCAAAGTGGCTTGTCAGGAACTCTCCCAGGGGTGACTGCCTCTCCTCTGTGCTCAGCCTTGAGACTGGGACTTCTGCTTTTCTTCTTGGTAGAGCAACTGTTTATGTGGGTGTCTGTGCCCGCCCCCCAAACATCCCCTGTGGACAGATGCTATGGGAGACCATTCATCTCTGTAACTCCAACACAGGCCTGGCACATAGTAGATGCTCACTGAGCAATCTTTCAATTGAACAAATTACTTTTCAGTTGGGAATTAATAACCAATGAGCTCCCTCTCCCTGGGACATCTGTATGGCAGCAGGTAAGATCATCACCCAATAAAGTTAAACTCAGTGGTGGGGATGGGGAGGCATTTGGGGCGGGGAGGGGGTTAGTATGAGCTCTCCACTTGCCTCTTCCTCAGGGATGGGGGTTGTACAGAGGCTGACGGTGACCATGACGATGGCAGTGAGGCCGCAGAGGATGAGGGCAAAGTAGAGGTAGTGGAAGTCCTTGAGCACAGCCGGCCTCTGGTCCACCTCCCCACAGGCTGGGGCTGAGTAGGAGAACTCCAGGATCATGCGCAGGAACCCCACCACCAGGCCAAACATGAGGCCCCAGAAGGCTCCCTGTGGAGAGAGGGCAGACCAGGCAGGGGTGATATTCAGATGGGAGGCCCTAGGAAGATTAAAATCACTCTGCACCCAAATCTCTCTCCCACTGGTTGTTACTGTGTTTGTGGGTCCATAGGAGTGAATTAATGCTAAGGCTTTGTCCTAACGTAAAGGCAGACAGAGTGGGGTATAGGAAATAACATGGGCTCCTGAGTCAGACGGACCAGGATTTGGACCCCGACTCCATTTCAGAATAACTGATGCAGTGATTCAGCCTTGCTGACTCAGAGTTTTCTCATGTGCAGTGATAGGAGAAATGAATGAGTACTAAGTGTAGATGCTTAATCTTCAAGCAGAATGGAATATGATTTTGTAATAAGCAAGGAACAACTTTCTGTTATGATAAATCAGAAATCAGTGTTGCTTCTATTTTTCCC
>NW_005364671.1:3139737-3158789 GCF_000412655.1 Myotis brandtii
CTCCCATATCTTCTTTATAACACTATTCAACCCTAACCTCTGTTTCCTTATGCAAGAGTTATATTTTTAAAATTGAGATGCCAATCTAGATTTCAAAAATTCTGCAATGAGCAGAAGCATCCATAGTTCAGTTGAGTTTTGCTGTGCACTGTGACTATCAGCAGGGAGATCGGACCTCTGCCAACAGAAGGCACCAGTGGACACCTTCCTTCATAGTCCATTGGGAGAGGCGTTCCTATGATCTCCTTGGTCATGACCTCAGCTCATGTGGCTCCTGTGGAGTCCTGTCCATGATGTCCCTTTCCTCCTGAGCCCAGATCTGGGCTGTATAGCCAGAAGATCTGGGGTTTTTCTAAACTGTTCTGGGGAGTAATCAGGGTTATAGTCCTCATACCTCGAGCTCCTCCCAGGCTTCTGTTAGATTTCAATGCAGTTTCATGAATAACACATGTGTACGCACCCCTGCGAGTTCACACTTCATTTCATCATCATCACTGCTATCTTTTTGCCTGCATATAAACCCTTATAATGTTAGAGATGAAATAGAGCCTAGAGATCTTCTTGTCTGTCTTGTGCTTCCACACACTGTTCCTCATGTCTGAAATACTATTCCCCCTCTCATAATCCCTTATGACTCAGCTCAGATGTTGCTTCCTCCAGGAAGGCTTCCATGACCCCCTCCAAGGCATCTTATAGGTTAGATGTTCCTGTTCTTTACTATCTTAGCAGCCATTAGTCTTTCTTCTTATTATTTATTGAATTGTATTTCCTCCTGGCTGACCTAGTGATGGCAGAACTATATGAACCTTGTAAATATGGCATCCCAGATTGATAAATGTTTTTTTCTTCTTCTACAAGGGTGCTGTTCTCAGAACATCCACAAGAGAGCATTATTGCAACTAATCTTTCCTACGGTGCTGTTCTCAGAATATCCACAAGAGGGCACCATTGAAACTAATCCCTTACTAGGATGCTGTTCTCATGTCCACAAGAGGGCACCGGGGTTAAAAATGACAGCAGAGTAAGTGGATGCTATACAGACATGCTCCAATGGCAAACCTTTTGAGCTTGGCATGTCAGCATTTTGAAAAACCCAAACTTAACTCTGGTGCCGTTTCACATATAGAAATTTTTTGATATTTGCAACCATAGTAAAACAAAGATTTATATTTTTGATATTTACTTTGTATATTTAAATGCCATTTAACAAAGAAAAATCAAGCCAAAAAAATGAGTTCGCGTGTCACCTCTGACAGGCGTGTCATAGGTTCGCCATCACTGTCCTAGGACCAAATTGGAATTGCAACTAAAATGCAAAAAAAAATCCCAAATAATCAACTGAAGACAGCTGGAGAGAACCAAGGATAGAAAGCGGAGACCAAATAGAGACTGGTAGGAAGGGCAGAGGCATGAAAAGGCTGGACTGGCTCCCACAGAAAGCAGCTGTAGTTCCAGAGCAATATCTCAGTGGGGGGCTGCCACTGAGAACTCTGCGGTCTAATCCCCAAGCTGGGTCCCCCATCAGAGAGCACCAGAACTGAGAAAGGTGCCCACAAAACACCTGGCTGTGAAAAGCAGCAGGGTTGCTTTCTGCCAGGGAGTGACAGCTGGATATTCAGGCATTTTCTTAAAGGGTCAATGCACAAAATTTTACGTGAAGCCACTCTCTTTGTGCTTCAGCAGAGGAAGGGCAGAGTGGACTGAAACTGTAAGTAGAAGCCAGGGTTGGGGGCTCTGGGGCTAGAGCTCAGAAAGCAGACACCCTGGGTTCCTGTGCTGAATCATTCCCTCATGCTGGGGAGGTCATCTTTCTCAGGCAGACCTTTGCTATGCAGGTGGTTTTTGCCTCGGGGGAAGGCAGTTGACTCATTCTATTGGAAAACGCCTTGTCCCACAGAGTGGAGTTTCTGAGGCCCATTAAGAGATTGAGAATAACAATTAGCCTCCAGGCAGAAGCAATTGCCCCACACTGTTGGAAAACCTCTTTCCACACCTGTGGATGATTGCCTGAGGGCTACTCAAGACCAAATGCAATCAGTCTGTAGGCAGAGGTGGGTCTCTGGAGGCTTTGCATCTTTGCCTGATCTAATTAGTCAGAAACAGTGTTTGATAATATCCTGCACTAGAGATTGAGAGCAGATCTACCTAGTATACAGCCACAAACCCAAATAAGCAGCCAAAATGGGGAGACCAAAAGAACAACCCTCAAATGAAAGAAAATAAGAATTCTCCAGAAGAGGAGATAAATGAAATGGAGATAAGAAGTTTATATGATATCGAGTTCAGAATCATGATTGTAAAGATACTCAATAGCATGAGAAAACATATAGTGACTATGCAAAAAGAACAGTCGGAAATGAAGAATGATATAGCACTAATAACACATTAAAAGGACTACACAGAAGATTAGGGGAAGCTGAGGATCAGATCAGTGAATTAGAAGACAGGGTAGAAAAAAAATCACTCAATCAGAGAACCAAAAAGAAAAAATAATGAAAAACCAGGAGAACAGCTTAAGGGAGTTGTGGGACAACATGAAATGTAACAATATTCATATAATAGGTGTATCAGAAGAGGAAGATAGGGAGCTAGTAATAGAAAACTTCCCTAACCCAGTGAAGGAAAAAGTCACACAAGTTCAGGAGAAACAGAGAGTCCCAAGCAAGAAGAACCCAAATAGGCCCACACCCAGATACATCATAATTAAAATGCCAAAAACATAAGACAAAGAGAGAATCTTAAAGGCAGCAAGAGAAACGCAATTTGTTACCTACAAAGGAGCTCCCATAAGGCTGTCAGCTGATTTCTCATCAGAAACTCTACAGGTCAGAAGGGAATGGCATGAAGTACTCAAGGTAACGGAAAGCAATGATCTGAAATCAAGATTACTCTATCCAGCAGGGCTATCATTCAAAATAGATGGTGAAATAAAGAGCTTCCCAGACAAAAGAAAAAAAAAAGGCTAAAGGAGTTAATCACCACCAAGCCAGCATTACAAAAAATGCTAAAGGGACTGCTGTAATGAGAAGAAATAGAGAAACATCAAGATTGATAAATGTTTACTGAGTGAATGAATGAATCTAGACCAGATGCTATGGGTGGGGAGGGGGCAGTTGGTTTGTGCAAGGTCACAGAGAGGCCAGGTTAGGCCAGACCAGCTCTCCTAACGTGTAGTGAACTGCTGTACTCACAGGCTCTGTGATCCTCTTGCAGAAGATGGCCAGCAGGAAGAGGGCAGTGACGGGTGGAGCCAGGTAGCTGGTGATAGACTGGATGTAGTCGAAGAGCTGGCCACTGTTGGAGCTTTGGATGATGGGGATCCAGAGGATGCTGATGACGACCAGGAACACCACAAACACTCTGCCAGGAGGGCACAGGGTGCTGTGAGGAGCCCTCGGGGTGGCAGAGCGTGGGGTGGGGTGAAGGTGATGCTTGGGAGCCAGGAAGAGAGAGGGGGGGGAATGCATTCTTGTTGAATCAGAGAATGTTAGGGACTAGAATTCCAAAGGATGAGAGTCCAGAAATTTAGACTCTTGAAATCCCAGAATATCAGAATTCTAGGACCTAAGAGGTCAAGGCTTTTTAAATAGACCCGCTCTTCAGAGAGGAATCCATACTTTTCACCCCACCACCCACCTCAGTAAATGACCTCTGGATCTTTGCTGGGGATGCCTTTCTTTCTCTTTTTCATCAAATCCTGTGCAGAGCAGCCCCCTTCTCCAGGATGGCTCCAGACTCCGGTGACTTCTTCCTTCTCTAAGCTTCTCCAACTCTAAGTGTCTCCTCCTCATGTTGCCAGTTGGCTCAGAAAAGAGACTCCACTTTCATATCCTGACTCCCCCACAACTGATCCAGGCTCAGGCCCAGGTCCTCAAAATGCACTCCATGCATGATTTTGCAGGTGTGTGACCAGGTTGATGAAAAACTTTTCTTGGATGTGCTGAGTGCAATAATGCATATGGCCAGCAGATGGTACCAGAACCCCACTGGTTGATGAAATAAGTGTCTAAATAACAACCTGGTAGTTTAGTGTGCAAATATCAAATGACCCTCTTTTAGAAATCTCTCAGCACACCAATCCTTTCCTCTTCTTTTTTCACATTTTCTCTTTCTCAGGCCCCCACTAAAGCAGCAGTTACTCAAGTGACCGCCCTCCTGCTCATCCTCGCCTGCACCATCTGTCCTGCATGCAAAACCTATGAGCAAGCAGGCAGTGGGACTCTATTAGGCAGCTGTGGGCAGAAGGCACTGTGGTGGAAGGAATAGTGCATGTAAAGGCAGGGAGATGGAAAAAAGCAAGTTATCTAAACTCAAAGACCATCTTAACAAAGGGAGGAATGAACACGTTAGTCCAGTAACCTGAGTTATTTATGGAGCCTTAAGTTATGAAGCACAGATTTCAGAAAGGGCCCCTTAACTCCATGTAAACTACAAATCCCCAGCCTGGGGCGACAAAGAAAAATTAGCCACCATTATACTCTGAAAAGCATGAAACTGATTCCAACAAGGTAAATGCAAACTCTTTAGCCTGGTGTTGGAGGCTCTGCCTTCTTTGGAGACAAACTTCGTACAAATGACTTTACTGATGCAGGTCCCTCATTGCACTGCCCGTGTTTCTGCCTTTCTCATTAAACTCTTCCATCCTCAGGGCAGGGCCATACAAGTCCTCCCTGTGTCCCCAGCACAAAGGCATGACCCAAGGGGGATGCTCTGGGTGAGACTGATGGAGTAAGTTAAGGCCTTTCTGATATCCTGGGATAGCAGCTGGTCCGAAAGACCTGGAGGGTGAGCCGCTTGCTAGCTTCCTCCCATTTATACAGTTCACCTTTCACTGTTTAAGTCTTTGTCAGCTTCTCATTGACCCTGTTGATCAATTGCAAGAGAAAGCTGAACAGTAGGGAAGAGAGTTTTTTTCTCCTTGTTCTGGACGGGGAGGAGGGGCCCAGAGCCAGGAGGGACTTACCTGAGGTCAGGGAGGAAGCTGGTGCTAGAATTAGGCGCTCTGACTGCCAGTCCTGGACCCAACCCAGCCACACCTCCCAGGGCAACCCAGGCAGGGAGCAGAGGGGAGAGGGTCTGCCTGCAGGAAGGGGCGCCCACGGACGGGCCAGCGCACCTGCCCACCACCATCAGCTCCTGCTCCGTTGCCTTCTTGCGGAAGCGCTGCCACACGTCAATGGCGAACAGTGTGCTGCTGCTGTTGAAGATGGAGGTGAGCGAGCTCATGAGGGCAGCCATGATCACGGCGATCATCAGGCCCCGCAGACCTGGGGAGAGATGAAGTCTCTGTGGACAACTGACCGTGAAGGCCCTGCCGGGCACCATGGAGGCTGCAGCGCCTGCAGAGCCAGGAGTCTGGGGTGGAAGTGGGATGGGGAAGGTGTCCGCTGAGGTTCGCACAGGCAGATAAGGAATCCGGGGCTGGGCACTGGGCTCTGGCCCCGCCCTGCCACTGCCTGCTCTGTGGCCTTGGGGGAGCCAGGGCCCTCCCTGAACCTCCCCAGGAAGGGGTGTGACAGCCCTGACATCTCGTGTGGGTGTCAGAGCTGGCAGACACTTGCTAGTGGTCGCTGGTGGGGAGAAGGTGACGTTACTAAACGTTTTCAGTGTTTTCCTTTTTCATTGAATTGGCGCCAGGCAAAGCCCTGGCCTGGAAGCAGAAGCCCAGGCTTGTTTCCTGGTTCTGCAGGCAACCAGCTGTGTGATCTTTGAACTAAGGGAGTCCTTCACCTTAGGGCCAATTTTTCCTCCTGCAGCAAGAGGTTGGCTCCGCTGATCCCTGAAGTCTCTGCCTCTCATGACCAAGCCTCCAGGAAAATGACTGCTCACCCCAGGGAGGGACCCCCCACCCGGTCCCACCTCTGGCCCCTCCCGTCCTCAGTCCAAATCTTTAGCCACCACCTGCATGTCTCCCTGGAAGACTCAAGGCATCCCACACCGAGGCCAGCATCTGCCTCTGGGGCGTTGATTCTTCCTTTTATTAATATTTAGTGGCCCGGTGCATGAAATCCATGCACATTAAAAGGGAATTAATTAGAGCAAATATTTTAATATTGCTATTTGCCCTTTCTCTATAATAGAAATGTCAGAGGTGAAAGAAAATTAGTAAAATGTATATGAAAATCTTCCTCCTGTCAGAGTCTGGGGCGCGCCATGGGAACCAGAGTCAAGTCCCCGCCCACCCGCGTGTGCCTCAAAATCACATGAGACCCAGACCCAGCCGGCCACACCCCCATTGGGCGAGATTGAGACCTGGCCGGCCCCACCCCTGTCAAGCCCCGCCAGGCGGGGGGGTGCAGCGTCAGGTCCCCGCCCCAGCCCGGTGCCACACAGCCTCAAGTCCCTGATGATCACTTGTTATGGCTTGTTACAAGAACCCCACCTCTGCTGTGGGCGCAGCCATCTTATGATGGCATGAGGGTTAATTTGCATATTACCTCTTTATTATATAGGATATCTTTCTAGTCTCCACATCAGACTCCTCCCTCAGAGGTATCCCAGACCCCTCCTGGGCTCCCCTCCCACCCACCTCCTTCTGCGGCTGCTCTGTCATTGCTGGGCCTCCCCCGCCTCCTTTTCTCCACTATTTCTTTGATTCATTTCTTATTCTACTGGTGGTGAGGGGAGGGGTAACTCAACTCACCTACTTCCCTTCATAAACTTGCCTTTCTCCCATGTCCCCTTTGAGTCCCTCTGTCTTTCTTGTCCCTCAAATACAACCAGTCATCAAGTCCTGCCAATTCTGCCTCATGTATATCTTTTAAACCTCTTTTCTCCATCGCTAAAGACACCAACCTGGTCCTAGCCACCATCACCCCTCACCAGGACCACTGAAGACCCCTTTTAAATCATCCCCCTGCTGCCCCTAAGCTGAACCCCAGGCAGATTGGTCCCCCAAAGCACAAATGCAATTGTGGATGCTGGCCTAAAACCCCCCTCCCCTGACATCCATTGCTCTAGGTGTGGCCGCCAACTCCTCTCCATGATGCTTGTCTCCAGTCCTCCTGCATCTGAGCCCATATGGGCCACCTTCAGCCCAGACCTCATGCTCTCTTTCCCAGCCTCGGGCCTTTGCATGTGCAGCCCCTCCTTCTGGATGACACGCCCTCCAGCTCTGCCTGAGGTGCTCCTCAGGCCTCAATTCCATTTCCTGTCCTCTGAGAAACGGGCCCTACACTCCCCCAAAGTGAGCCAGGTGCTCCTGAGGGCTCCCCCAGCCCCACCGTGTCCCCACACTGGTCACACTGTATTGTGGCCTCTATACCCTGAGTACCCTGGGGACTGCGTGGAGCCTGAGAGTAGGGCCCTGCCCTTTATCCCTGCATCTCAGGGACCAGGGCACAGAGCAGTGTCTCATGGACACGTGTGTGTGTGTGTGTGTGTGTGTGTGTGTCTACTGGGAGGGGATGGGGATGTGAATGTTTTTATTCCCTCTCCCTGCCCATGTCCATCCTGAATGCAACCCCTCCTGGGCAGTGGCAATTGGAGGCGGCTGGCGGTGGGAGTGACTGGTGGCCGATGACACGGGACTCACCAATGGGCATGAGAGCTATGACCAGCTTGGGGTAGGCGATGTTGGAGCATCCCACTCGGGCCCCGCAGACTCTCTGGCAGACGTCAGGGTCCACGCAGCCCACCTCATCTGCACAAGAGGTGATGGCAGTTAGAGACGGATAATCTAGGGCCTTCTCGGGATGGCCCAGTATTTGCTTTCTGATGCCACCGGGAAGTGTCCACTGGGGACTGTGCTGGGCCTGAGGGTCAAAGGGCAGGTGGCTGACTGGGTACCAGGATTTACTATGGTAACTTTCTCTGCCATATACTACCCACAAAGCTTGTAGACTCATTAGCTTTAGGCTTTCTCTATAATAATAAAAGCATAATATGCTAATTAGACCAGCTGTCCTTCTGGACGACCTTCCAGATGAAGCTGGGGCTGTGAGGGAAGCCCAGGGCCCGGGTGCCAGAGGGAAGCCAGTGCCAGCAGCTGGGGAAAGGAAGGCCTACTCTTGCATGAATTTCATGCATTGAGCCTCTAGTATCCTGATAAAAGGCAAATATCCTTGGAAGGCACCAAGAACACTTTACTGGTCTTTCCCTTATAAAGAAAAGGCAGGATTTAAAATGACATTCAGATGCAAATTTTTCTACTGAAGTAGTTATTGTATGTTTGAACTATTTACATAGTTACTGTATGTATGTTAACAAAGGTTAACATACTACTATGTTCTTTTTTGTTTGTTTGTTTTAATCCATCAATCAGTTGCCTTCTGTATGTGGCCCAATAGGGGATCGAACCCACAATCCAGGTATGTGTCCTGCCCGGGAATCCAATCGGCAACCTTTTGGTGCACAGGACAATGCTCATCCAACTGAGCCACACTGGCCGGGCACTACTCCATGTTCTTATTAAGGACTGTGCAGCCCCTGCCTGCTCCAGCTCTCACCTGGGTACAGGGCCCGGCTGATCATGCCGGGCATGACGATGAAGAACATGGGCAGGATCTTGAGGTAGCCGCCCAGCACGGAGCCTCCCTTGGCGTGGGACAGACTCTTGGCGGAGAGAGACCTCTGCACAATGACCTGAAAGGCACCAGCGGAGGCCACAGGTGGGCTCTGACGTGGTCACTGCCTGTGCCCCTGCGGTGGTCCCAGAACAAGTCCCAACCCCCTGCATCCAGATACCCATTTTCCAGCAGGAGCCACCCCAGTTCACGGAGGGCGGGGCCCGCCTGGCTGGGGCATCACCTGGTCCGTGCACCAGCACCAGGTGGCCAGCACCGTGAGCCCGAAAATGAGGCCTGGCCAAGGGATGTCCCCGCTCACAGGGTCCCGAAGCATGTGGAAGGCGTCAGGCCGGGGGAGGTGGCAGGTGGTGTTGGGGACTGTGACATTGGGGATGGCCTGCTGGTACCGCTGCTCCAGGCCCGGGTACCAGCCCACCTCCTTGAAGCCTGTGGGGGGAGACCTCAGTGAGTGAAGCAGCCCTGAGCCCCTCTGAGCCTGTCACATGCCCCCCAGCTCCCAGTGCCGAGTGGAGTCCCTGGGCTTGGAACTGGCCCGAGATGTGGAAATGCGGGAGGGCTGTGGGGCTCCACTGGTTTGGCATAGAGAGCATGTCCCCGGCCCTGAGGCGGGTATGGCTCCGTACCCCAGGAAGTCCTGATCAAACCACGGAGGTGACAGGAGTCACACTGGCTGAGAGAGGGACTTAGGGGCAAGGTGGGGTGTATTCAGTTCTCCTTACCCAGAAACATGAGGACCAGGGCTCCCCCCACCATGATGACCGTCTGCAGAGCGTCCGTGTAGATCACGGCTGTGAGGCCCCCTGGGGACCCAAGGAGAGGGCTCATCAGTCAGCACCAAGGTTTCCTCTCTGCGCCCGCCCTGCGCGTGCCACCCTGGGGAGACCAGAGAGGACACCGAGCCCTCTTAGCAGGTGGGCTCCCCTCCGCCCCACCTGCCCGGGGGAGGCCGGTCAGTCACAGGTGCTCGGGCCCAGCTCTTCCCATCAACAGCCTCTACCCAGCTGCCTGGCCAGAGCCTCTTTGATATCCTGAGTCTATCCCTTTGTGAGCTGGTAACTCTGCCAGGACGCCCCTCCCCGACCTGGATGCCCACTTACACCCCCGTCCGCCCAGGCCCACTGACCCCCCGTGTCCCAGGAGCCGGGCCTGTGCTGGTGCGCTGCAGGAGGGGCTTTGTGGCTTTAGTCTGAAGCAGCCTGCAGTCTGGTCCACGTGACGGTCCCCTCATCCCTGCCCTGCTCCTGGTACGAAGGGTCTCTCAGGATCTCTCAGGGCCTCTCCTTCCTGCCTCCTGGGGCTGGCTCTTGCCTCCTGTTCCTGCCCTTGTGTGTCCCCTTTTTCTGGTCACTGTGCCTCTCGTCACTTCTTCTGCGTTTTCCCTTGATCCTACCTCTCTGTCTGTCTCTGTCTTTGGCTCTTCCTGTTTCTGGTTCTCTGCCCCTCCCTCTGACATCTCTCTCCTCCAGCTCTTCCCACTGTATCCTGGTGGCCCCGGGCTTCCCTCTCCTCCTCTCCCTGCCTCTATGTCTCCGCTCCAGCCCTGCACCCTGAGGTGACCTTCCCCGGGCCCTACCAGCGATGGTGTAGACGGCTGTCACCACCAGCAAGGCCACCGTGGAGAGGTACAGGTTCCAGCCCAAGGCCATCTGGATGAAGAGGGCTCCAGAGAAGATGTCAGTCTGCAGAGACATGACCGGGAGGTCACCAGGTATGGCCCCAGGGTGTCACCTTCCCTCTCAGCAGTACCAGCTGCTGTCAGCCCTCCTCACACCGTGAGGACAAGACTTCAGCGGGTGAGGTGGGCCGTGCAGGCGCTGAGCCACCATGGAGGTGTCAGAGCAGAGGCGGTTCCAGTCCATGACTTTTATGAACCCGTTACAGGGCTACAACATGGTGGACGGCAGGACACATGGATGGGTCACATGACCCCAGCCTCAGTTCCAGTCCCAGAGCTGGCCCTCTGGGCAAATCATGTGACGCAGTTTTGTTTTCTAAGGTTAGGTCAATGGAGAAAGAATAAGGACCTGTATTCGTAACATTCTAGGCAACTAATGCATGGTGCTGAATGAAGAATCAGGGATAGAAAGATGAAAGAAGGGATGAATGAACTCTAGATTGTGAGGTCTTTGAATGGAGGGACTGTCATTCACTCAACAAACATCATCCATCTCTGACTACCTACCACTGAGGGAGAGAATGCGCTGAAGGTACATGGATTCATTCTTCCTTTCTCCCATCCTCCCTTCCATCCATCCATCCGTCCATCCAGCAATAAGCCATGCCCGGTGCTCTGCATTTTCAGAGACTGGGTGGCCACACTGCAGTGTACTCACCGAAATCTTGGTGAAGATGTAGAGGATGAGAGACAGCACAGACATGTACACCTGGATCCTCTGGCCCCCAAATCGCTTCTGCAGGTATTGCGGCATCGTGACCACGCCGGCTGCGATGTACACAGGGACGAAGACCCAGCCGAGGGCCAGCAGCAGCCAGGTTGCCTGGGAGAGTGGAGAGAAATTGGTGTTCATGTCCTGGATGCAAATGGACGAGTGTCCCCTACGGAGAGGTGGCGCCATGCGGAGGACAGCCCTGGGCAGGAGGTAAGGGACCCGGGACTGATCTCAGTCCTGTGTGACCGCCAATGGTCCCTCTATCTCCTCCGGGTCTTGGTTTCTTCATCCATAAAATGGGTTCCCCCCAAGCACATCTGAGGGTCCTCTCAGGGCTAAGGCCAGGGGTGGGGGGTGGGTTCAGACCCCCAGTATCCCCGAGAAGCCCCCGGGCCAGCTTCCTTACGTTCCATTCGAAGCCGCCCACAGCAAGGCCTCCGGCAGCGCCCGTCCCAGCCAGGCCGATGAACAGGCCGCTGCCCACATTGCTGGACATCAGAGATGCTCCGATCTGCAAGGCACAGGTGGGTCAAGAATCAGAAGTCAGTTTTCATCTGATTCAACCTGGAGTCTCCCATGAGTTTCAGGAGCTGGGACGTGGCGGGGAGAGAGGACCTGGACTCATGGAATCTGAGATCAGGGGGAGGAGAGGAAATGGGGAGCAAAGAGAAAGAGGGATGGAACTGACAGCTAGTGGGGGCCTGCTGTATGCCAGGCGCCGTGCGAGGCACTGCGTGTATTTTGTGTGCTAATCACTTGATCTCCACAAAGATTTGCAGGGATGAGTATTAATCTTTCCAACTTACAAAGAAAGGAAATAATGTTAGGAAGAATAGACAGTGGCTCCAGGCCACCCAATGGGAGTAGCTAAGTGGGAAAGAAGGAAGCCACAGGGAGCAGGTCCACACAGGGAGGATGAAGCGCTGACTCAGGCCATGGACCTAAGGGCCCCCAGGGAGTAGGAAGGGGAAACGGAGGAGAAAGAACACAGCTGATGGGGAGCCTGGGTCATAAGGGTCTCAGGATCAGCTCCCGGAGGCTGCTGGGGGATTTACCTCTATGATTTCCCTCATTTACCTGCTTTTTAGTAATAAGCTGATGTGTCACCTTCTCAAGAAAATCTTTGCTGGTCCCACTCCCACTGTCTGGAGGTCGGAGGCTTCCTGCGAGCCCCCACGAGCCCTCCACACTGCCCCCCATCCCTCCAGCTCAGCAGTCATGCTGTCTGTGAGTCCGTCTGCCCAGTGCCACCCTGCTTTCTAGGACAACATTGTGGACCATCTCCCTGTAGGTCCAGCCTGCGGCCATGAGAGGGCGCCAGTGGGTGCTTGTCGGAGGTGTCCAGAGCAAGGTTGCTCAGGTGGCAGGTGCACTGGGACTGGAGAGAAGGAGCCCAGAGCCAGGAAACCCACCTGGGGCTGTTTCCTGGGAACAGGTGGGAGATGAAAAGGGGACTTGGATGGGGGAGAAGGGGAGGGAAGAAGGTCAACTCACCGGCCACCAGGTCATGGACCTCCCCGCCAGGAAGTAGCCGCCAATGGTGCCTCGGCTTGCTCGGAAGGACGACTGGAAAGGAAGTGGCCAGAGGTGAGGGTTTCCCGAGATTCCTCAGCCTCTGCCCTCACCCAGACTCCCTGCCCTCGGCCCAGGCTCTGTGGACACAGAGGGGAGAACTGAGGCAGGTTTTCATCATCTTTATTCCAGGCGCTGTTGGGTGGTCTGAGCCTCTCTCTGAGCCTCCGTGCATGTCTCTCAGAACCAGTGTGAAGAGCCAGGAGCCAGTGGGGGTACGCAGCCCCCGCCATGGCACAGAGCTGCATGCGCCTACAGATGATTGCTACCGTGCACCCTGGTGCCCTCCCTCCCCTCCGTCCGAGCTGTGTTTCAGAAATTGAGCTGGTGCCTCAGTCCATCGCTACAGGGAGACCGACCTGTCCCCTCCTCCCCCCGGGACTCCTCACTGGGGAGGGGAAGTGCAAAGCTGTTATTAAGATGCTGCCAGGCCTCTGACTGGGTCTGGAGGGAGAAGCACTGAAGGGGAGGCAGGAAAGGGAGATGTAAAGACGCTTCTGTCTCTGGAGGAAACGTCATTGATCAGCCACAGGGCAGCGATGGGCTGTGCAGGGCTGGTGACTGTTCGACCCTTCCTCAAATGTCCCAGTGTCACCTCTGGTCCTCGGGGAGGCCAGGTGAGCAGAAAACACTAATTTCACACATTAATCAGGAGGCCCAAGTCAGGGAGCCACCTGTCCAGCCTCCATGGAGCTGGTGCTTCTCCCCACGCCCCCCCCCCCTGCTGAGCCAGGGGTCATCTGTGTGGCCTGTTCTTCCTCACACCAGCCCTGGGAGGCAGGGACTGTTCACCACTTTACAGACGAGGAAACCAAGGACCAGAGAGGGATCCTGCCCTCGCCACAGCCTCGTCAGTGACCAGCTGGGGCTCCAGGCACTGTCAGCCTCGCAGCAGAGTCTAAAGGTTCCGGCATTTCTCTCCAATACTTCCGTGATGACAGCAGCCCTTTATGGCTGCCCTGTGTGCCCGGCCCTGAGCCAGATGTCACGGAAGGGCCGTGCCCGCTCTGTGCTGCGGTCCTTATTCTCATTGTCCAGATGATAAACGGAGACTCAGAGATGCTTCGGAGGTTCCCAGGGCACGCGGGGATGCGGGAGCTGGGGTGTGAGCTCAGGGCTCGCTGGCCTCAGAGCCTGCCTCTCTATGGCACTGAGGCTCAGGGGGACAATGGACCACAGAAGGATCTTGGGGTCCGCCTGGCTCCCTTCCCGTGAGCACAGGAGCCCGGCTCCTTTAGAAAGCTCAGCTCCTTGCCCAACACTAACCAGTGGAGGGTGGGGTAGGCCAGGAGTAAAGCATCCGGGGAGTTGGGCATCTCAGCTTGGCGAGGCGGGAAGGAATGGGATCAGGGTGGCCAGGGGAGGGTGGGGCCAAGGCAGCAGGTGCACAGAGTCAGGCAGTCAGGAGAGGGGCTCAGGCCTGGCCTGCCTCTGGCTCGCTGTGTGACCTCAGGCCAGTCACACCCTTCTCCGGCTCCAGTCTGCCGCCTATGACAGGGGGGCCGATGAGACCCTTCCACTCCCACCCCTTCCTCTGCCCAGCCCTGCCCCAGCTCCCGGCCAGCCGGAGATGAGAGTGTGGCTCTGCCTCCCCTGCCGGCTCCCAACCTCCACAACTACTCACCCAGACCCCCACGCCCACAACGAAGATGAAATAGACGACCAGGACCCCGATGTCATAGGCGTGTAGGCTGGCCCCGGGGCCTGGTGCCGAGCTCCGAGCTGCCGCAGTCCTGACCCCATTTCCTGAAGCTCCGAGCCCTGGCGCTGCCAGCTCCATGCTCCTCGGTGAGAGCCGCTCACCACCCGGCTGGACTTTGAGGCGCTCCTGGCTTCATTCCTTTCCTTTAATGATTAAACAGCTCAGTGCCATCAGCTGCTGAGAAAGCCCAGCCCCACTGGCAGGTAAATCCTAGCCACCCTTTCCCCTCTGTGGGCTCTCTCCCACTCCCCCTCCCTCTCTCCCTCCTCTCCCTTTCCCCCTTCCTCTCACTCTTCTCTTCCTGCCCCACTACACACACACACACACACACACACACACACACACACACGCAGAGGCACACACAGGTATAGGCAGGCACACACAGGCACATGCACCAAGGCACAAACTCTCTCTCACCCCCCATGGGGAGAAGAGGAGGAGGAGGAGGACAAGGAGGGGAGGAAGAGAAAGAGGAGGAGAAGGAGAGGAGCAGAGTCTTGGAACCCTGCAGCTGGGAGGCCCTTCAGAAGTCAAGTGTTCCAGCTCTTGCTTGTGTGGAGGGGAAACAGAGGCCCAGGGAGGGGAGGGTCACTCAGGGACGTAAAGGCAGACAGAGCTGGACTTGATCCAGGTTCTTGGTCACCTATATGCAACTTTCCTTCTGCCCAGTGGGTGGAGACCAGAGAGGAAGGAGCCTGCTGTTACCCTTGCAAAGCATCCCCCTCACCTGCTCCTGCCTCCAGCCCAGCCAGGGGTCACCTTCCCTTTTGTTACAGTGCAGGGCCCTGAAGCCAGGAATATGGGCAGAATTCACAGCTCGGCCCACGCTCCTGCCCGCACTGGGACAAAGGAGCGCTCCTGAAAAGAACACAGAGCACCCTGCGCCCAGGGGACACCATCTGCCTGTGACCCCAGCGGCCACTTTCCAGTCCCAGCTGCGGGGCTCAGTGACCTTCAGGGTGATGGTGGGCCGGTTGCTAAGGGACTCTGAGCTTGTGTCCTCGGTCAGCATGGCCTACGCCCTCCCCACCTCTCAGTGCCAGTGAGTGACTTCCTCCTATGCCCCCCTACACACACCAAGGGAGGGCCATCCTGGCCCTCAGGGTTCCACTGCCCACATACACTGTCCCCCAACCCCATCCTCCAGATGCCTGAGGCTAAGCCCCACCCCCTGCACTTCTCTCCCCTAGGCCAGCAGGTTTGGGCCCACAGCAGCCACCAATCTGTTAGCTAGCCAGGCAGTTTAGTATCCAGAGCCCAGGAAGTGCCAGGAGAGAGCAGAAAAGGCATTGACATAGTAGGACTAGATTATTATGAAGCCTATGCCCAGAGCCCAAGGCCTTGCTATATCAGTGAGCCCAGAGCCCCCACTCAAGGCTTCTCTGTTGTTGCAAACTAGCAACAGTCAACAGCAGAAAGGGACTGTCAGAGGTGGGCAGGGCTGGAGGTACAGCAGGAGAGTGGCTGTGATGGCCAACCGATGTGCAAGAGCATCATTAAAACCAGGAACACAGGAAGACTGATGCAAAAGACAGGACAAATGGGGCGGGCAGACCTATAAATTAAGCTCCATCAACTCTCAGCAAAGGGCATTCATGGGTAGCAGCTGAGGATTTAAATGCATTGACCAGAGTCACCGAGGAAACATTAGTATGACCATCAGGGACTTCTATTGAGAAGGCACACATTGTGAAATCCAGGAGGAGCATTTCATTCCAAATGGTCTAACATTTTAGGTAGGTGCTGGCATTCAGCAAAGAGGCCTCATTTATCCAGGAGACCCTCTCTGAGAGCTCCCGAGACTGAAGGGTCGATCACCTTGTCATTCTTACTTTGGGTGAGTCCCTGTGGCCCCCTTCTCTGTGAGGCAGAGATGCCGACATGAGCAAGGCCCAGCCTAGCAGGGAGAGCCAGATGGCACACGGACAGGCACCTTCAGCATGTTCACCCACCCCTGTCCTTAGCTGGGAGCTCAGAGGAGGAGACAACAGACCATGTGAGGAGGTTGGGCAGGGCTTAGAGGGAAGGGGTTCCTTTGAGCCAGGCCTTAAAAAAGCGTTCAACAGATTTGGAAACAACCCAAGGGCCCATCAGTAGATGAGTGGATAAAAAAGCTGTGGTACATTTACACCATGGAATACTATGCAGCTGTAAAAAAGAGAGATCTCTCACCCTTTGGGACAGCATGGAGGAACCTGGGAGGGCACCATGCTAAGTGAAATAAGTCAGTCAGAGAAAGACAAATATCACATGATCTCACTCATTTGTGGAATCTAATGAACAAAATGAATTGACCAACAAAATAAGAACCGAAGCATGGAGGTATGGAACAGACTATGTGGGGTTGGGGGGATGAGAAGAGATAAACCAAAGAACTTATATATTTATCTGCATAGTCCATGGATAAGGGCAATAGGGTGGTGAAGGCCTGAGGGGTGGTAGAGGCTGGGCGGTGAGGGGTAAAGGTTAGGGGTGGGGAGCTATCTGTAATACTATCAACAATAAAAAATACATTAAAAAAAGAGTATAACAGCAGTGTAACAGGTCAGTAAACCAGAAGTTTCTGCCAAGATACAATAACATAAAAATTGAAAAGTGAGCAGCAGATCTGCACAGGAAGTGCTAAGAGCTAGACTAACAATTCTAGAGGCTCTATACGGGGGATATGGAAGACTTTTGTAAACATTTATTCGGGTAAAATCCTTGTGTTTTTTCCCAACGGAAAAGGGAGAGAGTGTGAGGGCTGGTTGCCCAAGATAGTTTTGGGCAGAGGGGCTTTGGAGAGCTTGGTGAGCATCCCCCCAGTTGGGGTCACTGAGGACCGGGGCTGACTCAGCCTGGAGTAGGTAGGGGGTGGGAGCTGGGGCTGACTCGCTGCTTCCCAGGGGAGCTGGTGCTTTGGGGTTGGGCTGCACCTGGGTTGGGCAAAGAATGTGTGGACTTTTTTTTTTTCGGGGGGAGGTGTGTGGACTAGATGTGAGCCACATGCATGGAAAAGACAGGGTGGGGTTCTTCTTAGATCTTGTCCAATGGGCTGTCCAGAGGGGGCTTGGGCCTCAGCTGGCAGAACCTAGCCCTGAGCCGCTGGATTCCTGGGGGCTATGGAAGAATGGGCGGGGCTGCAGTGCTGAGGCACAGGCTGGGCTGGGCCAGGGGCGGGGCTCCCCTGGCTGAGGGAGTCCTCACTGCCCCACCAGAGATCCCACAGGGAAGGTCAGCTGAGGGTGGGAGACCCACGCGCCAGAGCCATCTCAGGAGTGGTCTCGTCTAGCAGGCACATTCCTGCCCTTGACTTCTTGCTCAGCACCACAGCGCCCAGCGTCAGCCTGACCAGGTGAGAGAGACAGGAAACAAGCTGACAGCATCCCCTCCTCTCACCACAGCCAGCCCACCTGCGGGTGGGAACTACGGGAGGAGAAGTCTTAGCCATAAATGACGACAGAAGCGTTGAATAATATATGCCACTGGGCTTTCTACATTTGGGATCATAACTGAGTTGACTGTTTTCAGACAGAATAAAGCCCTAAAGGTGAGACTTTGCCCATGACGTATGAAATGCTGATGATGGAGGGGGCCTCAGCCCCCGAGCCTGAGTCATCAAGGTGGATCTGAGTTTTCCACTGGGAAGGAAACCCCCTCGGGTGAGACTTTGCCCATGAGGTATGAAATGCTGATGATGGAGGGGGCCTCAGCCCCCAGCCTGAGTCATCACGGTGGATCTGAGTTTTCCACTGGGAAGGAAACCCCCTCCCACGCTGCACCTGGGCATTCAGCGGCCTCCTCCGGCCTCGTGGGCCCAGGAAGAATCCTGGGCAGGCTCAGCTGTACCTGTGGCTACTTGCAAGTTCTTCCTGAAAAACCACTCTACCAGCCGCCTCTGAGAACCTCCTCTTCCAGAACAATGAAGGGCAGGGCTAACATTCACCCTGTGTGCCAGGAGTAGCCGGTAGGTCAGACCCACACATAATGGCAATTATACTGACTGTGTGATTGGCCTCATTGTTCCCATTCTGTAGGTAAGGAAGCTCAGGCTCATTGGTGATGGGTCTTCGGGTTTGGAATTCAGGCCTGATTCACACTAAAAGCTGTGCTGTCCCACCTACCCTTTCTCCTTAGCCTGATGTCTACAAGAGACAGTGTGGACAGTGCATCCTTCTGGAGATTAGGGTAGAAATGGGCTCTGCTTTGCTCCTCCCAGTGGGGGCTCTGAGCAGGGCACAGAGCTGGCTGGGCTGTGATAGGAACCCCACTGGGGTCTGGGTTCAGGTGACAGAGACCCTGTGAGCTCTCTCTCCTGCTGCCCCAGTCCCCAGCCATGGCTCCTTTGCTGGCCATGATTCTCACTCTCAGCCTGCGTGGGTGTGTTTTTTTGTGTGTGTGTTTTTCCACCTGCCTATGCTCCTTGTGAGCTCTCTCCCCTGCTGCCCCAGCCCCCAGCTATGGCGCCTTTGCTGGCCATGATTCTCACTCTCAGGCTGCATGGGTGTGTTTTTTTTGTGTGTGTGTTTTTCCACCTGCCTATGCTCCTCTCAGTTTAAAACGAATGCTCCCATGGTCAGACCACACACTGGGGAGGAACAGGGTCTCCATATGGACAGGCTGGACGCTCAATGCCAGAGGAAAGGATTATTCCATAGCAGAATAAGGCTGAGAGAGATGGCAGCAGAGACCTACGGATGGAGAAAAGAGGGGAAGGAAAAGGAAGAGAGTTGCATGTTGGTAAATGTTTCCCTCCACGTCCCGCGTGGATCAGGGTTCAGGACCTGGAAGCAGAGCCGCACACAAATGAAAGAGAAAATACACGAGATAATTTGGGAATATTGGGGGGCCAGGCAGGTAAGTCCAACTCAAGAGGAAGGA
>NW_005364671.1:3159252-3160531 GCF_000412655.1 Myotis brandtii
AAACAGAAGTGGAGTCTAGCTCTGACCTTTGCTAGGGCTTCAAAGGCACCCAGCCTTCAGGGGGTTCTCTGTCTACGCTTATCAGCTAGTGAAGACAATAAACGGTTTCCCACAGTTGCAGGCTCTTATTACTAAAGCTATCCCTGCCAGACCCACGGCCCCTACCTGTGCAGCCTGGCGCCCAGCCTGGGCAAACCTCCTGGGCCCAGTACTCAGCAACAGGCCCGGCAGCAGCTCCCAGACTGGTGTGGTGCAGGCCTGGCCTCTGACGGCTCAAGTGGAGGCTGAGCCCAGCCCTGGCCCCTCCTCCAGAGGAGCTGGAAAGAGGCCCTGAGTCCCCACTCCAGCCCCTGGGCCTTGGGTTCTGCGGGACAGCTTTGTCCTTCCACGGGTCCAGTCCTGGGGAAGAGAACTTGCTCTGGGGTCAGCATTCTCTGGACCCCTGGAGGGGTTGGATGAAGACCAAGCTCAGAGTGGGCTGCGGTGGCTACGGTGGCTGTGGTGGCAGCCCTTGTCCCCAGGGACCTGGGCAAACGGGTTTCTCAAGACAGAGGGGCAGGGCTGACACCAGAAACTTGGCCAATGTCTGCAACTTAGAAGAAGCACTTGGCATTGGGCCGCAGCTCGTACACAGTGTTCCTGGCACCTGTGTGCACACACATGCTCACACATATGACTAGGAGCTAGTCTAGGGAAAGCTGTGGGTAGATGTGAGTGAATACATAGAATCTTTAATCCAGCCCAGGGTCACGTAGGCTCCTCTGCTCACAGCATCTGAGGGCCTGGCAGCTGCTGTCTTCCCTGTGGACATCACTTCATGCAGAACCAGAGCTGAGTCCAAGAGCGAACGGTGAGCCCACGACAGTTGTAGGTCTGGCCAAGGAGCCAGGGGAGCTGTGCACCTCCAGAACCTCCATGATCCCTGACCAGGGGTCCATGTGTCTCCCTGTCACTGTGGGCCGTGTCCTCTCTGGGAAATGAGATGTCTGGAGTTGTTCCTACAGTGCTGTGAACTAAACCATGCCGCAGGTCCCCCCCCCCCAGCCTTTGGATCCTCAGGGTCAGGGTGGAAGTGGGATCCAGCTGGAGCTGTGATTGAAAAGAAGAAGAAAAGTGGGGGCTCAGAGTCCACAGGCCTTACATCAGGCCCACCTGGGCCCACACCTGCCCGGCACCCATCAGCCCCGAGAGGGTAGCCTGCTTACGGTCCCTCTCGCAGCCTCAGTTCCCTTGCATATGAAAGGGGGAGAACTAAGTTCACCCCACAGGGTCCTCTCAA
>NW_005364672.1:0-516 GCF_000412655.1 Myotis brandtii
TTCTTAAAAGGAAAAGGAAAAACCGTCAGAGGCAATCAGATGATCTGAATCACCACCCCACGTGGGCCTGTGAAGCCCGTGGCCGTCGCGAGGAGCTGGGTCGAGGACTGGAAGTCTCTCTGGGCTTTAACCTCTCTGCACACAATGCACCATGGACCCCAAAGGTGTCACACTAAGGAGGCACAGAAGATCAAAAGGTGGAAGCCCCGGCCGGGTGGCTCAGTGGGTTGGAGCGTCATCCTGTGCAGCAAAAGGTTGTGGGTTCAATCCCCACTCAGGGCACATTCCTAGGCTGCTGGTCAGGAGCACACAGGAGGCAACCGATCGTTGTTTCTCTCTCTCTCTCCCTTCCTCTCTCTAAAAATCAATAAACATATCCTTGGGTCAGGGTTAAATAAAAAAAAAAGTGAAAAATGCTGGGCATGGATCCAATATGACCTGCAGACTGGCCTTGTGTGGACTGAGGATTCTAATCGTTTCTGTCTGGCCTCACAGGTATTTGAGATGCTGATCTTT
>NW_005364673.1:0-2627 GCF_000412655.1 Myotis brandtii
TTATGCATTCATTGATTGCTTCTTGTATATGCCCTAACTGAATATGGAACCTGCAACTTTGGCATATCGGGACTATGCCCTAACTAACTAAGCTACCTGGCTAGGGCACTTTGTTTAGTTTTGATATTAGGTAACTAGAGGCCCGGTTCATGAAATTCGTGCACTCGGGTGGTGGGGGTTCCCCCAGCCTGGCCTGTGCCCTCTCACAGTGCGGGAGCCCCACGATCAATCTTCCCAAAGAGGTAGGCCCCGCCCACCCATCTGGGGCTCCTTGATGGATTGCCCCAAAGAGGTAGGCCAGAGCTAGGGGTCCCCCCCTCAGTGTTGCTGTGCAGAGCTGCCAGAACCCATCTCCGCGCCACACATGCAGCGTCAAGTCCCCACCCACCCACACACACCCACTGTGCACACAGCCTCCTGGTGATGGATTGTTACCGTGTGAGGGCGTGAGGGCATCACGGCGTGAGGGTGTGACAACCACATAGGCTTTTTATTAGTATAGATAGTGGCCTTATAGAATGAGTTGAGAAGTGTTCCCAACTCATTGGCCTAAAGGCCCTGCATCTGAATTGCCTGGGCTCCCTATCCAGAATATTTTTTAATCCCCCAAGAGGTTTGGATGCACAGTGTATACAAACCATTTATATATATACTAGAGGCCCGTGCACGAAAATTCGTGAACTGGAGGGGGTGTCCATCAGACCAGCCTGCCCCCTCTCACAGTCCCGGAGCCCTTAGGGGGTGTCCTACTGACGGCTTAGGCCAGGGGTGGGCAAACTTTTTGACTCGAGGGCCACAATGGGTTCTTATACTGGACCGGAGGGCCGGAACAAAAGCATGGATGGAGTGTTTGTGTGAACTAATATAAATTCAAAGTAAACATCATTACATAAAAGGGTACGGTCTTTTTTTTTTTAGTTTTATTCATTTCAAACGGGCGGGATCCGGCCCGCGGGCCGTAGTTTGCCCACGGCTGGCCTAGCCAAACAAATAAGTAAGCAAATAATGTCTATAGGCCTATTTTTCTCTTATGTCTGTCTAGAGGGCTTTCTCATTCACTTTAGTTCTAAAGATAAAAGATAATTATAACGTTAGAGATCTAGGATTCTGTGACACTGCCCTCCCACCCCCCGAGTGAAAACCTTATTTTATAAGTATTTTGAATATTTTAAAGACATTGTTTGTTATTGTCTGATATTAGGGCTTTTGTTTCAGACGTACAGATTCCAGTCTGATGTTAGAAGATTATTCATCCAAGTTGAGCCCCCAAATGAAGAGAGCCAAGAAGAGCCTTCTCTCTGGGGAGGAGAAGGGAAACCTGCCAAGTGACTATATGGTACCCATTTTCTCAGGACGGTGAGTATGCACTCTGTTCCTGGCCTTGATTATAATAAAGTGGAGAGTAAATGTCAAGTAATAAGAATAATAGCAGCTACCATTTATTGAGCATTCACTATATACTATTGAGAACGGTCTGAAGAACCTTGGAACTCTATGCAGAGGGAGATGTGTTCATTGTTAAAGTCTTTACTATCACATAGGATGGCTACCTGAGAAAAGAGAATGATCAAGAACTTTAAAGAAAAACTGATTTCTAAAAGGAAGGGAGAGGGAGAGAAAGATAAAAATATTAATGATGAGAGAGAATCACCGGTTGGCTGCCTCCTGCACACCCCACACTGGGGTTCAAGCCCGCAACCCTGGCATGTGCCCTGACCTGGAATTGAAGCTCAACCACCGAGCCATACCAGCCAGGCAGTGACTTTATTCTACTTATGTAACTAGTTGAAATTAGAAAGAGACTGTTGGATGCTAGTGATTAAATACTATATCTAGTCACTATAGAGTGAAAGAAAGATTCAAAACTCTAAGATGTTGGATGAACTAAAAAAACAAAATAAAATGATATGTTAGGTAAATGAAAAATATCTTGGTTGCCTGTGTGGTTTTAATTATTATTCATTAGGAGGAAAAAATGTTAGAAAACATAGACTAAGTAAAAGAATTACATCATAATATGATGCCTGGCTTATATTTATTGAATATAGAATGGATTATTTGAGGTAAATATCAAACAAAATAATCACTAAATCACAAGTCTGAGTAATGCCAAATTTCAGTGTTTATAATATAAACATGTTTTTTGAATGATAATAATATCCAAAGGAATCTTGAAAGGAAACTTGTCTGAGACACCAAATTAAAATTTAAGGGGAACTTTAAGAGCTTTCTTTCCCCTGTTGATTTTCCTTTGAATAGAGGACTATTAACAGAGTTAATAGTGATACTCAAAATGAGGTCATTCTCTCAGGAAATTCAGTAGGCAATAATGTAGTTATGATTTTTGTTTTCCCGTGTTTTTCTTCCCCCTGCTCTCTGATGGCTCCTTTCTGAATCGTATCAGAGGCTAATGTCACAATTGCTCTGAACCCAATTAGGAAGGTAAGGGAATAAATAATATCCTATTTTTTAGCCTTTTATTTGATATCTTTGAATTTTTGATACCTGATTTTTAAATGAACTCTCCAAAGAAACCTGCTTATATTACTAAGTATGCCTGCCTGGACTTAAGCCTCTTCACAGTTAGTACAATATGTATTCACATTCGTTATAGGAGATGGGTAGGG
>NW_005364674.1:0-851 GCF_000412655.1 Myotis brandtii
GCAGCTGCTAAAGCCACCTGGCTGCTCTGGAGAGAATGTGCAGATGAATGGGGCAAGTGTGTGTTACATGGGTTGGAATAGAGAACTCTCTATCTGTTAGATGGGATATACTATTTTGGGCTTGGGAAGGACCAAGTGCTTATTCAAAATGACCAATTAACTTCCCAAGCTTGTGTGGGATTCTGATGGTTCCACACCACAACTAATCTATTTCCTAGATCTTACAGGGTTATACCTTTTCCCAGGCTGGACTGCCAGGGTAGTCCATCGCAGAAGTCAACAACAAGGACTAGCTAAAAACAGATTAATCCAAGATAGAGGAAAAATTGACCAGAGACTGATTCCAAAGTTCATTATACCATCATAATAAACACTGACACCACAAATAGAAGGGGAGCTGAGGGAGATCAACACCTTGACACTTATGGAACCAACCATATTAGGAACAAAACACCCTCCCAAGCAGAAGGAGTCAAAACATGGCACTATAAAGTTTAGAAAGAACCCACATAAAATTTCAGGAACTGACTGACCACTTGTGCAACACTCTCACAAGTTCATCCTCATCTACAGAACGTGTATTTTTGCTTCTTTCACAGCTTCTTTAGCTCTATCTGAATATAACTTGTTTTTACTCTCACTTGGACTCAGATTCTCACTCACATTCATTCTTGAATTCTCTCCTGCATGAGTCAAGAGCTTGGAGGTCTGGCACTGTGCTTGGGCAGGACAGAGAACAAGTCTGATGACAAGATTAGAGGCAAAAAGAATGAGATATATTTTATATCAAAGAAAATTCAAAATTGATCTTCAAACATTTTCTAGACTGGAAGAAGCAGCAGAAAGCATTT
>NW_005364675.1:0-800 GCF_000412655.1 Myotis brandtii
AGAAGAGCTTCCTGGAGCTTTCCCTGTGGGCGAGCCTCTCCCTGGGGTGGGAGGGGCGGCAGCGGGTGCTGGCCTCACCTCGTGCTGGGTGCTGGCTTCACCTCGTGCTGGGTGCTGGCACCGAGTTTCTCTCGCTGTGCAGTGAGCCCAGCATTGCCCCTGTGCCGCTCTGTGCCAGACTGCAGAGGACTCAGACTTCTCAGGTCAGAAAGTCTCCCAGCCTCCAGACTGACCCCGCCTTAACGGGCGTCTTCCCTGCCACCATGAAGGGGTGTAGGGGCCGTTCCGCTCACCAACGTCCCAGTGTGTTGCCCTGGGAATGTGGGGCGCGGGCATTAAGCGCAGATTTCAAACGGGGTCACCTGGGAGACAGCATCCCCAGCTTCACGCAGCTCCTGCCACTGCCCCCCGGGCTCATCCTCAGAGGAGCCCTGTCCGGGCCCCTGAGCAGAGGCAGGAGGGAAAGTGCTAACTGCATGGTGCCGATTGCTTCATCTCTTTGAGGTAAAGTCTAAATATGTTTCCAGTTTTTCATAGCTGTTAACCCTTCCCAAGGATGTTTTTCCATTGATTTTTTTTTTTAGAGAGAGTAGGAGAGGGAAGAGGGGGAAGAGAGAGAGAAACATTGGTGAGAGAGACACATTGATTGGTTGCTTCCTGCATGCTCCCTGATCAGGGCCAGGGATCGAGCCTGAAACCGAGGTAGGTGCCGCCCTTGACCAATCAAACCCTTGACCCTTCGGTGCACACGCCGACGCTCTAACCACTGAGCACCGGCCAGGGCTGCACTGCCGTTTTTT
>NW_005364676.1:0-544 GCF_000412655.1 Myotis brandtii
GCCCAGCCTGGGAGCAGGGCTGGTGGTTGAGGAAGTCTGGCCTCAACAGGCGTTGCTTCATGCGAGGTGTGTTCCTTGCAGCTCGGAAAATATGCCCGGTCCCCAGAGGCCTAAAATAGCCAGTTGTGATTATTTAAAGCCAGTCACCATTTCTCACCACCTGACTTCCTCAGGGGGGTTTGGGGGTGCAAGTCCTTGAGGCCAAAGGAGTGGGTGAGCGCTCGCTCTCTGTGCGGGGAATGCCTGTGTTTGTCTCTGGGCTTTGTCCTCAATGGTGGGAGGGCTTCTCCTGCAGCAGCCAGGCCTGTCCTGTGCTTGCAAAGGGTGCTGCTAGGGCTGGGGAGGGTCCACAACCACTCAGCTGTGTTTAGCCCAGGAAGGAGTTGATCTCTAGGCCCTGCCATGGGGAGGATCCATCTGGGTGGCCTCCTGAGATGGCCCCTGGAGTCAGCCCAGCCCTGTCCCCTGCAGCGACCCCTCCCTGTGCTCCTGTCATCCAGGTCAGAGGGGGTCCGGGGCAGAGGGAGTCTCGCTCACTTCTCTG
>NW_005364677.1:0-645 GCF_000412655.1 Myotis brandtii
GGGGGCAGTTAGGGGTGATCAGGCCAGCAGAGGGGGGCAGTAAGGGGTGACCAGGATGGTGGGGGCAGTTGGGGGCAACCAGGTTGGAGGGGGGGCAATTGGGGCAACCAGGCTGGCAGGCAAAGGCAGTTAGGGGTGATCAGGCTGGCAGGGGGGCCAGTAGGGGTGATAAGGCAGGCAGGCAGGTGAGCAGGTAGGAGCTAGCGGTCCCGGATTGTGAGAGGGATGTCCTGAGGATCGGGCCTAAACCAACAGTTGGACATCGCCTGGGGGTCCTGGATTGGAGAGGGTGCAGGCTGTGCTGAAGGGACCCCCCCCCAACCATGTACGAATTTCATGCACCAGGCCTCTAGTGTATCTTATAATAAATACCATGTCACAAGTAATTGGCAGAAACTTTTTGCCTCCTACTGTTCCATAATTAATATGTTAAAATTAATTCATTCTTTTATTTGATGAAGCATGGTCACTTGTTTAAAATTAGGAAACAATTGTGGCAGAATGTGAACCCAGATGATTTGACTTAGAGCCTATGCATTTTAAATAAAGATGACTATATATACAAAGACAGAGATTCATACAATTTCTTGGAGTAAAAACATTTTTATTTTTTTATTTTTTTTTCTTTTTAAAAAAATATTATAA
>NW_005364678.1:0-592 GCF_000412655.1 Myotis brandtii
GAGCCTGCATCCAGGCAATGTGCTCTGACTGGGAATTACTCCAGCGACCTCTTGGTGCATGGGTCGATGTTCAACCACTGAGTAACATCAATCAGGCAATAAGAAAGTATCATAAACTAGTGGCCAGGTGCACGAGATTCTTGCACTGGGGAGGGGAGGGGTCCCTCAGCCCAGCCTGCACCCTCTCTCAGTCAGAGATCCCGGGGGGGATGTCTGTCTGCTGGCTAAGCTGGCAGTCAGACATCCTGCTTGCAGTCTGGGGCTCTCTCAGTCCAGGACCCCTCACTCCTTCCCGCCCTCCTGCAGCTGAGGCAGGAGAGATTCCCACTGCCACTGTGCTCACCAGCTGTGAGCCCGGCTTCTGGCTGAGCAGCACTCTCCCTGTGGGAGTGCACTGACCACCAGGGGGCAGCTCCTGCTTTGAGCTTCTGCCCCTTGGTGGTCAGTGTGCATCATAGCGACTGGGTGTTCTGTCATTCAGTCGATTTGCATAATACGCTTTTATTATATAGGACTAGAGGCCCCTTGCAAGAAGATTCCTGTAAGAACAGGGCATCGCTCCCGCCTCTGCTGCCTCGGCTCCCTCCCGCCT
>NW_005364679.1:0-497 GCF_000412655.1 Myotis brandtii
TGAAAGAGGCGAAATAACAAAAGACCCCACAGAAATAAAAAAGGATTGTTAAAAAATGCTATGATCAACACTATTCCAACAAACTGGGCAACCTAGAGGAAATGGAAATATTCCTAGAAAAATACAACCCTCCAAAACTCAATCAGGAATAATCTAAAAATCTCAGTATGCTGATAACTATGGAGGAAATTGAAGCAGACATGGAAAAGCATCCAGCAAACAAAAGCAACATTGTTTCACAGTGGAATTTTACCAAAAATTAAATGAAGAACTAAAACCTGTCCTCAAACAATTCCACAAAATTCAAGAAGAAGGAACATTTCCAAGCTCATCCTATGAAACCAGCATTACCCTAATACCAAAACCAGATAAAGACAACAAAATGAAAGAGAATTACAGGTCAATATCCCTTATGAACATAGATGCCAAAATCCTCAAAAAAAAAAAATCTAGCAAATCGGATCCAGCGTTACATTAGAAAGATCATACACCATGAC
>NW_005364680.1:0-3121 GCF_000412655.1 Myotis brandtii
TGACTGAGGATAAAGTAAGAGAGTTGACACAGGGAGTGTCAGGGTGATTGTGCCGTATTAACTAGCTGATATCACAGTCACACTACTGTGAATTCCAACTATTGACAATGTCATTTATGGCTGAAAATGTGTATGATCCTTTTGGCATTCCAAGTGTCTTTATAGTCAGCATGTTATTTGAACACTTGTTTTTTTTTCATCTCTTCTTTTTTCTGTTGCCATTTGATAACATATATAAGACACATTACAGGTGCAAATGAAATATCTCTCCAGTCAGCATGTTATTTGAACGCTTGCTTTTTTTTTCATCTCTTCTTTTTTCTGTTTCCATTTAATAGCACATATAAGACACATTACAGGTGCAAATGAAATATCTCTCTTATAGCTTTTCTTGGGAAGCATAAGTTCCATTTTCCACACAGAGAGCAACATTATAAAATGTATTGTCTTCTCCAAAGACATGTCCATTTTGACATATGATTGAAGCACTAAAGACATCTTTTTGATGTAGTCTATTATTTGGCAATATCGGTCTGATTAAGATTAAGATTAAACTTTTAAATATATTTAGGCTTCACTGTTTAGGCATGATCCATTTTTTAATTCCTTGTCAGTTTTTATTTTTTAATGTAAAAGAAGGCAAAATAACTTATGTAGTAGATAATATGCATGTGAACTAAGACAAAGTGTTCAGAGTTTAAGGTCTAGCCTATTGATAAGGATACTAAAGGTCCTTTGGGCTGAGAGAACTGCAAAAATAGTAGGCCCCCAGCCCCACCAGGCTGCGAATGGATTTCTCTGCAGAAAGTCCAGGGAGGTGACCTTCAATGGTATCTTTTATCTGTAGGCAGAGGCACCTTGGGAAAGCAGTCCAACCTCAACTTATTCTTGGGTCTGCCTGAGAGACAAATAAAGATATTCACAGCAAGTGGTTACAGACTGACAAAAAGCTGATTCCTTTAAACAAATCTACTTGTCAGTTCTGCCCTTACAATCACTTTCAAAACTGTCATGCAATCTGAAAACAATTCTGGCAAATTGAGTCCCTTTAAAAGTCTTATATTTCCTTAAATCAGCAAGAATTATCTGGCTTTATCTACTCAAGTCCTAAGTTTCTTTGCATCTTGATTTTACATAGCATTTATTTATACAATGGTTGCCAAGGACACTGAGAAATTATCCTTTCATATTTTATGTACTTAAGTACTTAGAAAATAATGCACAGCTATGCTTAAGTATAAGAGTCATACACTACAATGCTCACTTCTTTATGCTTTCCACTGTGCCCCTCACACTCAAGGAAGCAGTGAGCAATGTTACGATAAATTACTTTTGCATGGGCCAACACTGTATTTGCCTCCTCACTGGGCTGTGAAATCCCCTCTGATTATCAGTATTTAGGTTTCTTAAAGTTTTATTTGGATATTTCCTCTTTCTATTTTGTTCCTTGATACTAGAAAACTGTTTTTCTAACTGTGGATTCTGACTATTGTGGGATGGTGAAAACAATTTCATGAGTTGTGATTAGCATTATTTTTAATATGAGAGAGAATAATACAGAATTCAAACTAAGAGTACATGACACATGGAAAGGTAAATATTATGTCAAGAGACATTTGTTTAATATTTATATATACTTATTTGTATACTGGTGTCTTAAGTATTTCTGGAAAATGTTTATCTGTTATGGATAACAGAAAGCAGTTTTTAATACACTACTCTACACCATTTTAACCTCTATATTAGAATAAAGACATTTTCTTCACATAAAATGCATTAACATGGTAGTATTTGACAACTCAGTATTTCTTTGTGTTCCCCCCATGGATATCTTCCACAATACCAACATTTCAATAGCAATCATTTGACATCGAAATGTCATTATCAGTGCTCATTCTTCCAATTTTGTTTGAAGAGTCCTCTCTTTCATAGCTTTTACATTCCGTTGGCTCTTTCTTCCGCTTCCCTACAATTCCTTTTCTAAGTGTCATTTTTGTCTACTGTTCAAGAATGGGTCAAGTGTAGAATGAAGGGAGTTTATTTAGGATTCATTCTAATTGGCAATAAATAGCCTGGGGACTTAGCGGCCACAGCTGCCCCTTATTAGATCATAGTGCAGGTCATCAAATTAAAATAAGCTGTCCTAAATTCCGCACTGTACAAGGGAAGAAAGAAAAAGCATTAGGCCCTCTCAGAGAGCCCTTTAGAGTGAATTATGTTGATGGTTTGTGTAGAAAATGGGCCAGATGACAGCCAAGTTAGAGCGGCCTGTCACTGCAGCTAATGCTCACGTGTCAGCTTCTAGACTGGAGCTCAACGGAAGGCTTACAATTGACTGGTCGTCAGCTTTGGTTCAAAAGGTCAAGGTGCACAGGGTGAGGCTCTCGCCAAGCTTTCAGCTTGCTGCTCGGGGCCTTCTGTTCTCAAAGTCTGGGTTTGTAAATTATGGGATGTTGTAAGTTTGTGTGTAGAGTTTTAAATCACCATCTGGTTTGGAAGTTTTGCTAGAAACATGTTTACTTTTACCCAGATTTTTCTAGGTGGTTGACTTGAG
Source organism: Myotis brandtii (assembly GCF_000412655.1). Taxonomy (NCBI): domain Eukaryota; kingdom Metazoa; phylum Chordata; class Mammalia; order Chiroptera; family Vespertilionidae; genus Myotis; species Myotis brandtii. The sequence continues at coordinate 2,555 of NW_005364680.1, forward strand.
AGGCAACTAAACTAACTGATATTGATTCAGAAATACAGTTAGGCAATTGCATATAAGGTTGCATACTAATGGTGAAAATTAATTTCTTAGCTGCCATTTTCCCAGTAAATTTATATTTTTCTCTTAAAAGTACTGTAGAATGATACTCTGGTATGTACTTTTAAAATGAGCTAAATGTGTTTCCCTTCTCATGTTTTCAATTCTAAATACCATCTAAAAAAATAAGACCATAAAGACCTAGACTTTGATGGGGTTGGGATGGGGGTACAGGGATGAGCTTAAAATCATGTTCAGTTTGTTTGTTTGTTTTTGTCTTTTTCTTTAAGGTGACCAAAAATAAATGATTGTAGAGATGAGAAGAGCATGTAAGCCTACTCAAAGAATTAAAGTTTGCTAAAATAGTTCATAAGCAACAGCATTTGCATTGCCTGTAATGTTCTGGATGTACTTAAAATGCACAGGCCCATGTCAGATGGTACTTCATTGCCCTTTTGATTTGCATCTTTTGGATGCTTAGTGACTTTGAGCAATTTTCATGTCTCTTGGCCATCTGTATGTCCTCTTTAG
>NW_005364681.1:0-933 GCF_000412655.1 Myotis brandtii
GGGGTAGGTCTGGAGGGGGTGGGGGGCACCTCTTCATCCTGCCCAGGGTCACAGTGAAGCGGAGCTGCCAACATGGTTTCAACTCTGAGCACAGCCTGGCGGCCAGAGGAAGCAGCTCCCAACAGTCCCTAGCTGCCCCCACCCAACAGGGACCCGCTCCACGCACACACAGACCCAGTGGTCCCTGGGCTCCCGGGAGGTGGTCCCCGGAGAGCAGCTCAGAGCCTCTGCCAGGAGCCCAGGCACGGGGGTGGGGTCAGGGGGTAGGAGGGAGTGGCAGAGGGGATAAGGAGGCGAGGGGAAATGGGGGGGCAGAGTGGGGGTGCCTCCAGCTCAGTGCCTGCAGCAGCAGTGCCACCGCTATGGTTCTCGTGGCTGTGGTTCCCGTGGCTGTGGTGCATGTGGCTGTGGAGCTCCTGGCTGTGGGAGGAATGGGCCTCTGGGAGGGGCTGGCGCTCCCTGCACCTCGGTCCTCCTGTGAGCGCGGGCCGTCCAGCAGTGCTGACCTCTCACGCACATGTGTGTGTAGAGAGTGTGGGGTGGGATTCCTGCTTCACCCCTGAGACCCCGGTGCAGTGCGCACGCCCAGCCCATTAAGGTTCTTTCCAAACACCGATCTCCACAGACCCAGCCCAGGCCGTCAGGAGCAATGCCTGGTCCTGGACGGGCAGCGTGGCCCCAGATGTGCCTGGAATATCCCGCTGGGCCACAAATTACGGAAAGGCCCATGGACTGAGGGACACGGACACAGGAATCCAGGAGACCCTTAAAGGGACTCCCTCTGCAGAAACCTGGGGTGATTTTAGCACCAGAATCAATGGGGTTCGTGGTCAGATCCCGTGAATGAAACAGGAAACGCTGAGGCCATGATGATATCAGTAGGACATGATGGATGGATGATGGATGGATGGATGGATGGATGGATGGATGGAT
>NW_005364681.1:1223-2390 GCF_000412655.1 Myotis brandtii
CCTGGGAGCAGGCCTAAGCCAGCAGGTCGTTATCTCCCGAGGGGTCCCAGACTGTGAGAGGGCACAGGCTGGGCTGAGGGACCCCCCCTTCTCCCCCCCTGTGCACAAATTTTTGTGCACCGGGCCTCTAGTATAAAATAAGTATCAAAAATATAAGTCTTTGTTTTACCATCGTTGCAAATATCAAAAAATTTCTATAGGTGACACGGCACCAGAGTTAAGTTAGGGTTTTTCAAAACCCTGACACGCCGAGCTCAAAAGGTTCGCCATCACTGGTATAGATGATAATAAAAAATGTAAGACATAAAATTGCCAGTTGGAAATCGATTCCCAGACTGTGAGTCATGTGATGCGCAGACATGACCCCGTCCCAGTCCCAGCCCAGGAGGAGGCTGAGGGCCGTCCTGCAGCTGAGCTCAGGGCCCGGGCGGTGGGTAGGGGCAGGAGCGCCCTGGGCCAGGGCCTCACATGCTGGGTCAGGAGGGGGAGGTCAGGCACCTCAGGAGCCCGGTGGGGAGACGCGGGTGGTCCCAAGCCCCCGGCACAGCAGGTGGTGTCCTCCTCAGCCAGGTGAGGGCTGGCCTCCAGGAGGGGGTCCCGCAGCTCCCCTGACCCCGTAGCTGGTCCTTGGGGGCCTGGCCGCTGCCCGCTGCCTTGAGGAAATGGCTCAGGCATCTACATCCCTCAGCCATGTGTCAGCTGGCGGGTCCCTCTGAGGAAACACGGATGCTGTCTCCTCCACGGGATCCGTGGTGACGTCTGGCTGAGCCCGGGAGGCCTGCAGGTCCCGACGCCTGTTCCTTTCTGTCCACTTTCCTGTCCCCTGTGAGGGACACTTGGCGTGAAGACCAGGGGCCGCTCCTGCCTGGTCCGGATGCTCGGGGTCAGCCACCCCCAAGGGCAGGAGCGGGGCCTCCCTCCCCGACTTAGCACAGCGTCCACGGAGGACTCAGCCCCGCAGGGACCTGTCCATCTGCCGCTGCCCCCCTAAACAGCCAGCAGCCTTACCTCCAGGGTGGGGACAGGCAGCAATACCCCAGGAAAGGAGAATTTTCCTGCAAAACAGAGACGCCCGTCCGGAAGGGGCCGCCCGGCCGGGGACCACGTGGCCTGCTGCTCACGGGGAACCGCCCAGAGACCGACCCGCTCAGAGGCAGCAAGACCCAA
>NW_005364682.1:0-828 GCF_000412655.1 Myotis brandtii
CCCCCTACAGAAGAGTAGCACAGAGCATGTGATGCCCCCATGTCTAGGTAAGTAATGCCATGTGCTTCCTCTTATTGTCATTAGGATTCCATTGCAGGGATTCAGGGAAGAAATGACGCATTCCTTGCCAATACGCTTAAGTAGGAGTTTAATATTTACTATGTTAGAGAAGGTTTATGTTTCCGACTGTGCATTTTCCAAGAATTCGCGAACACTGGTACTTATCCTGGTTGCCAACCCACAATACGGATCATAGGCTTTTCACAGGTATTCAACCCAGAGTGACGCGTTTGTGACAGTGATGTCTACTCTGGGTAACTACATGTATCCCGGTAGAGTTGAATTTTCTCTTAGTGGACGAGGTTGCTTACCTGTGTCCTGGTGGGGAAAGGTTTGCCCTGGAATGAAGGACATTGGCTATTAAGCCCGTAAGTGGTGATGTGGGCTTCACCACAGCATGAGCCATCTGATCTGCACATCGCTAGGTGAGCGCTGATGTTTTTCCGAACAAAATTGAGGTGACCCTCTCTTCTTTGGGGGTATTCAGGTAGGAAATGATTGTCCTCAGCAACTTAGCAAGCTCTAGGTTCCCGTGGTATTTTAGAGACATTTTTCTTCATCCCTGCGAGGGATGATGGATTGCTCTATGCTGGTCCTGATCATAATAGGCCTAACCACAGCACTAACCATGGAAAGGTTGCGGATGTCCTGCTCCACAAAGTTCTGTGTTTTCACACCTATATTGTGTGTTTTTCAGGGACTTGTGAAGAAAGGATGACAAAGTTAATGGGGGACATTTCTCATATGCAGAAACGTGGTAATATATCC
>NW_005364683.1:0-812 GCF_000412655.1 Myotis brandtii
GCCTCCGTCACATGACCTCTGCCGCTCTGTGACGCTAAGTGAAGCTCCCCACCCCAGGACACTCCATGATGCTCGAGGCCCCTCGACTGCTCCTCGAGGCTCACCCCGCCCCTCGACTGCTTGACTGCTCCGTGAAGCTTGCTGCCGCCCTGCGAAGCTCACCGCTGGACACTCCGCGAAACTCCCCCCGCACCGCCACTGCTCGGAGAGGCTCTCCTCACCCCGCAGCTGCTCCGCAAAACTCCCCTGCCCCGCAACTGCTTTGCGAAACTTGTTGCTGCCCGGATGACTGCTTTGCTAAGCTCACAGCCATCCCGCGAAGTAGCCCACTACCGCTGCTCAACAGTCCCCAGTCCTGCCCCGCCACCAGCCCCTCCTCATGGTGACTGGCTCGGGACCCGGAGGAGAGGGAGACCGAGAGGTGCTCCAGGCACTTTATGGTGACTGGTCACCCGTTGGGTTGTGATGGCACCTAGCTCTTTGTATATATTAGGATTACTAGAGGCCCGGTGCATGAGATTTGTGCATTTGGGGGGAGTTCCTCAGCCTGGCCTGCGCCCTCTTGCAGTCTGGAAGCCCTCGGGGGACATCCTTAGCGCTGCCGCAGAGGCGGGAGAGGCTCCCACCACCACTGCTGTGCTCGCTAGCCGTGAGCCCGGCTTCTGGCTTAGCTGTGCTCCCCATGTGGGAGCACACTGACCACCAGGGGGCAGCTCCTGCTTGAGTGTCTGCCCCCTGGTGGTTAGTGCACGTCATAGTTACTGGTTCTTCCGCCGTTAGGTCGCTTTGCATATTAGCTTTTTATTATAGGA
>NW_005364684.1:0-766 GCF_000412655.1 Myotis brandtii
TCTGAAGGTGCTTCCTCCAGGGCCCCACAAGGGGTGATCCCACCTCCATGCCCCTGAGCCTGGGGTGTGAGCTGAGCTCCAGCCTCAGGGACCAGGGAGGGGCTGGACAGTCCCTGGAGGGACCCCCATTTGCATGGCAGCCCCTCCTCTGGCAGAGGGTGGGGGAGAAAAGGAGGCCTGGGCAGCCCAGCCCCACTGTGGGCTCAGGGCTGCGAGCACCATGGCCTGGACTCCTCTGCTCCTCGCGCTCCTCTCTCACTGCACAGGTAGGGACAGGCCTGGGACCAGGCTTCTTCCCTTCCTGCTCAGTCTCCTGGGAAACGTCCCCTGGTCCCTGCCCATCACTGACAAGTGTCTGTGTCTGCAGGGTCCCTCTCCCAGCCTGTGCTGACTCAGCCGCCCTCCCTCTCTGCATCTCTGGGAGCCACAGCCAGACTCAGCAGTGGCTTCAATGTTGGCAGGTATGGCATAAGCTGGTACCAGCAGAAGCCAGGGAGCCCTCCCCGGTACCTCCTGGCCTACGACTCAGACTCCGTTAAGGACCAGGGCTCCGGGGTCCCCAGCCGCTTCTCTGGATCCAAAGACGCCTCGGCCAATGCGGGGCTCCTGACCATCTCGGGGCTGCAGCCTGAGGACGAGGCTGACTATTACTGCGCTACAGATCATGCCGGTTGGATCAACTACTGGTACACACAGTGTCTCAGATGAGAAGGAAGTGAGACAGAAACCCCTGGGCCCTGAGGTGCTGGCTCTGAGCCTCCCTTCA
>NW_005364685.1:0-478 GCF_000412655.1 Myotis brandtii
TCTGGAGGTTTGAAGGCCAAGATCAAGGTGCCAGCAGATGTAATTTTTTCTTGTGGCTCCTCTCCTTGGCTTATAAATAGATGGCCACCTTCTTGTGTCTTCATACTGCTTTTCCTCTGTGCAGACCTACTCCTGTTGCTTCTTCCTCTTCTTAAGAAAACACCAGTTCTATTGGATTAGGGCCCCACCCAGTGAGTCTAACACTCAATGAATAGGTTCTTCATAAACATTTTCATTGAGGATATGCACCTTCCTTTCCCCTTGCCCTTTATGTTTCTGCACACCATTTACTCCTCTGCAGCATCATTTACCCCCTCTGAAGCACCTCCATGAAGCACTAAGGTCCATCGGGAGAGCAGCACTATATAGAGCTGCCAGACTGATCTTGATATCAGAATTCAGATCTCCACTCCACTTCATATCAGAGTTCAGTACCAAGCATCTAGATGACCTTGAGCAAATCAGTTAGCTCACCTAT
>NW_005364686.1:0-519 GCF_000412655.1 Myotis brandtii
AAAGATTCAATGTTACTAAAAGGGAGATAGAATAGTAATTAAAATTACAGACTCTAGGTATTCTTAGAATCCGTTTTGGTAACAAGCAATGAATGGTCATTTAACAACATGCATCTTACCTAATAATAGACAAACATGTAAATTAACCGTCCCTTCGCTACACTCACCAGCCAATCAGGAGAGCATGCAAATTAACCTAACAAAGATGGTGGTTAATTTGCATACATAGGCGCAAAGCGGCAGAGCGAAGATGGAAGGCTCCGGGCCGGAGTGAAGGCCTGGGTCCTGGGTGCCAGAGGAAAACCGGTGCCGGCAGGCAGGGGAAGGGAAGGCCTATTGCACAAATCTCTTCGTGCAACGGGCCTCTAGTCTATAATAATAAAAGTGTAATATGGTAATTAGACTGAATGACCTTCCAGACAACCTTCTGGACAAAGCTGGGCTGCAAGGGAAGCCCGGGTCCTGGGTGCCAGCGGGGAGCTGGTGCCGGCAGCGGGGGAAGGAAGGCCTACTCTTGCA
>NW_005364687.1:0-835 GCF_000412655.1 Myotis brandtii
GTTGGGCTAGAGGCACAGATTTGGAGGTCTTTAGCTACGGCTAGCATATGCAGCCACACAGGTGGACCAGAACACCCCAGGAAGAGTGTATAAAATAAAGAGAAGACAAGAGAGCACAGAACTGAATCCCAAGAAACACCAGGGAATCCTAAGGAAGGGAATAAAGAGGTTAGATGATGGAAGTTGTGAAGATACAGCCAAAGACATAGAATGAGAAGCATAATCATTATCACAGATGTTAAAGGAGGAAAAAGTTCCCAAAAAAGGGGGAGTTAAAAAAAAAAATCCCAGCCAGTGTTGCTCAGTGGTTGAGCAACCTATGTATGCGGAGTCACAGTTTGATTCCAGGTCTGGGCATATGCCCACGTTGTGAGCTTGATCCCCAGTGGGGGGCCTGCAGGAGGTAGTCAATCAATGATTCTCTCTCATCGTTGATGTTTCTATCTCTCCCTCTCCCTTCCTCTCTGAAATCAATAAAAAAATAGACTTTTTTTTTTAAAGAAGGAACAAAACACTATCGAATATCACAAAAAGTTAATTTAGGTAAGTACTAAAGGATTAGTTGGATTTAGTGTCAGTTGAATAAAGTAAAAACACTAGGGACCCTGCTGAGAGCAGTTTCCTTTTTTTTTTTTTTTTTTTTTTTTTTTTATGAGGCCAGGACCCAGATTGAAATAGGTGAAAGAGTAAGAGAGAGATGAGGACATGAAGATGGCAGCGCTGGCCTGGCCACTCTGAAAACTCTTGGGAATGAGGGGAAGGGGAGAAATAGAGGTCATTTCTAGTGAGGGACCCAGAATCAAGGAAGTTTTTGTTTTATTTTATTTAGATGAAG
>NW_005364688.1:0-458 GCF_000412655.1 Myotis brandtii
CAATACTTTCCTGGTATCACAAACAGATGGCAAACAATAAGGGCTACCACACTTAGCCAGTGTACAAGAATCCTGACGACATTGTTTTATAAAGACATCTGCCCATAGTTCAGAACTCAGAAAGGCAATGCTTGTTGAGAAGCACAGGGTATTTTTCATATTCTACCAACAAGGTCTCACTATTGTCAACTTTATTACTCAGATGTTAAAACAGAATGATATGTTGACTTCATTAATTTGGTAATTATCAGGAAACTGGAATTTCTTTAGAACAAGATGCTCTGTTGCCAATAATCAGAAGAAAATGATAATAAATATTCAAATAGCCCATCCTGGGACTCAACAAATTATAATAAATGTACAAAAATGTTTCCCAATAACAAAAATGCCAGATGTGGCACTTTGTACAATCTGAACTGTCTGAGGACACCTTGGACTTGGTAGACCTTCATCAGAGG
>NW_005364689.1:0-528 GCF_000412655.1 Myotis brandtii
GCCATTATGCTCAATTAGTATTTGACAAAGGAAGCAAGAGCATGCAATGGAGCCAAGATAGTCTCTTCAATAAATGAATGGGGTTGGGAAAATTGGACAATTACTAGTACATGCAAAAAATGAAACTAGACCACTAACTTACTCCATACACAAAAACAAACTCAAAATGGGTAAAAGACTTAAATGTAAAATGGGAAACCAAAAAAAATCTTAGAAGAATCCATAGGCAGCAAGGTATCAGACATATCTCAGAGCAATATCTTTACCAACACATCTCCTAGGACAATAGAAACTATGGATAAAATAAACAAATGGGACTACATTAAAATAAAAAGCTTCTGCACATCAAAAGAAACCATCAACAAAACAACAAGAGAGCCCACTGCACGGGAGAACATATTTGCCAATGTTATCTCCGAAAAGGATTTAATCTCCAAAAACTTAATAGCGAACTCATACAACTTAACAAAAGGAAGGTAAACAATCCGATCAAGAAATTGGGCAAAGGACCTAAATAGACACTTTTCA
>NW_005364690.1:0-1080 GCF_000412655.1 Myotis brandtii
CCCTCGGCCTGGCCTGTGGGGATCAGGCCAAAACCGGTTCTCCGACATCCCCCGAAGGGTCCCGGAGTGTAAGAGGGCACTCTGCAAAGTTACTGTCGTACAGGGAATGGAACGCAAATGCAAGTGTGCAGATTTGGGGCCAATAGTGCCCCAGCAACAATATAACGCACAGCTGAAGGTGGAATCGTGGGGCCTCGCTCGAGGAATCGGGCTCCCTCCCCTCTGGTTTCGGGGTGCATCACCTGAGAACCACTGTTGCCAAGTCACTGCAGCTTGGCAGTTCCTGCGTTGAGTGTCTGCCCCCTGGTGATCAGTGCGCATCATAGCGACTGGTCAGTCAGTAGGAGGGACACTTCGCATATTAGCTTTTTATGTATATAGATTGATTTCAGAAAGAGGAATAGAGAGGGAGAGAGAGATAGAAACATCAATGATGAGAGAGTCATTGATCGGCTGCCTTCTGCACACCCCATACTGGGGATCGATCCCACAACTGGGTCATGTGCCCTGACCAGGAATTGAACTCTGACCTCCTGGTTCATAGGTCAACGCTCAACCACTGAGCCACACCAGCCGTGCACAGTATGGTACACTTTAAATTTGCTAGGAGGATAGATCTTACGTTAAGTTCTCTTATCACACATACAAAATAATAACAACAGTAATAGAAATAATAATAATACAGAGAGGAAAGGACACTATGGGAGATGGATATGTGTATAGACTTAATGGTGGTGATGGTTTCACGAGTGTATACTTATTCCTGAACTCATGGAGCTATATACATTAAATATGTACAGCTTTTTACATGTCAATCATAACTCAATAAAATGTGTTTTCTGACCCCTTCAGAAGCCTGCCTTTGGGTGCTGCGTGCTGTGGGTTTCAGAGGATGTGTCTGTCTGACCCCAGGACGTCCCTACAGCTTTCGTGCCTCCCTTGCTCCTTTCTCTGCTCCCCTAAACTTTAATCAGCCCAACCATCTTTCCTCTTCCTCCTGTCCTCTTTCTTTAAGTTAGTTTGGATGAAAACTCTGTGCTTTCCGGAGAGTCTAGAGCAGTGGTTCTCAACCTTCCTAAT
>NW_005364691.1:0-2140 GCF_000412655.1 Myotis brandtii
CCTCCCCTCACCATATGGCAATCCTGGGCCCAGGCCCTCTCCATTTGTTGCTCTCATGGACCATCCTGAGGCTCAGCCCTAGAGATCCCAGGTCCCACCCGCCTCATCTCAGCCTGGACTGGGGACTGAGCTGGGCCTGACAGGTCAGGGGACACAGCAGCAGCTCCCCGTCCACCAGTTCTAAGCTTCTGGGCTGTGGCCTCTGGCAGCCTATGTTCCGTGGGCCCCTCCCTGGCCCCCACTTGCTGGGTGGGGCTCTCACTCCCTGCCCAGCCCCTACCTGCCCCCCTTTGGGGTTCAACCCTGCCCCTCTGCCCTCGGGCACCTGGGTGCAGCTCCAGGCTCCTCCAGGACCTGGTGCACCCTCTGCTGAACTGTGAGCCTGATCACTGCCAGGAGGAGGGGGAAGAGAGAGGCCACTGGGATCTGCTGAGCACCTACTGTGTGCCCGGGGCTGGACATTCATGATCACAGGCAGCAACACTGGGTTCCTGCTGTGGTTGAGAAAGGCCTTAGCGTTAGGTAAGCCTAGGAATCCGGCTCCTCACCTACTCGGGCAGCCCCAGCACTGGGACATGGGTGACACTGCTGCTAATGCAGAGGGTCCCTGGCAGGATTCACCAGGGCCTCAGCACCACCTTCGGTTTCTCAACTCTCCCTGCCAGTAAGGACTTGATGCCAGCCAGGGACTCGCTGCTCCACCCCAACAGCGGCCGGCCATCCTGCGCAGGACCCGCAGGGCCAGCCTCAGTCACCGCACCTTCCTCGGCTGTGACATGGATGGGGGACCCTGCCCATCCCCGCCGAGGCCTCTGCACAGCCTGCCTCACACCCCATCCGAGTGCTTGTGGGAAAACATGGGCCCCATTTATCTTTTCTTAATTTCTATTTGTTGATGAGAGAGAGAGAGAGAGAGAGAGAGAGAGAGAGAGAGAGGGGGCCTTGCAGCCAGCTCTCTGAAAGCCACAGTCACCTGAGTGGGCCATGCTGGAGGCTCCCACCTGGCTGAGACCCAAACAATTGCCAGTGTGGGTGGGCGCTGGGCCCAGCCAACCCACAGACCCGCGACAATAGCAGAGGGTTGCTTTGAGCCACCAGGTTTGGGGGCGGTTGGTTACCCGGCAGCAGATAACTGCAACACCCCTGGACTGGAGAGCTATGGGCAACCAGCAAATGCTGCTTTTCTCTTTCCCAAGGATGGTCGCCCCCGTCTCTATGCGCCTGGAAGAAGATATAGGCCTCCCGGCTCCAGGGCCAGCGGCCAGGTAGCTGGCATCCCCATGTCAAACCCATTGACCAGTCAGCTGGGTCCCGGAGGCAGGTGCTGTGGGGGTGGGGTGGGGAATAACCTCAGAAGAAGGGGAGTGTGGGCTGAGCAATTGCCACAGGGTGTGCGACAGGAGCCTCCTTGGACAGAAGAACACCCCCTAGCCCAGGGCCAGGCACAGAGATACGGCTCAGCGAAAGGTGTGCGTGGTGGTGGGGGTCCTGTCCCAGGGCGGCCCGTGAGGTGGGGTGCTGTGCGGCCCCGTGAGGTGGGGTGCTGTGCGGCCCCGTGAGGTGGGGTGCTGTGCGGCCCCGTGAGGTGGGGTGCTGTGTGATGTGACTCCTGGGTGTTGCTGGGGGTTATTCTGCCTCCTGACTGCCTCTAAGGAAGGCCTCCAGGATGCTCTGAGCTTCCTGTGAATCTGGTAGCAGCACTAAAAAACGCTCCATTAAACAAGAATGAGTTCCGAAAATCAGCTCAGCTCCCTCTGGGAGGCGAGGAGTTGAATTGTCAGAGGGACGCTGACCCAGGGGGGCCTGGGGGAGGCCGGCAGACCCCGGGTGGGGTCGGGTGGGGTTGGGAGTCAACAGTCTTTCCCTTGTGCTGCCCCTGAGGTGGGGGTGCAGCTGTCTGTGTTGAGGGTCAGGGTGAAGCTTCTGAAGCTCAAGGAGCCAACAGAGAGGACGCCACAGGGGCACCTGGGCCAGCCAGGCTCAGGCTGGGACCCTTCCCTTCCCCTCACCTCTCACACTCTCACCTCATGTACAACCCAAACCCACTCTCTTCCTCCAGCGAAATGGGGGTGACAGAGCACCCTCATCAGTGGTAAGTCCCTGAAGAGCAGGGACTATTTCATAGGCCACATCTCCCCAC
>NW_005364692.1:0-498 GCF_000412655.1 Myotis brandtii
ATGCGCAGTTTAAGGAGCACGGTGGGCAGGCGGCGGCGGCAGAAGGACGAGGCCGTGATGAAGTCGCAGAGTTCAAGAGAGCTGTGCGTGGGCACCAGGCCGAGGGCATACAGCTTGTCCAGCAGCGCAGCCGAGGCGCGGACGCAAAACGGGTCACACTCAGGCAGGTCGCCCAGGCGTCGCACCAGCTCCCGCACAGATCAGCTCAACTGATTGTAGCGCGTGTAGTCCTCGTGCCGCTGCAACACGCGCAGTTTGTGCAGGTTGTGATCAGTGACCTCCCAGTTCAGGAAGTCCACCTGTTTCAACAGCTTCTGCTCATGGAACTTAAGCTTCCTCACCATGATGGCGGATGCCAGCTCCCTAGGACCCCAGGCTGAGAGTGAGTTCCGGCTTTCCTCAATGTCATCTTCTGAACGTAATTTGGACTCACTATCGAATATCAATAATATGTGAGCGTAAGGCAGTCCGTGTTTCTGAAATTCAATGACATGAATT
>NW_005364693.1:0-297 GCF_000412655.1 Myotis brandtii
CTGTCAGGGCCCCTACTTAGATTTTGGGTTTGATCCCCCGTCGGGGATGACTGCTACTCAGGAAGAGACCGAAGACTGTTGAGGTCCGTGTGCTCTAGTCATTCGCTGGGGAGCTGGGGTTCCATTGCTGACATGGCCGACTCCGTTCCCCCTTACCCTTGGTCCTCCATCGAGGATGACTTCAACTATGGCAGCTGCGTGGCCTCCGCCAGCGTACACATCCGCATGGGTAGGTCGCCCTCCCAAGGCTGCGCAGTTGCCCCGGGAGGCAGATTTCCAGGTTCCCAGTGGTGAGAA
>NW_005364693.1:535-841 GCF_000412655.1 Myotis brandtii
TAAGTGGAGATTTTTTTTTTTTTTTTTGGGGAAAATAAGTTTATTGTATAATCAATATTGTGTAATCATTGTGATTACACAATAACCTGCATTGAGTTATCTACTGGGATTTTGTGCTTTAGGGCATGTGAACGCATTTTATTTTATGTGACGCAGCCTCACGTTCCCCGACCTTCTGCAGCTCGCAGCCAACACCCACCCATTCCAACTGGTAGTTAGGCTCCAGCCAGTTGTTACTGTGACGGCATACTGGACAGATTTGCATATTCCTCCATTATATATATACTAGAGGCCCAGTGCACAAAA
>NW_005364694.1:0-1125 GCF_000412655.1 Myotis brandtii
TTTCTTTTTACATTTCCTGTCTTGCAAATACTAGAAGAAGTTTTGCATAAGTTAATTAGATTTTTAAAAATCCTTAGCTATATTCTGCTCCCAATTCCAGTTGGCTATTTATTGGCTTAGCTAATAAAACCTTGAAAATTGTCCTGTTAAACACCTAATGTAGAGGTTAGTTTTTAAAAATCAGTGAACAAACATGTCAGTTTTAGGAAGTTCCTCCTAAGGTAATGGTTAATGTAAAAAATGAAGGAGGGCTCCCGAGGACTATTCTGAGATCCTATTTGGATTTGCTTGTGGACCTATTTCTTTATCCGAACATCTCTCTGAAATGGCAAAAATTCCTCCTTACTCAAAGATGGCTTTCCTCGTTGCTTCTGTTTTGGTAACTCCTTCCAGAAAATGGAAATAAAATAATCTTTAAAATATATGCATTGAGATTAGCTGTTGAACATTGGCTTTGTTTTCCATATCATTAACTAAGAAGGATTTTTTAAATTAATGTATTTGAAGAAGTTAATGTGTAATTACTAAAATGACTCTGAAAGAATAGTGAACAGTATCTTCAGAATAGTTTCCCATTAGCATAAGCAGAAGTGTGATGTGCTGACTAAGTCCCTTGAGAAGCTTCGTGGATCCCGCTCAGACAAAGCATCAGAACTGGCTTAGGTTTCTCTCTCCCTATTGGGAAGATACCTGTGCACTTGCAGCTGAAAGAATTTAAGAGAATTGGAATAGAGTAGAAATACTTGTAAAATAGAGATCTCATTCAGTCCAACTCACAAACTTAACATCTGCCAAGTTTCTGGAACCTCTGCTTACTAGTCTTTGGTTAGGATCCAGCCCACAGTAGACTTTTTTTTTCATGATAGACTTTTTGAGAACAGTTCTCATTATCTACAAAATGAGAAGCAGGATTAAAAGCTAGAAGCCTTAGCACTAATATTCTTAATAAATTAGAAGCCAGTCGAGAGGGGGAAATATGAGTGACCCAGATATACACAGGGCAACACCTGGTAAATCTTGAACTCTCAGATAAGACTAAAGTTTTCAGTAAAATAAAAAAAAGTTCAAATCAATGCTATTGCTTCTATTAGAATTCCTGTTACATTATCTTTGAGTTGTTAACTT
>NW_005364695.1:0-804 GCF_000412655.1 Myotis brandtii
TTCTGACACAGCCCCTGGGTGGCGGTGTTTCTGTATTCGTTTCTGGGACCACATGGCCCCTCCACCCAGTCTCCCAGGATTCCCTGGGGGTGTTTAGACTCTTCCTCTCCCTGCTGCACTCAAAACTGGGCTGGAGGGACGCACTGTCCCAGAGCTAGTTTTCTGCTTGTTGCTCCCTATTCTCTCCCCAGTTTCCACAAAAACCACCTTCCCCTGCAGTCTTGGTGAGTGTTTTTAATTGAAAGAGCCTATGTACTGGGTTTAGCAAGTAAAAGCAAGGAAGTTATAAAGACAGAGCAACCAGGCAGCCTCGTGTCTTTCTCCCCCCCCCCCCCACCAACCCCCCAGGGTAGAACTTCAGTCTGCCTTTTTGGCACAATCTCCAATGGCTGTGGGTTTAGAACTAGAGTCCCCCTCTTCCAGGAGCCCTGTGGACCCCCTTCCATATTCGAGGGCTACACTGAACCCAATAGCTGGTGGACCGCAGTCTTCCTCTGACACTCCAGTCTCTGCTACACGCGTTTCTCCCTCCAGCCTGGATCCCAGATCTCACCTCTCTCCAGGTGATCTCTGACCTTTCCATCCATGGATTGCCTCACTAGCTGTGTTGAATTCACCAATTCTGGGTTGTTTTTATTCAATTCAGCTGTTCCTTCTATATACTCTGTGAGAAGGTGCAGGACCCGTCCACGTATTCGGCCCCCACCTTGGCTCCCCCTGGACAAACTTTTTAGGCGCCCATGGCCGGGGAAGCTGGAGTCTTGGTTTTCATGGGTTTGCAGCTGAGGCAGCTGGTCCCTGGGC
>NW_005364696.1:0-2616 GCF_000412655.1 Myotis brandtii
AGATAATTAGCAATTTTTCTCTGCCATGGTCCCTGCCACTCAGCCCACTCAGTAATTCTTCTCTGCCCGGCCCCTGCCCCTAGCACACTGGGTAGCACGAGAGGGGGTGCCCTCCCCAATGGAAAAGGAAGGAGTTCCCTAGGGAGGGTGGAAGGGGAGGGGCGGCCTGGGGCCTTTTGTGGGGGGCTGCGGGGTTCTGTGAGCAAGTGGGGATACCTCCCTCCGCAGCAGGGAAAGTGTTCAGTTTCCCTTGTTTCTGGCCGCTGGGTCCCCAGAGAAGCGCTGGGGCTTCCACCTGGCCAGACGGGTAAGAGACACCCTCGAACCGAGGGGTGCCCTCTTCAAGTCAGACAACACGTTTTCCTGACTGGGGGCTCTGGTCTGGGGGTGATGAAGAAAATGAGACATTTTGTGTGTGGGGGGGCATGGCTAGCAATCTGAATCTGTACCAGTAACATAATGCACACTCCTGATAGCCTATAATTAAGTCACTGCCCCCTCTTAATTATCTGGCCCTGGAAGCTGCTCTGCTGATGTGGGGTCTGGTCTGTCCTTGGTTCCTCCCATGCCAGCTGTCTTCTGGTTATCTGAGCTGTGCCGTGCTCAAGGCTGCAAGCTTCCTGAAGGATCTCCGATAAGCACAGTAAGTCTTTCTCTGCCCTATTTTATTCTCTTTAACACTTCCAGTATAGACAGAGAAATCTCACTGTCCAGGCAGTTCAGGATCTGGATCTTAGAGGCCCTGGAATAAAGGCTTTTTCCTGAACCTCACAGTGTCTGATGGTCACTTCCACACCAGTTTCATATATGCCACATTCCATAGCAGGGGGACCCGCGAGGGCAGGCGGGGACACTCACCAGGGCGGGGAGTGGGGTGGGGGTTAGGGTCGGAGGGAATATCAGGATGGCAGGAGGGGCTGGCAGTGCCTGTGTTATGCCCAGATTTCAAGATCCCCCAAAAGACATCACCATGGAGCAGCGAGTCCGATGGATTTCAGAGGCAGTAGATACCTCAGGTCCAGGCCTCTGTGCAAGCTGCTCTGTGACCTGGTCCATACACCACAGCAGACGTGACGGTCCTCTGAGCATCCCTGGCAGATAGTGATTCTGGCTGGGGCCTTAGGAAGGCCTGTGGGTGGAAAACAGTATAAATGCTCGAACTTTCACACCAAGGTCTTGATATCATCAACAAACAACTATTGTCCTTTTGGGGAGCAACTTTTGGCCTTCTTTGAGGCAAATTTGGCAAATAATGTTTTTTCCACATGGTTGGCGCATCACTCAACATGCAAAATCTTTCCACCCAGTAAACCAGCCTTTAAGAGCTCCCGCTTTTGTCACTTTAGTGTCCAGAATGAGAAAGGTGAGGAAGATGACAGCACAGGGCAGCGGAGTCCCTCCATGATGTTCCCACCTCCTGAGCCCCAGAGAAACAGCAGGGACTGAGTCAGAAGCTGGAAACCGGAGCCTCCTGTCGCATTGTGCTGCGCAGCGCTTGGGAGAAGGAACCCCGATGCCAAGGTCCATGCATATCTTGACCCATCAGGGGCCTCTAAAGATCAAGGGAAACATTCCCTGGCTCAGTTCCATGAGTACCACATGACAGTTTCCAAACGCCCTTCAGCCCAAAGTCACTCTGGCATAAGGGGCAAACAGGCAGGGGAGGGGCCTGTCGCCCCTCAAAATGCACCGAGGTTTGTCTCGAAGGGTTTCTTTGGTTTCGAAGAGGAAACGCCTAACCATGGGCCTCGAAGTTACCAGGCCACCCAGCTGTCCATTACGACCTGGGTGTGATGGAACCCATGAAGCCCTAAGGCTGGTGACACACAGAATGACTACAATGTCCATCTAACGAGTTCATACGTGATCTGACCTGGGAGGACTCAGGAAGCTCAAAGAAGTCATGTAAGTGCTGGCCCGATTGTCCTCTATCCCACTTGCATCCTGGACTCATGGGAAACTCCCGATGACCTGTTAGCAACAGAAGAAACCCGTGGCCTGGCTTAGCGATAAACTAGTGTCATCTCGATGACCCAGCAGAGAGTGAGCAGCTGCAGCCGACAGAGCCCTGCAGACATTCCTGAAGGGCAGGGCCAGGTAACCCGTCCCAGGGCCGGAGTTCCCTGCAGGTCACCTTCACTCACTCTGCTGAGCGGCACCTGAGCTGAGATGCAAGTTCACGCTGACTCATGGCTCTGGCCGAGAGGGAAATATTCACATTGGCATATGCAGAGGCGTGAGGACAGTTTTCACCAATGGGCACAATCTAAAAAATTTTTGCTTATTACATTTTTGCTTAGCATCAAAGTGGAGGATTTAATTAATCAAAAGGTATGGCGAGGAGAGAAGATGGTGGTAGAATGGGGAGACCTTCATTGCACCCCCTCCAGAGCCAGGCTGACAATAGAACTCAAGTGTGGGCTCTGCCCCAGTTACCCACTGCGCCCGCTGAGCAGGACTTGTATCAAGGACGGCCCGCCCGGGGCTGGTAGGGAGGCGGGGCCTCAAGGGGCTGACCCAGCTCCCAGGGGCTTCAGCCTAGTGGGGTCTGTGGGTTCCCGGGAGGGTCCGCTAGCGCAGGGGCGTCTGGAGCCAGTCGCCTGGAGCTGGTCGGAG
>NW_005364697.1:0-732 GCF_000412655.1 Myotis brandtii
TCTTTAAACTGAAGCTGACATTTTGCCCTGGGACAGCACTTACCCAGGGGGAGCTGAGTCTGATGTCAAAGACACCCAAGGACACCCTCACACCCAGAAAGCTCCATCTGCTTGCATGCACCACCCTCTCTGTTCCAATTATGCTGTCAGCAAAGGCATCCATTTTTGAAATTACACCCCATTACGGGTTATTTATATAGGTAGAACGAAGTGTCCATGAGGCTTGTCCATAGGTGAACACCTTCTTATTCCTGGCTAGTCTTTACTTAAAAGTTACCACCTGCTTCCTGGATTCGAGCCAGTTTGCCATCCATTTTTATTAGATGCTGCTACATCTGTGCTTTCAGACTGTTATCCACTTTCTTGGGTGGCACCGGTCTTTGTTTTCTAGGTGTAGGTGTAGATGGGTCACAGTATCTACTATAAATTCTCATTTACCAGGTTACTAAGACCGGTGAGCGAGCATGTTCTCTCTTACACATACACATACACACACGGTTCCCTCAGTGTTTTGTAGTCTCTGATTTGGGTGGGGTCCCACGAACTCTTTTTTTTTTAAATCCTCACCCAAAGATATTTTTCCATTGATTTAGAGAGAGTAGAAGAGAGAGGGAAAGACAAAGAGAAACACGATGTGAGAGAAACACACTGATTGGTTGCCTCCTGCATGCTCCCTGACCAGGGCCCGGGCCAGGAAGAAGCCTGCAACCAAGGTATGTGCCCTTGACCAGA
>NW_005364698.1:0-729 GCF_000412655.1 Myotis brandtii
CATACAAACACACACACATACAATACACACACAACCCTATGCATATTCTAATGTTACAGCATCCTGGCATTTTATTTATTTTATTATTAATATTTAGAGAAAGCAAAGGAGAGAGAGACAGTGAGAGAGAGAGAGAGAGAGAGAGAGAGAGACAGACAGAGAGAGGGGGACTAGATGGGCCCAGCTGTGTCCAGTGTCTAGCCTTGGACCAATTTGCAATTGTAAGAGTTAGAAGGTTATCCACACTATATAGCCCCACTAGAGACCTCCCTCCCCTGGGCCTGAGGGGGCAGAATAGAAAATCACTGTGTGCAGAGTGGCTACCCTAAGGGTTCTGTACTACATTTTACTATGTTCCTCTCCAAGCAGAGTGTGAGTTTCTAGAAGGCAGAGACTCTGTCAATTTCATCTTTAGACAGTATTTCCCTTGCTTGTGTGTAGTAAACATCTGATGAACATTCATGGATTTGAATATATTAGATCTTCAGTTTCTCGTGATCCAGACATACCAAACCACGCTGAGAACACTCCCTTACTTTATATTATTTTTCCCACCTCTGCATTTAGAGATAATATTTAAAAACACTTTGTGCAGCCACTGTGGAAAACAGTACGGAGTTTCCTCAAAAAGTAAAAAGAAAAAAAAATGGAACTCCCATTTGACCCAGTAATCCCATGTCTAGGACCATATCTCAAGAAAATAGAAACACCAATGAGAAAGGACATATG
>NW_005364699.1:0-1937 GCF_000412655.1 Myotis brandtii
GGGGGAGGGGGAGGGGGAGAAGGGAGCTTATTAATATGAGAACTCGCCTTACTCTTCTCAGAGAAAAGAAATAACCTACCCCTCCTCTCAGCTGAAATGACTTAAACCAAACGCGCACACACCTTCTGAAGTGACTATAAATCGGAAATGGCGAGAGCAGAACACTTGTAGTATCACAAAGGGCTGTGGAATTTCTCTGGCTTCACATTCATGTGAGGCTGAAAACGAGGCCTGAAGCAGTTAACCAGACCATTCAGGCGAAAGCGGGCGCCCCTGTGGCCGCCACCTGGTTCCACTTGGGCTCGGACGCTGTGCGGTCACACTTGGAACCCATTGGTCAGCGTGACTGATGTTGCTTGACTCTCTGGGGGCATGTTTTGCAATCAGCATGAAACTTTGGGAAAACGTTCCTGTGAAATAAATGGAAAACTAGCTTAACTCAGCTAGACATCTCCACGCCCATACAAGACTCCTAACGAAGGTTCTGGTCACCGTTTGCTGTAAATGAGTATTTGCACGTCTTAGTAATAGGATGCTATGAGTCACGAAATTCTTTCTGGGGAAGGCAGACTGGGTCGGGAGGGTGTCTCTCAGATGTAGAGGAAGAAATCTATTTGGGGGTGGTAAGCAAGTCCTGTTACCAGAGCTGGGGGGGAAACTGAGGCTGCAAAAGGAGCTCGAGGCAGCTCCCCGCCTGCTCCACCGCGCAGTCGGCTTACATCTTGGAGCTCCACGAGCCAGGAGGTGGGCGTGCAGGACTGTGTGCTCAGGGTCTAGAGCAAACCCGTCAACGGACAGAGAAGAACAAAGCTTTTTCACGAGTCAGAAAGGACGTTGGCTCCAAGTGACCTCACAGCCAGCGCGTCGAAGAGAGGCAGCTGGCCAGAGATGAGCCAGATGCAGAGCCGCCCTGAGTATCTGGCGGAGTTCCGGTCCCCGCCCCGGGGGCCCGGGATTCTGATGTGAAGTACCTACCACAGCCTCAGAACTGTTCAGTCGGCAGAGTCTGTTTCCGTTACTTCTATCAAAGGAACTTTAGCCCGGCTGGTGTGGCTCAGGGGTTGAGCATCGACCTATGACCCAGGAGGTCACAGCTGGATTTCCGGTCAGGGCACATGCCCGGGTTGCAGGCTCGATCCCCAGTGGGGGGCGTGCAGGAGGCAGCCCATCAATGATTCCCTCCCATCACTGATGTTTCTGTCCCCCATTCCCTCCCCCTTCCTCTCTGAAATCAATAAAAATGTATTTTAAAAAGAAAAAGACTTTAATCACCGATTAAGACAGTCCCAATCCATAAAAACAAGCAGGAGTGCTTATATGGTCAGAGAAAGGGAACGTAGAATACAAGTAACTTCCCTTTTTTCTCAAATTTAACAGACCCGAGAAGTGACTCGCTGAAAGGGCTGCTTCTCTTCTACACACAGAGCTGAAGACAGGCCGCTCCTGCCGGGTGAGCACAGCTAACCCGCACCCGCGCTCCGTCCCCAGCGTGGGGCTCACAGGAGGGCTGCCCTCCGGGTGCGGAGCGGAGTTCCCAGGATCCCCAGCTGGGACTCGAAATGCAGTATTTTATGTAACAATGACATGCATTTTTTAAATCCAGGAAAAAATGTATGAAGAGATAAGTACAGCCACAGAGACACAGACACATGGGCGTGCGTATACAAATAGGCTTTTGCGGTGTGGCCCAAGTGCCAAAGCACATTTCCAAACACGTTTTCTACAGAAAAGTGCACTTTGAGGTCCATGTAATGGCCTTAGTTCAAGATCAAAGATGAGAAATATGCTCCCTAAGTGTCTTTCTTTTAACAATGTTTTAGGCTGGTACCTTTCTCTTAAGAGCTGTGTGATATATTAAAAGGAGCCTGGGTTGCAAAAGAAAATTTCAGCTTTACCACTAATTTCTTTTAAATATGTTTTTATTGATTTCAGAGAGG
>NW_005364700.1:0-2995 GCF_000412655.1 Myotis brandtii
AAAAAAAAAAAAAAAAAAAAAAAAAAAAGTGCTTAGGCTAAAGCACTTGGAGTTATCCCTGATACCCCTCCGGATCCAAACCTCCTACAGATACTCTTGGCTTCAAATTATGTCTAGAAATCAACAAGTCCTTACCACCTCCAGTAAACACCACTCTGCTTCAAACACTATCATCTCTGTCCTGGATCATTGTAAAGACCTTTTAACTGATCTCCTTGTTTTCACCTCAGCCAGAATGGTCCTTTGAAAATATGTCAGATCATGTCACTCCTTTGCTCAAACTCTCCAATGAATCCCCACCTTTTGCAGCATGAACCCCAAGTCCTTCCATAACCTTCAAGGCCCTACACCACTGGACCTGGTGACAGTCTGACCTCAGTGTTTGCTGCTCCCCTTACTTCCTCTCCTCTCACTGTTCCTCATTCATGCCAACCACACTCCTACCTCAGGGCCTTTGCTCTTGCTCTTTCCACTGACCATACCTCTGCTTCCCCCATTATCCACATGGCTCATTCTATTAGCCAGGATTCCCCAGGGAAAGAGACACAATAGGGTGTATATATGCATAGAAAAATATTTATTGTAAGGACTTGGCTCATGTGAGTATAGAGACTAACAACCCCCAAGATATGCAGTTGGGAGAGCTGACTGTATAGTTCCAGTCCGAAGGAAAGCAGTCTGGAGACCCAGGAAGAGCTGATGTTTCGGCTCAAGTCTGAAGGCAGGGAAAAAAATGATGTCCCAGCTTGAAGGCAGTCAAGACGGGATTAATTCTCTTTCCTTGGAAAGGGTCATCCTTTGTTCTATTTGAGACTTAAACTGATTAGATGAGGCCCACCCACATTATGGAGGGCAATCTGTTTTACTTAATTTACCAACTTAAATGTTAAACTCATCCAAAAACACCCCCACAGAAATATACAGAATAATATTTGACCAAATATCTGGACACTCTATGACCCAGTTAGGTTGATACATAAATTTAGCCATCACACTCACTCCTTCATCTCCTTTAGGTTTCTGCTCAAATGTTGCTTTATAAGAGAGATTTGCTCTGAGCAGCAATATATAATGACACTCCTCTCCCCTCTCATGTCACTTTAAATCCTCTTACTCTTCTTTCTCTTTCCCCAAAGCACTTATTACTAACTTGACTTATTATTATTTTTTGCTTATTGCTATCTATCCCAAACTATAAAATCCAAGAGGGCAGAGACCCTTTTTTTTCTTTTTTCTTCTTCTTTCTTTCTTTCTTTCTTTCTTTCTTTCTTTCTTTCTTTCTTTTTTTTTTTTCTTGTTTTCAGCAATCTTTCCAGTGTTTAGAACAATGCCTGGCCGGGGCATGGTAACCCCATACACATTGAGTTGCATGTATAATAAGCCACATATGTTTTCCCTTTGTATGGACTGTCTGTAAATGTGTATGTCTTTTTTATGAAGTCCCATGAAAAATAAATTTACAAGAGCCACAAGAAACTTGAAGATGTTATGCATGTTCAGAGAAGGTAGGGGCTGTTTCTAGCTAGTGGTAGAGAGAATCATTGTATCATTGTAGAGAAAAGGTATCTTAACCGATCTCTGATAGTAGGATTCAAGGCTAGAAATGGGGCTGAGCAGAAAGGGCATGTCAGACTGAGGAAAACAGCATAAACATAGGCAAAGGGGTAGGAAAGTGCATCGTACACAGAAAAGAGCCAGTGGTTTTGCTTAGCATCTTGTAAGCGCCCACTGAAAATCAATCACTGCTCTGGGTATCAGATCATAGGCCAATTCGGGTGAGATTTTAATTCAAGCTCCCCAGTCTCATTATCCCATGATGTGGCTTGGTGGCCTGGATTACCCAGATCATTGCTTCTTCTCTCCCCTCTAATGGGCTCCGCATCAATGCAGGTAATAGCTGGGCAATTGCCTGGCTATCCTGTCTAGGGCACCTTTGATGTTCACCAGGTACAGGTGAGATGCCTGTAACTGCAAGAAGTGATGGGAGCCTGAACTTGCAAAACGCCTGTCTCTACTTTCTGAGTGTTTAATTAGTTCATTCTCACCTCTTCTACTGCACAAGGGCACCTGGATGATCCTCGCTACACATTTATTAGCTTTTCCTATGGATCAGGAGCAGGAGGCAGGGTGCAGAGGGTACTGACTGAAACATTGTAAGCTTGTCAGAGTCACGATTCCATCATTTCAGCTCTGCCATCAGACTTGCCAAAGAACTGCATTCTTTTTCACCCCCCTCTTCTTAAAAACTACCAACTGCTTATCACTTTAAGGACCTCTTGGAATAAACAAGAAATATTTTAAAATGTTCTTAGCTTGTAGGAGTCTGACTTTTTCTTTATATTTTTTTTCTTTCTTTCTATTTTTGTGTCTGTATCTTTGTCTGTCTTTTCCACTCTGTTCTCTTTTGTCCAATCAGTATCATTGAAAGGCAACAGAATATACTGTATAGAACAGAATACTTGGGAAAGAATGAGAAAGTGCCCAGCTGGCATGGCTCAGCAGTTGAGTGTCAACCCAGGAACTGAGAGGTTACTGGTTCAATTACCAGTTAGGGCACATGCCTGGGTTGGGGGCTTGATCCCCAGTGGGGGCCAGCCAATAGATGACTTCCTCTCTCATTGATGTTTCTATCTTTCCATCCCTCTCCCTTCCTCTCTCTCCCTTCCTCTCTCTCTCTCTCTCCCTTCAATAAAAATATATTTAAAATGAAAAGAATGAGAAAGCTTGGGATTTATGTTCTACTTGGATTGAAGGACATAGGTTTTCTGTGGGCCCTGACACATACCCACTCTGTGGCACTGAGCAGGGACTTAAACCTTCCTGCCTCTCAAGTTTCTAATAGAGAGGATGAAGATAACATGAGTCTGTAGAGAGAAAAAGAAGAGGCAGTAATAACTAGCAGGGAGGGTATGGCTTCGAGCTCAGGAAAGTTGGGCTTCTATTCTCACTAGCTGTTGGCTTGGGTAAGTTACTTATTAATAGTAGTTAAGATTCA
>NW_005364700.1:4557-5574 GCF_000412655.1 Myotis brandtii
ATTGTCTCAATGAGTCTTTCTACCCTGATGATATTTTCTCCATTTTGCATCCAAGAGAGGGAGGCTCTGAGAAATTCAGGGGATTGCTCAGTGCCAAAGAGCAAGGACCGGGAGCAGAAAAGCAAGCCCAGCTCTTCTGACTCCAGAGTCCACATGTGAGCATTGCCAGTCTGCAACAGAATTGCCTATATAATAGGTGATACCAATTACATGTTACATATCAATAATTGATATTAATACATCAATGATTATTATGGATATGTTAATATCAATAATAGGTAATATCAAGTAGTACTTATTTCATATGGCTACTCCAAGGAGTAAATGAGATGCATAACTGACTTATCATAGTATCTTCTAATAATGTAATTCTGTAATACATGTTAGCATGTATGTATGCAACCTTAAATATTTATTTTGACAAAATGATGGGGTAAAATATATACATTGCATGTGTGTGAATAAGTAGCTTGTGATCCTTTACGTACCCACGACACAAGTTACTGTCATGATGACAATCTCTAACTTTTCTCCTAGCTCTCAATGCAGACCTGCTCTGACTCATTTTCCCCCGGCTGCGTCTGCTCCCGTGAAAGTTCCCAGACCACTTTACGCAGTGATGACAAACGGTTCCAGAGCTCTATGACTTCTTTGTTAATTAAATGTGAGAAAACATGGAGCTCCATGAGGACACCTCTGTGGTTTCTTTTTTAGCTCGGTGCTTCCACCGTACCTTGCAGCTGCACCACTCACAACACTCTGCCACAGAACAGTAGCCTATTCATTGAGCCTGGTGAGTCACAGGTCAGTTCTCCGAAAAGGAAAGATGCACCTTGAGAGGCCGGGGAGGCAAAAGGTGAATCCAGGGGCTTTGCGTGGTTAGTGCAAAGGTCACAAATGAGATGTCAAGCTCTTCCCGCTCACCCTCTTACCAGTCATTTATTAAGCCCCGAGTCAGTGCCTGGCACTGGAGAAACACAGTCCAGTAAGTCTCACTCCCTGTCTTGGAGGAGCAGA
>NW_005364701.1:0-557 GCF_000412655.1 Myotis brandtii
TGTAAAAAAATCAATAAAATATATTTTAAAAAATAGTAATAAAAAAATAAAAAGAATGCAGTATTTTTTAAAAGTAAAAAAAGTGCCCCTTTACTACCAAAATCCTGATGCAATCCTGAGAAAGAAGAACAAAGTAGGAGGGATCTCAATACCAGATATCAAGCTGTATTACAAAGCCACTGTTCTCAAAACTGCCTTGTACTGGCACAAGAACAGACATATAGACCAATGGAATAGAATAGAGAACCCAGAAATTGACCCAAACCACTATGCTCAATTAGTATTTGACAGAGGAGGCAAGAACATACAATGGAGTCAAGACAGTCTCATCAATAAATGGTGTTGGGAAAATTGGACAGATACATGCAAAAAAAAAAAAAACAACTTACACCATACACAAAAATAAACTCAAAATGGATAAAGGACTTAAACGTAAGACAGGAAACCATAAAAATATTAGAGGAATCCATAGGTAGCAAAATCTCAGATATATGCTGAAGTAATTTCTTCACTGACACAACCTCTAGGGCAGTGGTCAGCAAACTCATTAGTCAACA
>NW_005364702.1:0-606 GCF_000412655.1 Myotis brandtii
TGTAAGTCAAGGCCCCACTGTATATGAAAACTAGAGGCCCAGTGCATGAAATTCATGTACAGGGGGAGGTCGCTCAGCCCAGCCTGCATCCTCTCCAATCTGGGACCCCGGGGGATGTCTGACTGCCTCTCACAATCTGGGACCACTGGCTCCTAACTACTCGCCTGCCTGCCTGCCTGATTGTCCCTAACCCCTCTGCCTTCCTGATAACCTCTAACAACCTCTGCCTGCCTGCCTGATTGCACCTACCTGCTCCCCTACTGGCCTGATTGCCCTTAACTGCCCCCCTGCTGGCCTGATCACCCCTAACTGTCTCTGCCTTGCCTCGCACCGGAACCCAGGATTCTCTCCTCCAGCTGGTTGTAGGCACCCAGGACCCTTGCTTCCCTCTTTCTGGCTGGCTGCTTCATCCAGGCTGGCCACAGCCACAGGGGACCATGGGCATGCGGCTTCGCCCCGGCCACAGATGCAGGGCCCTGGGATCAATGGGTGGGTGGCTTGTCCCTCTCCCAGACCGCTGGCGCCTTGGCCAGCGGGGTGGGCGGCTTGTCCTTCTCCTGGGCCGCAGGTGCAGATGCAGCCACTTGTGCCCAGGACTGCGGGGAC
>NW_005364703.1:0-1018 GCF_000412655.1 Myotis brandtii
GCATGACACACCTTCCTGCTGAGTCAGAATCTCAGGGAGGGGAGAGAAGGGGGTCGGGGCGCCGCCTTCCGGGCATGCGCTTCTAGTGGTTCTTATGTATGACCAGCTTGGAAACAACTGTTTTAGTCCATCCATTCATGTTATAGATGATAAAACCAAGGTCTAGACCTGCCCAAGTGCACCCAGAACCAACAATAGAGACTTCGACCTCTAGCCTTGTGATGCTGTGCACTTAGCTGTCTGACTCTGGCTCCTTTGAGGAAACATGATGATGCCATGAGGCAGGGCCCAGGGAGTACTCAGGTTCTTGGTCTTTGTAACCATTGAACCCCCTAGAAAGTGAGAGCCAGGGCTTTCCCCTCGTGAACCCTCCAGCCAGAAGCTCAGAGTCCAGGCACAAGGAGGACATGAACAGCCAGCGGGAAATCAACTTCTCTGCGAGCCTCCACCGTCCTCCCCTTCTCCCACCGCGACCTGGACAGTTGCCTCCTGTAGGATCTCATCCAGGAGCTATTTCGGGGTCTGGCTTAGGCCGTGGAAAGATTCCTCAGTGTTGCCAAATGTGGGTTACTCCATGACTGTCACTAGTGGAATGAATATATACAGAGATTGCTAATTCTGTGTTTGGAGGAATTTCTTTTGTATTTCCGATGTCTTGGAATAGGATGGTTTCCCTCCCAATTAGCAAGAAAAACAATGATGTGAATGAGGTGCTGTCCTGACAGGAAGCATGGCGAGTGTCTGAGGCCCTGGCATCCACGGCTGTGCTCCGGATGTTACCAGCGGTGACCTGGATTAGTTGCTAGCTTAGAATTTGGCAGGATCAGGGTCACAGTCACTGTGAACCCCCAGCTCTCACCCTCTGAATCCGGATGGACTGAACTGTGATGAGAGATTGCAGAGGTTCATCTCATCGGCCTGACTCGAACTCAGTCCTGCTGGGTGACATTGAGTAGACCCTTGGGCCTTGGGCCTTTTGTCTTTAAGAGGCAGGATTAGTCAGAGATTACTAACCTTG
>NW_005364704.1:0-246 GCF_000412655.1 Myotis brandtii
TAGCATATTAGCTCTTTATTATATAGGATTACAGGAAATCCAGATATGGGCATTCACTGATAGAAACTTAAAAAAGAAGTAAGTAGCTTGGCCTGTGTCTCTTGGTGTTTGAGCGTCGACCTCTGAACCAGGAGGTCACAGTTCGATTCCCGGTCAGGGCACATGCCGGGGTTGTGGGTTCGATTCCCAATATGGGGCATGCAGGAGGCAGCCAATCCATGATTCCCTCTCATCATGGATGTTTCT
>NW_005364704.1:492-791 GCF_000412655.1 Myotis brandtii
CTCAGTTCCTGGGTGGGGAAGGGAGAGAAATTCGCTTTAGGAACATCCTATACAAATGCCTTGGCTCTTGGCTTTTCCTTCATTTTCAAAGGAAAAATACATACAGGCTCTCTCTCTTTCACACACACATGCACACACATGCACACATGCACACACATGCACACACCCGTATGCACACCCACACACATGTGCACACCTGCGCACACACACTTACATACACACGCTACACTCATTTCAGTGGTTATGTGGGCCCCAGGGGGTTAGTAATATTATTACATGAATGCAACTAAAGAATTCAC
>NW_005364705.1:0-521 GCF_000412655.1 Myotis brandtii
GGAAAAGATGGCAATGCAACATCACACCTGGTAGATGCGATGACTGATTATTTGGGAAACGCAACTCAGAATATGTGTATTCAAATAAGAATTAAGACATTTGGAGCAGTCACCTTGGGATATGATACGCTGACCCCAAGGATATTATCGCTGCTCAATTTCTACGTTTCATCATTTTCATCGTTTAGAAGAGCTTCAGTGTCTTCTGAAGATGGATGTTTTTTGTATTTTCTTTGTTTTTGTTGGTGCTTTTTAAAAACATTTTAAAAAGTATATTTTTATTGATTTCAGAGAGGAAGGGAGAGGGAGAGAGATAGATAGAAACATCAATGAAGAGAGAATCATCGATAGGCTGCCTCCTGCACGCCCCACACTGGGGATTGAGCCCACAACCTGGGCTTGTGCCGTGGCCGGGAATCAAACCATGACCTCCTGGTTCATAGGTCAATGCTCAATCACTGAGCCACCACGGCCGGGCTCTGGATGTTTTTGGCCAACTCTGGTGAACATAGTCAATGATC
>NW_005364706.1:0-1205 GCF_000412655.1 Myotis brandtii
TATAGCAAAGGTGGAGATTTATTGAAGAACATGTACAAACTCCTCCATGGGGAGAGGGAAAGAGTTCACAGAATGGACTCCCACTTGGAGAGGGGAAAGGGGTCCCACTGAGTCCCTTTCCCTATGGCTTATAAAGGTTGCAATCCCCTCTGATTGGTCACTATTCCCTTAGACTGGTTACTATAGTAACTCCTGGGC
Source organism: Myotis brandtii (assembly GCF_000412655.1). Lineage (NCBI taxonomy): Eukaryota > Metazoa > Chordata > Mammalia > Chiroptera > Vespertilionidae > Myotis > Myotis brandtii. The sequence continues at coordinate 199 of NW_005364706.1, forward strand.
TCAGAGGTGGAACCCCCCTTCCTTATTGTTTTTTTATTCCCTTTGGGCTATCTTTTTCTTCCTCTGGATGAGGGGCTTCCTTCTCTTTATTTTGTAAATATAGACCTTTTGCTGTTCCCAGCTCCCTCATTCTATGGACATGTACCTGCTGCAGCTTTTCAGCTTCCCTATTCTATGGAAATATATCTTCTCCTGCATTGCAATCCTGTGCTTCCTCCATGGTCCTCTTAATTTCCTAAATTTTCCTTTTTCACCTCCCAAAATTCCTGTTTCATTATAATTAAATTTGGTTTGAGAACTGGCTCTAAAAGGCTTCTCTCCTGTAGTAATTCTACCTGAATCTCACCTTATAAGAAAGAGATTATGCATCTGTGGGGGAGGAATAGTCCATATGATATGGATTTTCTATTTATCTTTCGAAAGGTAAATAATTTCCTTTGAGACACAGCTCTGTAGGCCAATACCAATTTGCATCTCTCTCATATTAATTTCCTTGCTTCTCGGGGTTTGAACTCTTCTAAACCTTGGTGAAGTGTTTTAACCAAGCTTCTCTACAACACAAATTGCCTTCACTACTATTTGATCATAGAGTCAAGGAAAAGCAGTATCTATGGACCCAGAGGGAATATTTCTCCAACCTTAAGGGGTTGACTTTTCACTAATTGGCTAATTCATATTTTGTCCTTTGACTTCACATATCATGGGATCAAATCCATTGGAAGTATATTAGATTGACTCACCAAAGAATGTGAACTTTTCTTGCTCCTTTATCTTTTTCATGTAAATTAAAAATGAATGTCCAGTTACCAAAATTACAGCTCACTCGAGGTTATTTTTACCATGCTGAACTATTTTAGCAATACATCTAGTTAAATTGGAAATTGGAAAATGTTGCTGTTAAGGGGATTTTCAGGCACAGTTAATAATTCAGCTACCTGCACACTTGGGCAAAATAAATAGCTTTCTGACTGCTTGTTGGAAAAGTCACTGCCAATTATATTATTTGA
>NW_005364707.1:0-540 GCF_000412655.1 Myotis brandtii
ATATATATATATATATTTAAAAAATAAAAAGAAACCGGGAGTGATTTAAACTTTAAATTTTCAGTCCAGTGAGTCACAGGAGGTATCTGAGCTGGCCCCTTGAATTTCTATAGTGTGTCCCAAAATTCATGCAAGATTTGCAATTGAATTGCAAATCTTGCGTGAATTTTGGGACACCCTATACTGTATATAGAAGGGTTCAGCGGTTCTCAACCTGTGGGTCGCGACCCCTTTGGCGGTCGAACGACCCTTTCACAGGGGTCGCCTAAGACCATCCTGCATATCAGATATTTACATGACGATTCATCACAGTAGCAACATTACAGTTATGAAGTAGCAACGCAAATAATTTCATGGTTGGGTCACAACCTGAGGAACTGTATTTAAAGGGCCAGAAGGTTGAGAACCACCGGTAGGGGCTGCAGTACGATTTGGATGGGGCGGCAGGGGGGAGGTTTGAAGCTCCATTTCCACACGTAAATTTACATCAAATGGAGGAACTGTGAATTGTCCGCATGAAGGGGAGGGAGAGGGAGGTAA
>NW_005364708.1:0-973 GCF_000412655.1 Myotis brandtii
AGGAGACTTATGCTTTAAACAATAAAGAATTTAAATTAAAAAAGGAACTTATTTTATTGTGGTAACAACACTTAATAAGACACATACCCTTTTAAAATGGCTGAGCAAATAATACAGTATTTTTTACTATATTATATGAATTTTTTACTATATTATAGAATGTTATAAGGCAGCTCTCTAGAATATATTCATCTTGCATAACTGAAAGGTCATATGTGTTGATTATTAATTCCTCATTTCTCCATCTCACTGGCTTTTGGAAATCATCGATCTATTATTTGATTCTATAATTTTGACTATTTTAGACAACTCATATAAAATCACTCATGGACATGTGCAATATTTGTCTTTCTGTGACTGGTTTATTTCACTTAGCATAGTGTCCTTAAGGTTCATCCATGTTGTCGAATATCTCAGAATTTCCTTCTTTTTTAAAGCTGAATAATATCCCATGTATGTATATATTATATTTTCTTTATCTATCCATTTGGCAAAGAACATTTAGATCATTTCCACATCTTGGCTTGGCTATGATGAAAGGAAAATGATAGATCAATGATCTCTTCAAGATCCTGATTTCAAGTCTTTTGAATAAAATTAGGAAGTGGAATTGCTATATTATACAGTAATTCTATTTTTTTTTATCTTTTTGAGGAATCTCTATACTGTTTTCCATAACAGATGCACCATTTTGCATTTCCATTTACCACTTTTTAAGAACAATTTAGCTCTGGCATACACCCATCTTCTTCTTCCCAGTTTTTTCATTTTTAAAAGTTATAATTCCTATTACTTATGTATACACAAAAACTCAAATCTAAATATTTATACAGTTCATATCTATTTATATAAAAGCCTAAGCAACCATCGCAACCTAACAGATGCCTGAACAGGCTTCATGGGGTGACCAGGCCAGCAGGGGATTAGTGAGGGGCAACCAAACAACCGAACAGCAGGCTGTGTGGGGTGACCA
>NW_005364709.1:0-523 GCF_000412655.1 Myotis brandtii
TTTTTATTGATTTCAGAGAGAGGATGGGATAGGAAGATAGAGAGAGGAACATTAATGATTAGAGAGAATCATACATAGATTGGCTACGGGGGATGGAGCCTGAAACCTAGGCATTTGCCCTGACTGGGAATTGAACTGTGACCTCCTGGTTCAAGGGTTGATGCTCAACCACTGATCCACACTGGCTGGCCAAGTTGGTTATTTTTTTATTTTTTTTAAGATTTTAAGATTAAAAGCACTTTTATGCTTTTAAAAATTAATTTTTTATTGTTACAGTATTACATGAGTTTCCTTTTCCCCCCATTGACCTCTCCCCAGTTGCTTCCACCGACCAGCACATGCCCTCACGCCCCTACTGTCTGTGTCCATTGGTTATGCTCATATGCATGCATACAAGTCCTTTGGTTGATCTCTTAGCCTCTCATCCCCTGTCTTTCCTCATAGGTTGGACAGTCTAGTCTGTTTGATGCTTCTATGTGTCTGGTCCTATTTTTGTTCATCACTTTATGTTGCTCATTATATT
>NW_005364710.1:0-1190 GCF_000412655.1 Myotis brandtii
TAAATTTCAAGTGTACAATTCTATAATACATCATCTGAATACTGTATTGTGTGCTCACTACCACAAGTAAAGTCTCTTTTCATTACCATTTATTCCTCCTTTACCCTCTTCATCATCTCCTCACCCCCTTTCCATCTGAAAAAATCATCACACTGTTGTCTATGTCTATGAATTGTTTTTTTTTTGTGTGTGTGTGTTTTCTTAATCCCTTCACCTTTTCCCCCAGCCCAGCTTTTTCCCCTTCCCTCTGACAGTTATCAGTCTGTTCTCTGTATCTATGAGTCTGTTTCTAAGTTTATTTTGTTCATCAGATTCCACATATAAGTGAAATAATATGATACTTGTATTTCTCTGACTGATTTATGTCACTTACCATAATATTCTCCATATTCATCCAAACTTTTGTAAAAGATAAGATTGGTGAAGCCACTATGGAGAACACTATTGAGTTTCATCAAAAACTTAAAAATGGAACTGCCATATGACCCAGAGACTCCACTTCTGGGAATATATCCAAAGAAACCTGAAATTCTAATTTGAAAAAGTATATGCACCCTTATGTTTATTGCAGCATTATTTACAACTAGAGGCCCGGTGCACGAAATTCATGCACTGGGGGTCCCTCAGCCCAGCCTGCTCCCTCTCACACACTGTCTGATCCAGCCGTGGGCAAACTACGGCCCGAATTTGAAATGAATAAAACTAAAAAAAAAAAAGACCGTACCCTTTTATGTAATGATGTTTACTTTGAATTTATATTAGTTCACACAAACACTCCATCCATGCTTTTGTTCCGGCCCTCCCATCCAGTTTAAGAACCCATTGTGGCCCTCGAGTCAAAAAGTTTGCCCACCCCTGGTCTAGCAGCAGAGGCTCGGAGCAGTTGCCTTGTGTGTGTGTGTGTGTGTGTGTGTGTGTGTGTCCAGTGGGGGCCTGCCCCCAGCCACACTGCGGAGGCTTGGAGCAGGCGCCCCTCTGTGTTGATCTCTCAGGCTCCTGGCCATGCCTGCATGTTGTTCTCTCCCTTGAGTGGCGGCCAGGGCAGGCGAGAAGCTTGTCTTCCTCCATCACCAGGGGAAACCCAATCCTCTAGCTCTGTGGCTACTGCCATCTTTGTTGGGTTAATTTGCATACTCGCCCTGAGTGGCTGGTAGGTGTAGTGGAGTGACACCTATTTGCATGTTTCTCTT
>NW_005364711.1:0-19214 GCF_000412655.1 Myotis brandtii
CCTACTGTCTGTGTCCACAGGTAAAATCTTTGGTTAAGCTCTTCCTGCCCCCCTTCCCCCTTCCCTCTGAGATTCGTCAGTCTGTCCCATGCTTCCATGCCCCTGATTCTGTTTTATGCACCAGTTCATTTTGTTCATTAGATTTCTTGTTCTTTTATTTTGATTTTTAGATTTAATTGTTGATAGATGTGTACTTGTTGCCATTGTGGGAGAGCTGCTGTGCAGGAGGTGAGGCGTAGCTGTGAAGCAAGTAGGCTGGTGCTAGAGCCGGGTCTTGGACCTTTTATTGATGGTTTGGGGCACGCTGTCATCAGCTGCAGCTTGTTTGAAAGATTTTAACAAAGTCTGAAGCCTGAGCCAGGACAGGCCATTCATATGGAAAAGCTGCAGCAAACGGTTTGGGTGGGGTTGCAAATAGGAGGGGGCGGGGTCTCAGGGAATCCCCAGGGTGGAGCAAGCAGTGTGGGCCACGCTGATATGGCTGCCAGTCAGCCCTGCGACAGAGGAGGTCCCAGCACAGGAACATGATCCTTGCGAGCACCCTTGTCTGGGAGAAAGCCACCCCTGAGTTCCTGCCACCACCCCTCCCCTAACACTGGAGATCAGAAAAAGCAAGACCTTGTAAGTTTGTGCGTGGGCCCTTTAAGAGGAACACCTGGGATTCAGCAGCCTCTGTGTCACTCAGCCAAAATCCCCTCTGGTTTTTAAGGCCCAAAGTTACGGGGTCTTCTCTCCCCAGCTCTGGGACCCTGGGCTGGGGGTCTGGTGTGGGGCTGGGACCCCTTGCTCCTCAGGGGCGGCCTCCGCAGAGCCGATGTCCCTCACGATTAGAAAACGGCACACGTGGGTGTCGAACCAGCCTAGTCCGTGGGCCTCCGCCCCTCCTACCCATCTCAATGTGCTTCTTCTCTAGTTGTAGGACTTCCATTCAGTCAGCTTTCAGGTGATTCTGAATGATGTGTTCTGTATTTTAGTTGTAATTTTGATTTGGTTTTGGGAGGTGACGAGTACAGGCCATCTTGGTTCTCCATTAAATATATTTAAAAAAATATTTTTGAGTCAGGCCAATCATGTCTCTTTCTACTTCCAGGAGCTTCTACCTATATGGCAGACACCACTGATTGCCATTCCCAAACGCCTTCTTCCTGGCTGCAAAGCCAGACATTCACCCTTCCATTTCCCTTTGCAGACTGGGGTGACCATATGACCCAGTTCTGGCACCAAATCATAGGAGAATTCTGCTGAAGTGGTTCTAGGAAAATTTTTGTCCCCTGGTAAAAATGAAAACCCACATGGACACCTCTTCTAGTCCTTCTTGCTAGATTATTTGAATATAAAGATCTGATGCCTGGAAGTTTAGCAGTTATATTGCCATCATGAGGAGAAAAGCAAGGAATTTCAGAGCAGCCAACCCAGAGCCCTAAAATGTTTGAGCTGTTGAATTAACCAACTTTGGAATTTCCTATCTTCTAGTCTGCAGCAAACGGTTTGGGTGGGGCTGCAAATAGGAGGGGGCGGGGTCTCAGGGAATCCCCAGGGTGGAGCAAGCAGTGTGGGCCACGCTGATATGGCTGCCAGTCAGCCCAGCGACAGAGGAGGTCCCAGCACCCTCATCTGGGAGAAAGCCACCCCTGAGTTCCTGCCACCACCCCTCCCCTAACACTGGAGATCAGAAAAAGCAAGACCTTGTAAGTTTGTGCGTGGGCCCTTTAAGAGGAACACCTGGGATTCAGCAGCCTTTGTGTCACTCAGCCAAAATCCCCTCTGGTTTTTAAGGCCCAAAGTTACGGGGTCTTCTCTCCCCAGCTCTGGGACCCTGGGCTGGGGGTCTGGTGTGGGGCTGGGACCCCTTGCTCCTCAGGGGCGGCCTCCGCAGAGCCGATGTCCCTCACGATTAGAAAACGGCACATGTGGGTGTTGAACCAGCCTAGTCCGTGGGCCTCCGCCCCTCCTACCCATCTCAATGTGCTTCTTCTCTAGTCGTAGGACTTCCATTCAGTCAGCTTTCAGGTGATTCTGAATGATGTGTTCTGTATTTTAGTTGTAATTTTGATTTGGTTTTGGGAGGCAATGAGTATAGGCCATCTTGGTTCTCCATTAAATATATTTAAAAAAATATTTTTGAGTCAGGCCAATCATGTCTCTTTCTACTTCCAGGAGCTTCTACCTATATGGCAGACACCACTGATTGCCATTCCCAAACCCCTTCTTCCTGGCTGCAAAGCCAGACATTCACCCTCCCATTTCCCTTTGCAGACTGGGGCGACAATATGACCCAGTTCTGGCACCAAATCATAGGAGAATTCTGCTGAAGTGGTTCTAGGAAAATTTTTGTCCCCTGGTAAAAATGAAAACCCACATGGACACCTCTTCTAGTCCTTCTTGCTAGATTATTTGAATATAAAGATCTGATGCCTGGAAGTTTAGCAGTTATATTGCCATCATGAGGAGAAAAGCAAGGAATTTCAGAGCAGCCAACCCAGAGCCCTAAAATGTTTGAGCTGTTGAATTAACCAACTTTGGAATTTCCTATCTTCTAGTCTTTCTTTTAAAGTGAGATAATTTCCTCATTATTTTTGCCACTGTTTTATTGTTGTTGTTGCTATTTGCAGTCAAAAGCATCCTTATCCTATACTAGAGGCCCGATGCATGAAATTCGTGCAAGGGACTCGGCCCTCACAGCTGCGGTGGCTGCCTTGGTCCTTGAAGCCCCAGTTTGGTCTGGAAAGTCATCCAGAAGGACATCCGGAAGGTCGTTCAGCTGTCTGGTCTAATTAGCATATTACACTTTTATTATTATAGATAATAAAACCCTAATATACAAATTGACCGAACAGCAGAACGACTGGTCACTATGATGTGCACTGACCACCAGGGGACAGATGCTCAATGCAGGAGCTGCCCCCTGGTGGTCAGTGCGCTCCCACAGGGGGAGTGCTGCTCAGCCAGAAGCCAGGCTCACAGCTGGAGAGCGCAGTGGGGGTGGCAGGAGCCTCTCCCACCTCCGCGGCAGCCTCTTCCACCTCTGCAGCAGCACTAAGGACCCCTCAGAAGTCCTGGACTGCAAGAAGGTGCAGGCCGGGCTGAGGGACACCCCCCCCTCCAGTGCACAAATGTCATGCCCCAGGCCTCTAGTAATATATATTTAAAGTGGGATAATCATTTTCTAAAGAGTTCACACCCCCAGTACAGCAGTGTGTCACGTGGGGAGCATCTCATCTTAAGGAGGATGTTGTCATATGAAGGTGATGTCACAGAAGGATGGTAGAGTTGGAAAACTTGTCACAATAGGTACAATTGAAGGAATACAGATGCTGCATCCGGAGAAGAGACAAATTGGGGGATGAGAAATGTATCACCAGTCATTTAAAGGAACTTAATATAAAAGCAAGAAAAGCTGTTCTGAGGGACCACACAGATCAAATATGACACTACGTCCATTTTCTCTCCCCTCATCTCCATAGGTTCACTGTGAGTAGGGAGATGTGTGAAACGAGGACAGGAAAGTGGAGGTGGAAGAGGGTGGAGTTGCCATGATGGCTTAGAGAGAGCCCCAAAGGTCTTTTATTTCTTAGATGGGATGGATTGCCAGAAGGGAAGAAAAAACAAAAAGTTTCTACATTATCTTCTTAACTTTGAATCAACATTATACCTGACCAGAGACTTTTACAAAGTGAGGCATACTTCAGAGGAGATGGAGGGAATAAATGTTAAGGTAGAGAGACAGAAATAAAAAGTAGGTTCTGAAATTGACAGGGAAAGAACAAAATGCAGGAAAAATGGAACCGCCTCTCTGTGTAGGGTACTGTTCAAGGTGCTGGGAGGACTGAAAGGTGAAGAGAGCACAGCCTCTGCCCTCTTGGAGTTCTCATCCCAGTGCAGGAAGTCCAAGAGAAAACCCACGAGGTGTTAGCCTCGTACTGAACTCCCCGCCCCAGAACTGGAACGTGAATAGACGTGCCCCGCCTTCTCTGACCTTGGTCCCCAAACTACCTACTTCTCCTCTCAACCAGGTCATCCAAATGATGGAAAGACCGTGTTGGGAAAGTAGAATAGTTTGCAGATTATACAAGGGGTATTTGGTAGGAAAAGAAATCCTAAGGGCCAATGTCCTTATGGGAAATATTCATACAATGTTAAAAGTGAGACCACTTCCCAAATACCACAATGGGTAATGAGGCAGGGAGCAAAAACGAATGTGATTGTTCCCGAGTTAAGATGAAACGGTTGGCTATTTATCACAGATGTTGATCCATGGATGAGGCACCCTCTAGGTTTTCCCTTGTGGCTGTGGGAGACCCTGAGTTTTAAATCCCATCCATGTCTCCTACCTCTAAACTTGGAGTCAGAGGAACCCCTCGCTGCTCATTACTGAGCAAGTCATTTCTCTCTGAGTTTCGTTTGTAAAACTATTTGATATAAAAATAAGGTGTTCATTATGAGTTTTATGAGACTGAGATATAAGTGTGAAAGTGCCCAACACAGTATCTGACACAGGAGTGGGTCCGTAGGAATATTGATTTAATCTTAATTGTCACACTCTGTAAAGACTTTTCTCCGCTTTCACGTGGGGTAACAAAAGTTCAGAGAGAAGTTTGTCATTTCAAGTCAACCTATTTAAAGTTCACTCCCTGTTGCAAATCACTAGGTGTTTGCCTAACCTCTTCATGGCCGCCTGCATCTCCTGGTTCCTCAGGGTGTAGATCATGGGGTTGAGCATTGGGGTCATGACTGTGTAGCTGATGGACACAGCCTTGTCCATGGGGAAGGGAGTGAAGGGCCGGGAGTAGATGTAGATGCAGGGAATGAAGATCAGAGACACCACGATGATGTGGGTGGTGCAGGTGGAAGCTGCCTTCCTCCTTGCCTGTCCCGAGTGGGACCTCAGCATCATGAGGATGACCGTGTAAGAGATCAGAAGGAGGAGGAACCAGACGAGGACCAGCAGCCCACTGTTGGAGATCATGAGGAACTCTAGGAGGGAGGTGTCAGTGCAGGCAAGTCTCAACACTTGTGGAACGTCACAGTAGAAGTTATCCAGGACATTGGGGCCACAGAAAGGCAATGGAAGCATCAGAGCCAGCTGGACAATGGAGTGGACAAAGCCCCCTACCCAAGCAGCCACCACCAGCCCCACACACAATCGAGTATTCATGATGGCAGCATAGCGGAGGGGCCGGGAAATGGCTATGTAGCGATCATAAGCCATCACTGAGAGAAAGAAGACTGTTCCACCTCCCAAGAGATGGAAGAAGAAGATCTGGGCCATGCAGCCCTGGTAGGAGATCGTCTTCGTCTCGTGAAGGAAGTCCACCAGCATCTTTGGAGAAGTGACTGTGGAATAGCAGAGGTCTATGACAGCCAGATTTCGAAGCAGGAAATACATGGGCATGTGAAGCCGGGGGTCAACAGTCACTGTGACCATGATAAGGAGGTTTCCCACGACAGTGGTGACATAGACGAGTAGAAACACCAGGAACAGGAATTTCTGGAGCTCCTGGGTCTGTGAGAACCCTAAGAGGACAAACTCTGACACCCATGTGAGGTTCTGTGGTTCCATGGAATCTTCCCCACATACCTAGAGAGAAACCTGCAAAACAAAAATTATGAAAATTCACCCGTTTTCATGATGGAATGTCAGGATGGAGTTGATCACAGGCATTATTCTGTATTATTCCAAGAGGAAGCGTAGGGGAGCCTTCCATGGAGTTGAATACATTTTTCAAGGCTCTCACTGGCTTATCTCCCTAACCACACCCTACATTGTGTTACTGGCATTGATGGATCTTGCCCCCTTTGAACCATGCTGTCCTTGCCCATGGGTTTCATGTCTGATTCATACCTGCTGTACCCAATATGTGCCTTGTGAACCACAGGCTCCACAAATACAGTTGAATCAATCAACCAATGAATAAACATGCCAGCAAGTATCCGTGACCACAAATACCATCAATCTAGGTGCAAAAATCTAAAGAGTGTGAAAAGTTGAGACTAGTAATTGTAAATACACAAATAGATGCTTCACCACAAAGGTTTCAGGAGATTCATATGGGTCATTTTGAAGGAAGAGAGGTGAGCATTAGACAAAATTGTCATGGACAAATTCAGAGACAAATGTGAAGAAAAACAAGCAGACCTGGACTGTAGTAAAGGTGGGATGATTAGTGCTTCTCAAACTTTTGTGCAGAAATATTTCTCTAGTGGCATTTGTTGTCATGGGGCCATGTGCAGGGGGAACCCAAGCAGCCCAGGACACATGCAGAATTTCCTTGAACTCTTGTTTTATATTTTTTACATTTATGTGAATTTTCTATTGTATTTCAACATGAACACATAGGTTTCATGTGTGGATTTCTATGTTACAAAATCTGTAATTTAAGTATTGTGGCTTGTAAAACTTTGGTAAGTCCAAGGTGTTATATAAAATAAATACAGGAGAGGGAAGAAACACGTTCCTTTGTTCAGCAGGTGAAGGTTCTAGACAACATTCACTTGAAAAATGAACTGAGTTCTTTGGTGTTGAAACCCATCCCCTTGGGTTACACTTTTCCAAAATTTAATTGTTCAGGAAAATTTGCCAAGTCCCCGCCCCAGGAAGATCGTAATCATAGAACACTCTCCCCTCCCTGACTCCCGCCTGACTATATGGCAGGGACAGCAGAATTCCACTGATGCTCTTTTTACAAGGGAATTGAAAAACTATATGCAAAAAAAAAAAAGTCCTATCAACTTATTAAACAAATAAAAAACAGCATTATCTCTAACAGTATCTGTGAGGTATTACAGTACTCAAAATATCGCCACGTTTGTCTCATCCAAAACTCACATTTATCCTAAATATTTTTTTTTAAATATATTTTATTGATTTTTTACAGAGAGGAAGGGAGAGAGATAGAGAGTTAGAAACATCGATGAGAGAGAAACATCGATCAGCTGCCTCCTGCACACCTCCCACCGGGGATGCGCCTGCAACCAAGGTACACGCCCTTGACCGGAATCGAACCTGGGACCCCCCAGTCCACAGGCCGACGCTCTATCCACTGAGCCAAACCGGTTTCGGCTATCCTAAATATTTGTGTAAAGATGATGCTTCAGGCAGAGGCACTCTGTTTATTCTGTGGCTCACTGACTCCCAGCAGAGGACCATTTGAAAAGTGTCTCCATGGGCTACTGAGAACCCCTGGAAGACTTCTGAAGGACAGTGACCCGAAGGTGCAGGGTTATAGTGGGCGTGTCCCAGCTCACTAGGGCGGGAAGCCCTGAGGCAGGCAAGAATGGAGCGGACACTTCTGGGCCTTTGTCACAGCAACCCCAGCAGAGGGTAACATGTTTTTGTCTCTGGCTTTGTGTCCTTGTGGAGGTGAGACTGGGTGGGAAGCAGCCTAAATGGCGTGGTTTGGTCTCTCTGAGAAAGCCCCTGACCCCTAACCCTTCATCCCCAACCCAACTCTCCCACCTGGTCATTGATTCCTAAAATGCCAACAGCACAGCTTTAGTATCTCTATTTTTATCTTTGTCCGTATTAAGATTCCAACTACCATACCCTTTTATACGCTTTTATCAGTCAGAGATGCACTGTGAGGGCATCAATATATCTGGCAATTTCCACAGAAACGAGTTGAAGTATCTGGCTTTCCCCGGCAAGCAGACGGACATCACCCCATCCCACGGCCCTTACCACTTCCGAGCCCCCAGCTACATGTTTAGGCAGACTGTGCACGGCATGCTGCTGCACAAGAACAAGTGAGGCCTGGCTTCCCTGGACCGCTTCACGGTGTTCAATGGAATCCTGCCGCCCTATGACAAGAAAAAGCAAATGGTGGTTCCTGCCACCCTCCAAGCTGTGCGTCTGAAACCTATATGGAAGTTTGCCTACCTAGGGCGCGGGCTCCTGGAGTTGGCTGGAACTATCAGGCAGTCACAGCCACTCTGGAGAAGAGGAAGGAGAAGGCCAAGAGTTATTACTGGGAGAAAAAACAGCTCATGCATCTACGAAACAAGCCCAAAATAACGTAGAGGGGGAAAAAGGACAAATATAAAGGTCCTCAACACCCATGGACTTCTGCCTGAACCCAATAAAATTGATTATTAATTCCTCAAAAAAAATTTTTCCCCATGGTTCTTCATTGTCTACAGGAAAGACTTCATACTTAGATGGGTTTTCATGGGCTTCCTCACAACCTGGCTCCTACCTTTTTTTGCAGAGCCATCTGCCACTCAGCAGTAGTAGAAGTAATAAAATCCTCTTGTTAGTGGTAGTAATTATGGCCATTGTAGTAGTAAACATTTATTGAGTGTTTATCATGTGCTATTCCCTATGCTAAGCATTTTGTAAGCGTTGTCTTGTTTGATTTTCATGCATTATTCTCATGCTTATAAAATGTAAATATATTTTTAGTTTTTATATTTAGATAGTTAATTCACGTTGAGTTCATTTTTACATATGGAATGAAGTAAGGATCCAACTCTATTGTTTTGCATGTGGTTATCCAGTTGTCCTCACCATTTTTTTTGAAGAGACCATTTTTTTTCTCCATTGAATGGCCTTGGTACTGTTGTAAATAAAATTTCAAGAAATTCTCAAGAAAGTTTACAAGAACTAAATCCCTGATAATTAAGTACTATTAATTATCCCCACTTTACAGATAAGTAAACTGAGGCTTAAAGAGGTGGCCCCAGGTCAAACAGAGAATGATTAGTCCCAGAATTGTATTCTTAACTATAATTCTCTTTTTACTTGTTCCCCCTCTAAGAATCTTTGAGCTCCTCGGTTCTGCGGGTCTCAGTGCCTTTCGTCAAGCCAGTGCCCAACCTGATCGCCATCCCATCCTGTTCACTTATCTGAATTCTACCCCTCCTTCAAGGCCCAAAGAATTAGCTCTCCCATGCACTGCCATGTATCGGTGTTTTTCCATAAGGAAGGCTCTGTCACTTCACATGTGTTTGCAATTCAGTGTAAATCTGATATGTTTGGTGCTACACGGTTCCTGGTGCACACATAACCTTTCTCGTGGGTGTTTTCCAAAAGAATGCTTGATATGTTTATAGTGGATGGAGCAACAGGATGGGCCAGACCGCTGAGAGAGGTGGAGGAGAGAGAGTAGCCACTGCATGAAAAGGTTCAGTTTAAGGGACCTTGAAGGGCACCCAATTAGCCGAATTCCCAGCATCACCAGATTTATGAACCCAGAAGCATTGTCTGAGCATGGCCAGCATTCTTTCTACACACTCATAATATTCTTTGGAAATGATTCTTCAACCGACCTACACAGAGACTAAATTTAGAGGGGGTCTAGATGGGAACGAAAACAAAGAGACCTAAAAAGGGGGCCTGATATGTATGGGGTAAAGGAAGGACTCCAGGCTCCTTTCTGTTGTTACTCAGTCTTGTCTCCCATCTGTCCTGCTCTCAGGAAACCAGTCCACCCAGGACTAAGAGAGAGGAGGGGAAGAGGAATGCGTGGTTCCAAAAATGGGGGTGAATCTAGTTGGTGGTCATCTTGGGAGCATTAGCAGGTTTTATTAAACACAAGATTTAAGGACAGATAAGATGGAGGTATAGCAATAGAGAAGGAATGGAAGCCTGAAGCGAGTGGGAGAAGCAGCAGGCAGGAGGAGGAGGAAGGTGAAGGAATAAAAGAGGATTAAAAGGGAAACATCAGAGGGTGGGAAGTGTGAGAGAGGCTTGGTTTGTTTTCTCCGAGGTGTGGGAAGAAGCTGTAGATTGTTTGTGGGAGGTAGGGGAGAAAGCAGTTGCATCTATATTCCTCTCTCCCTACCACCCTCTGTCCTAAATTCCACCCAACATATAAGCCAGTACAGACAAAAAGTCTTAATTCTAGATAAAATCAACTGTTCCCCAAATCCTGCCCACCCCCAGCATTCTTGCCCAATGAATTCCCATACCTTCCCTCCACCCCATGCTTATCTTACTTCTTAAAAAAAAAGTTATTTTTTAAAAACATATATTTTTTTTTATTTCAGAGAGGAAGGGAGAGGGAAAGAGAGATAGAAACATCAATGATGAGAGAGAATCATTGATCAGCTGCTTCCTGCACACCCCCTACTGGGGATCGATCTCGAAACCTGGACATGTGCCCTTGACCAGAATTGAACCCAGGACCCTTCAGTCCACAGGCCGACGCTCTATCCACGGAGCCAAACCGGCTAGGGCCCCATGATTTTCCTACAATAGGCTTTGGCAGGAGCATTCTCAGTGCTGACTTGTCCATGGGAAGGGCAATGGGCCCATCACCTACCTCCAGCCCAAAGTGGCCAAGTGGACTTAGAGCCTCCCATCTTCCAGGCCACCCTTCTCCTGCAGCTCCATGTTTCTGGCCTCTCGAAGACCAGGAACACATATAGGATTGGCCTTCAGGGAAGGGACATGCCTCAGAGGACAAAAGTTAGGCTTAACTTGTGAATTGAAGCTGGGCTCAGGCTGCTGAGGGTAAGAGCAATGGGAGTTATTAAAAAGTGTGTGAGCTGTTGCATCAGATGCACAATTACAAACTTCAGGGGCACTGAGCAGAGGACCCAGATGAAGGAGGCTAAGAGCCCTTAAGGAAAATGAATTCTCAGGAAGGTTTATAAGAACTAAATCCCTGAAGTCAGCACTAAAGACAATACAAGGCTCCATCCTCTGCTTCCACCACTGTAGGTGAAAGAGTGAACTATGTCCTAGGAGATGTCCAGGTCACACCCCTTGAAGCCTTTTTCACATGTACGGTTGTTAAGGCATCTCTTACTCCACCTCTGGTCTGTCCTTACAGCCATAGTGACCTTCCCAATAAAAATGGGTGTAATTTACATTCAAGATTTAATTCCCATGCCATAAAGCTCTCCATTTTAAAGTGCACAGTCCAGTGGGTTTTAGTATATTCACAAGCTTTTGTAACCATTACCACTATGTGACTCCAGAAATTTTTCATGACCCCAAAAAGAAACCTCATATTTTCTAGCAGTCACTACCCACTCTGTTCTCTCCCCAGTCCCTGGCAACGACTAAACTACTTTTCGTCCTTATAAATTAGCTTATTCTGGAAATTTTGTATAAATGGAATCATATAATATGTGGTATTTTATGTCTTGCTTCTTTCTCTTAGCATAATGCTTTCAAGGTTCATTCATGTTGTAGCATGTGTCACGTCATTCCTTTTTGACTGAGTAATATTCCATTGTATGGATATAACACTTTTGTTTATCCATCAATTCGTTCTTGAACATTTGGATTGTTTCTACTTTTTTACTATTATAAATAACTAGTAGCCCTGCACAGGAATCCGTGCGCCAGTAGCTCGCTGCCCCGCCCTCCTGTAACTCCCCCATTCCCCGGCCCCCCCTCATAGCTTGCTGCCCTGCCCCCTCTGTAGCTCTCCGCCGCCCACTTGTAGCTCACTGTCCCACCCTCCTGCTGATCCATGATCCAGTCCTTACACGATTGGTCGTTACGCTTCACGGCATAACGACCATTTGCATATTACATCTTTATTATATAGGATGCTTTGAATTATCTTGGGTATATACTTAGCAGTGGAAGTACTGGGTCATATGGTAAGTCTATGTTCAACTTTTGAAGGAACTGTCAGCCTGTTTTCCAATGGCTGCACCATTTTATATTCCCAGTACAGTGTACAAACAGTGATGATCTCTCCACATCAACACCTCTTATTATCTGTCTTTTTATTTTAATCGTCTTAGTGGGAGTGAAGTGGTATTCAGTGTGGTTTTGATTTGCATTTCCTTAATGGTCAATGGTATTGAACATCTTTTTATGTGCTTGTTGGCCATTTGTATATTTTCTTTGGAGGAATATCTGTTTTGGTTCTTTGCTCACTTTTCAATTGGGTCATTTGTCTTTTTGTTGTTGAGTTATAAGAGTTCTTTCTGCATTCTGGATATTAGACCCTTATAAGATATGTGATTTACAAATATTTTCTCCCATTCTGTAGGTTATCTTTTCATGTTTTGATAATGTGCTTTGAAGTACAAAATATTTTCATTTTTATGAAATCTAATACATCTATTTTTTTCTTTTGTTGCTCGTGCTTTTGGTGTCAAATTTTTAAATCTGTTGATAAATCCAAGGTCATGAAGATTTACTTCTTTAAGAGTTTTATATATTTAGTTCTTATATTTAGATAGTCAATTAATATTGAGTTAATTTTTACTTATGAAGTAAGGGTCCAACTTTATTGTTTTGCATGTGGTTATTCAGTTGTCCCCACCAACTTTTGAAGGAACTATTCTTTCTCCATTGAATGGCCATGGCACCATTGTAAATAAAATTAATTGACCATAGATGTTTTGGGCTATTTCTGGACACTCAATTCTATTCTATTGGTCTATCTGTTATCTGTGGGCTGGTATCACACTATTTCAATTACTGTAGCTTTAATAAGTTTTGAGATTAGGAAGTGTGAATTCTTCTACTCTGTTTTTCTTTTTCAATGTTGTTTTGCTAATTGGAGGACCTTGTAATTGCATATGAATTTGAGAAATTGGATCTTCCATTTCTGCAAAAAAAAAGGCCATTGGAATTTTGGTAGGGATTGCATTGAATCTGTAGATCACTTTGGGGAGTATTGCTATCATAACAATATTACGCTTTCCAATATATGAACATGGGATGTCTTTTTAATTTATTTAGCTCTTTATTTTTTTTTTCAGCAATGTTTTATAGCCTTCAAGTGTACAAGTCTTTCATCATCTTGGTTAACGTTTTCCTAGGTATTTTATTCTTTTGGATGCTATTTTAAATGGTATTTTAAAACTTCTTTTTATAAATGTCTTTTACTAGTTTATAGAAGCACAACTGATATTTTTATTTGATCTTAGACCCTGCAACTTTGCCAAATTTTCTTATTACCTCTAATAGATTTTTGTGGGTTATATGGGATTTTCTATATATAGAATCATGTCATCTGCAAATAGAGACAGTTTTCTTTCTTCCTTCCTAATGTGGGTGTCGTTTATTTTTCTTGTCTAATTGCTCTGGCTAGAACTTCCAGTACAATATTGAATAATAATGATGAAATAGGCATCTTTTTCTTATTCCTTATCTTAGTGGGGGAAGCTTTTAGTTTTCACTATTGAGATAATGTTTGTTATGGGGTTTTCCACAAATAACCCCCTTATATTCCTAATTTGCTAAGTTTTTTTTCTCATGAAAGGGTGTTAAATTTTTTCAAATGTTTCTTCTGCAACTATTGAGATGATTATGTGGGTTTTCCTTTATTTTATTAATGTAGTGTATTACATTGATTAATTTTTCTTATGCTAAACCATCTTTGCATTTCTGGGGTAAATCACACTTGGGCATGGTGTATAATCCTTTTAATTCACTGTTGAACTTGGTTTGCTAGTTTTTTTGTAGGTTTTTTTTTTTTGAGGATTTTTGCATCTCTATGTATAAGAAATACTTGTCTGTGGTTTTTTATTTTCTTGTGGTATCTTTCTTTGACTTTGATATCAGGGTAAAGCTCGCCTTATAGAATGTGTTAGGAAATGTTCCCTTTACTCCTATTTTTAGGAAGCATTTGAGTAGTATTGGTGTTACTTCTCCTTTAAATTTTTGGTAGAATTCACCTAATAAAACCATCTGGTTCTGGACTTTTCTTTGTTGGGAGGTTTTTTAATACAATTTTTACTTCTTTTAGGTCAGTTGAGATTTTCTATTACTTCTTAAGTAATTACTTTGGTAATTTGCGTGTTTTAGGAATTTGTCCATTTAATCTAGATAATCTAATTTATTGGTATAGAATTCTTCCTAGTATTCTATTATAATCCTTTTCATTTCCATAAGGCTGGTAGTAATGCTCCCACTTTCATGTCTAATTTTACTTATTTGTGTCTTCTCTCTCTTTTTAAGTCAGTTTAGCTAAAGATTTATAAATTTTGTTCATCTTTTCAAAGAATCACCTTTGGTTTCATTGATTCTCTCAATTGTTTTTCTATTGTCTATTTCATTTATGTCTGTTCTAATCTTTATTATTTCCTTCTTTCTTCTGACTTTGGGTTTAATTTGCTCCTCTTCTAGTTCCCTAAAGTGGAGAGAGAATGCAAGAAGCCTGGAATCCCACCTGAAGGGACTGGAGCTGTCTCAGTCACAGGAGCTCTCAGAACCAACCAACCAGAGCCTCCTCCCAGCACACACCCTACAGGTAAGAGATACTGCTGGGGATGGGATCAAAACAGATCCAAATGAGACAAAGGAAGCAGAAGGTACAGACCAAAAAGCCTGGGAGGACAGAGTGAGCTCTGACAGAGCTAATCATTCTCAGAAAGCAAGAAACCACATTTTCAGATATTACATAAAAACAATGGAAGGGGCTGGGGGATGTGTGAATCGTGCCTCTTCTAAAAGTTTATCAAAATTACTTTTACATAAAAATGAGCCACAGAAAAATATCAAGGAAAAATCGCACACAAAGTTGTTATCAGAAATAAGTGACTAAAGAGCAGAGTAATATCCCAAGGACAATGAGATCACACCAGAAAGGCCACCAAACAAATCAAAACTAGACTTAGCCCTGGGCAGTGTGGCTCAGTTGGTTGGGAGTCCTCCCGTGCACTGAAAGGTCCTGGTCAGGGCACATGCCAGATGTGGGCTCGATCATTGGTTGGGGTTGTGCAGGAGATGGCCCATTGATCAATTCACTCTCACATCAATAGTTCGTTCTCTCTCTCTCTCTCTCTCTCTCTCTCTCTCTCTCTCTCTCTCCCCTCTCCCTCTCCCTCTCCCTCTCCCTCTCCCGCTCCCTCTCCCGCTCCTTCTCCCTTCTTTTCTCTCTAAAACAACGCTAACAAAACAAAAAAACAAACCTATGACTTAGAAATTATAAAACTCCCTCCATCTCTTCCCACTTACTACAAATAAAATGTGAGGACACTGAAAAGAGAACAACAGCTGGCAGTTTGGGGAGGGAAGTCAAAACTTGATTCAACAACCAATACAGAGCAATTGGTTCCCTGATTGTCTTTCCTTCCATGGCTACTGATTTAAACTGTAGAGTCCTAGAAATGTACAGACAGAACAAAACTCCAAGGAAAGCCCTCTCTCTTTATGGCCAGAGGATTGAGAAAAGGAGCCCCTGCAGAACTGAGAATGTGTAGGGAAATCCTCATTTTCTCCTCCTGCTCCTAACCTCCGGTCATGGAGCTACAATCCTGCAGCGGCTGCACAAGCACTTCAGATTCTGAACAAAAACCCTCTCGTGCTAGAAGACTGGATAAACAGGTTCACAGAGTCCAGATGGCATGCAGAGAATCCCTATGATTTTTCTCTCTTTACTTTCACCGCTTGGCACAGAGACAGCCCGGTCATGGGAAGTTCGTGACAGCACAGGTAGGCTAAACCCTGTCTTCGCAGCCAGAGAAAAGGGGACCCTACGAGCCAGATGGCACAAATCACAGAGAAGAAAGGACCCTTACATTTGGGGGGTAGTGTGGACCACCGCCCAGGTCCCACATGCGGAGCACACCCAAATAGCCCACAGAGGCTTGGAAAAGTTCGCTGATATTGGCACCACACCTCACACAAGACAGGTCAGGGTTAACTGACAGCTCAAACAATCAAACAAATGAAATCAACATTTTTCAGAGGATACTGACAGGACTGATATTTCACAATCTGATATTTCCAGGCTACAATCCAAAATTATTCAGCATTAAAAGAAAAAATAACCACCAAAAAAATAGGATAACTTCAACAACTTGCAAGGAAAACAATGAACAAACACCAACTCTCAATGTTTTGTTTTGTTCTTAAGATAATATTTTTTTATTTGTTTTTTTTTTGCTAAAAGTATTACAAAGGGTATTACATATGTGTCCTTTTTTTCCCCCTGCCCTTGACAATCCCCTGCCCTCCCTTACCCCCCAGTGTCTTATGTACATTAGTTATGCTTATATGCATGCATACAAGTCCTTCGGTTGATCTCTTACTCCCCTCCCTTCTGCCCCCCAACCCTCTCTGGCCTTCCCACTGCAGTTTGACAATCAGTTTGAGGCAGCTCTGCCTCTGTATCTATTATTGTTCAAAAGTTTGTAATGGTCTTTATTATCCATGAATGAGTGAGATCATGTGGTATTTTTCCTTCATTGACTGGCTTATTTCACTTAGCATAATGCTCTCCAGTTCCATCCATGCCGTTGCAAATGGTAAGAGTTCCTTCTTTTTTACAGCAGCATAGTATTCCATCGTGTAGATGTACCACAGTTTTCTAATCCATTCATCTACTGATGGGCACTTAGGCTGTTTCCAGCATCGCGTATTGTACCACAGTTTTCTAATCCATTCATCTACTGATGGGCACTTAGGCTGTTTCCAGATCTTAGCTATGGTGAATTGTGCTGCTATCCAACTCTCAATGTTGAAATGACTAAAGACTTTAAAGTCGCTATTATCACCATATTCCCCGAGGTAAAAGTGAACACCCTTGAAACCTGTGGAAAGATAGCAGTTCTCAGCAAAAAGTAAAAACTCTAAAAAAAAAGAACCAAATGGAAAGTTTAGAACTGAAGAAAAAAAAAACACACAACAAGAGAAATACAAAATTCACTGAAGGAACTCAATGGAGATGACAGAAGAAAGAGTCTGTGAACTTGAAGATAGAGCAATAGATAATATCCCATCTGAAAACAGAGAGAGATCACAGTCAAGGCTGAGTTCACACACGGTCAGAGTTTGCCCGGGAGACTATGTGTCTGGGTCGATGATCCCAACGCCACATCTTCCACCTTTCCAGGGTTTCATCCCCTGTGTGTGTTCCCTTCCCTTTTCTGCTTTCAATGTCACCCTTGCTGGAGTAACTCTGTGGTCTCTCGGCTTCCCTGGGTAATTTCCCTGGATTAGTTTTCCTTCTCCAAAGACTCAGCTCATTTCTGCTTTAACCTTGAGGCTATTTTACAGATTCACAAAATGTTCATATCTGCCATTGGTTAGGTGCCTCTCCTGTCTCCTTATGATATGCTATCTTTCAGACACGTCTCTGCTGATAGAATCAGATTTATTTTCATCTCACTTTTTAAAAAGCTGCTTTGCTCAAGGTTGAGGATATGTGACCGAGTTGCATTCCTTTCCCCCACCAAAAAAATGCTCCAAAAAGTGACTTGGCTACTTTCCTCCAAGATTTTCACCACTTCTATCCTGGATCATCCTTCTTTATAGCCCAGATTTAAGTGCAAATTGTTACATAGCTCTGATTGTGTGTTTGTTTTTTCATCCACCCAGCCCTCTCCCCTTTCCTTCCCTCCAGCCAAGTCTTTCTAGCTCAACACAGGACAGAGGAGAAGGAGGTAGAAGCCACAGCCTCCACTCATTCTGGAGGAAATTCTCATGGAGGAACTCAGGTTATTTGTGGTGTGATCAGATAAGCACTGACCAAGTCAAACAAGCCACCAACAAGCCATGTAACCTTGAACGGGACCTAGAGTCATGGAATTTTAAAGCTCTCTGAAGCCTTAAGAGGTCATCTACTCCAGCTTTCTACCTTCACCTATGCAGAAACTGAGGCCTGGCGACCTGATAGAACCTGCTCCCAGTCATGTGGTTGGTTAATGGCATATCTGGGTACACACAGGACTATAATATCAATGCTCTTTCCATCACCCCTTGCTGATTGCCTCCATTTCCTCATCTGTACAATGGGCACAGTGAGGATTATAAATGAGAACAAATGACCTAAAACTGCTATAGGAACATGGGAAATAGAAAATTATATTCAAATGAGAGGTTATTAATTTTATTGATAATCCCCACTGGAAATTGATTCTCTGCTGTGCCCCAGTGGAAGGTCAGAACCCAAGGGAGGTCTAAGCTGGCTCATCCACCTCTCCTGAGGCCGGTAAACTTTTAAAGGAAACACTGGGCAGAGAGCCATGGCCACTGCAGCTAATAAGGCTCACTGGAACCACTTTAAAAGTTGTGTTGTTCAAAAATACCTGCAGTCAATACCCAGATCTCAACAACCCATGTTAAGGGACCATGGGGTTATGAATGGTTTATTCTCTTCCTTTCTCTATTTTACAAATTGATTGCAATGTGATTTATTGTTTTGGCATATCATACTTGATCTATTATAGGCTTTTGGCAAACTTTTGTTAAATATAAAATTAATCATTTGAAATGAAATTTCTTGAAGACTTAAAGAGCTGCAAGAGGCATGCCAAGGCATTCGTGTGCAAGAAGCTGTAAGAATTGAAAAAAGCAAGGATTCCCACTCTCACCAGTCCTATTTAACATCATACTGAAGTCCCAGCATTAAAGCAATAAAAAAAATTTAAAAAAGTAAACTGATATCCATACTCTCAGAAAACATAATTGTCTATATAGAAGTTCCTAAGGAACCCACAAAAATAAACCTAAAATTAATAAGTTTAGCAAGATGGCAGTATACTAGCAATGAACAATTGAAAATCAAAATGTAAAGAAAAAAATTTAAAATAGCTCTAGAAATGAAGAGCTTAAGTATAAATCTAACAAAATGTGTATAGGATTTGTATACTGAAAACTACAAAATGATGATCAAAGAAATAAAAGATGATCTAAATAGATGGAGAGACATACCATGTTCATGATCTGGAAGACACAATATTATTAAGATCTCATTTCTCCCCCAACTGATGTATAGATTCAATGCAAACATGATAAAAATCCCTGCAGGTTTTTTGGGTAGATACTGACAAGATGATTCCAAGATGCAGTTGGAAAGGCAAAAGAACTAGAATAGCCAAAACAATATTGAAAAGAATAAGGTTGGAGGAATCACACTCCTCGATTTTAAGAGTTACTATAAAGCCACAGTAATAAATCCAGTGTGGTATTGATAAAGGAATAAACACACAGACCAATGAAATAGAATAGAGAGTCTAGAAAAACACTCACATAATATGGCTAATTAACTCTTGACAAAAATGCAAAGATAATTCCAAGGGGAAAAAGAATATTCGTTTCAACAAATGCTATTGCAACAATTGGACATCCAGATACAGAAAAGTGAACTTTGCCTTAAATTCTACACCTTATACAAAATTTTCAATTCTGGTGGATATTTTCAGAATGAATTCATATACAGAAACCTAAGTAAACAAAAAAGAGGCAATTATAAACTGCAGAAAATACAAAAGTTGAAATGTAGTTGTAGTACAATATGTGGCTCACCCATCAATATTAATTGTACTAGAGGCCCGGTGCAAAAAAATTTGTGCACTGG
>NW_005364711.1:19543-23568 GCF_000412655.1 Myotis brandtii
TCTGCCCCCTGGTGGTCAGTG
Organism: Myotis brandtii; assembly: GCF_000412655.1. Taxonomy (NCBI): domain Eukaryota; kingdom Metazoa; phylum Chordata; class Mammalia; order Chiroptera; family Vespertilionidae; genus Myotis; species Myotis brandtii. Next base: position 19,565 of record NW_005364711.1, read on the forward strand.
TGTGTCATAGTGACCAGTCATTCCCAGTCTTTCTGCTGTTAGGGTCAGTTTGCATATTACCCTTTTACTATATAGGATATAGGCCTGGTGCACGGGTGGGGGCTGGCTGGTTTGCCCTGAAGGGTGTCCCGGATCAGGGTGGGGGTCCCACTTGGGTGCCTGCCCAGCCTGGGTGAGGGGCTGATGGCTGTTTGCAGCTGGTCACACCCCTTTCAGGGTGGGGGTCCCCACTGGTGGGGTGCCTCAGTCTGGGTGAGGGGCTGAGGGCCATTTTCAGGCTGGCCTGCTACTGAAGCTCCCAGCCTCTCCTTTTTTTCTTTTTATTCTGGGATTTATTTACCATCTGTAATTGTAACTCTGTTGCCGTCACTGGCGCTCCCAACTCTGAGGCAGAGGCTGGCTGAAAGCAGGTATCTGGGGTTTGTTTAGCTTCTATAATTGAAACATTGTTGCTTTCAGAGCTTAGAGCCAGGCTGTGGCAGGCGGGGAACCTTGGCTTCCTCCATCACTGGAGCAAGCAAACCTCCTGCTCGCTTCAGCTGGGTGAGTGCTGGCCACCATCTTTGTTGGCAGTTAATTTGCATATCTCGCTGATTAGCCAATGGGAAGCATATCGGAGGTACGGTTAATTACCCTTTTTGTCTTTTATTAGATAGGATTATCTTGATAATATAAACACCCAGGGGCATTCCGAGGGCAGGATGGTGAGAGCAATCTGCTCCAAGTGCAAGCAGTAAGCATGCATTTTCTGCAGACAAATTAAAAGCAATAATAAAATTTACTTAAAGTCAGTCTGGTTTTCATTATCACTGTGCACTAGCAATTCTAAATAATATCAGTGATAAAAAATACTCCTCTCCCAAAATATCTTTTGTTTGTTCTTATTTATAAATAAGATTTGAAGTTACTGTTGAGCTTTAAAAATATATCCACAAGCCCTAGCTAGTTTGGCTCACTGGATAGAGTGTCAGCCTGCGGACTGAAGGATCCTGGGTTCGATCCTGGTCAAGGGCACATGCCCGGGTTGCAGGCTTGATCCCCAGTGGGGGTGTCCAGGAGGCAACCAATCAATCACTCTCTCTCATCATTGATGTTTCTCTCTCTCTCTCCCTCCCTCCCTCCCTCCCTCCCTCCCTCTCTCCCTCTCCCTTCCTCTCTGAAATCAGTAAAAAGAATATTAAAAATATATATATATATATCCACAAGCTTCAAATGAACACATTTTTGTTATTCACCCTTTAATGAACATTTTATTTGACATGAAAGTTAATTTGAGGAGCTCCCAGTTGTAAGTTGGTCTCCAGCGCATGTGGATTCCACTACAAGCAATTGATTTGAGAGCAAATTTCTAATGGTTCAGAATCGCTGCTCAAGCTCATTTCAGGTCCAGTTCATGTCTCCAACCCTGTGGTACCACATAGCCCTGCTTTTAACCAGTAGATTAAAGTAAACAAGGCAAGCAGTGGGTATAAAGGCAGCAAAGCAGAACTCGAGTGACTTTAATCCTGCCATTCCATGTGACCACTCGGAGTTCTTATTTGTGCTTAAAATACAAAACAGTGAAACATCGTGCAAACTGCAAGGTGTAAGTATTTGGTCGGTAAATCCAAATTTTAGTGTATACACGATGTTTGACTTAATTTGAGTAATTTGAAATGTATTCTTCCTTTCTAATCATTGCGTTTTTAAACCAAAGAATGAATCCAGAAAATCAAATGTGGCATTGGGGGTGTTAGTAGTAATTTCCTAAATGTACCTTTCAGTTTTACAAAAACTTCACACTGAAACAAAAGAAAAGCACTTGATAGCTTATTGTAGAATTACTTACCTAAAATATTTGATCAGACTTTAACCAAAGGATAAACATTTATTAAGTATCTATAAAACTTGTTAGAGAAATAGTTGTGCTTTTTTGTCCCGTGTGAACTTGGAAGAACTTGTCGACATTTGTAATATGGTTGTGAAACCAGCCACTGATTTAGCCCATAAATATTTTGAATCTGATAAAGAAACTTGAAGTGCAGTACCCATATTAACATGAAGCAATATTAACCCAGTAGAGTTCAGTAAGGAAAATGTAGAAAAGCAATATATGGATCTATTTTAAAATATATAATACCTTCAACATTACATAAAGGTAATGAAAAATCTTAAGAAATTCAAGTTGAGATACCCAAAGCACTATGCTTGAGACAATAAAATTGGGTGATTACTTTTTCCCTTTTTGTACTGTATTTTGAATTTATTTTTGACTGGCATTATCTATATGAAGTTCAATAAAAGAACATTTTTACTCTGTATTTCTTTTCTGGCTATTGTTATTATTTCATGATGATTACTGATGTCAAAAAAATGGTCCCATGCTGGCATGCCCTGCACTGGATATTGATTCAGTGGAAAGTGGTGATCATTATTTTGGAGGATGAGAGGAGGTTGAGTGTGGGCATGTGCATTAGGGAGAGGGCCCAGTAAATGATCTAGAGCCTCAACTGCCACAGCGGGGAGCCAGTGCTTTGGGGTGTGGATGTGATAGCCAAGGAGTTCGCTGTAGATGGGGATTGCACCCCCAGAGCAGTGAGGTCTGGATGGGTAAGGACATGGAGCAAAGAAACGCTCTTTCATTGAGAGCCAAGTGGTAAAACTTGACTTTTAAATCAATGTTCATATCTTGCTTTAAAAGGAAATAATTGCAAAAGCAAAAGAACTTAAGAATGGAAATGCCAGTATAAAAAGACTGGGCAGTCAGCTTCAGACACATTTAACTATATAATCTGGAAATTATTATACAGGACAGAATATAAATAATATAAACCCCTGTGAAAGGAAAATCAACAGAAGTAACAAATTGGGCAATTGATAATGGGAGGAGGAAGTATAACTGTGCTAACCACCTCACCTTTCGTAGCAGGGAATCAATCAATACTGTCTAAAATTGAACCATGAGATTTGAGAAATCAATTACTCTGACCTCTTTATGGTTTTATGGTTTTTTCATAATCATTTTTTCTTAACCCTAGGGGGCAGGATCTTTTAGTAATCAATATATCATATGATGCAAAAATATTTAAAGTACATTTTCTTCAGATCTTTTTCTGCTGTTGAATTTGATGATAATCTTGCATGTTGATAAAATGTAGAATAGGGATCAACTCTACAAAATTATTTCTGTCTAACCTTATCTAAAACTTTCTCTCAGTTATCCATTCATTATTCTTTTGTATGTAAGCACAGAGAGATATTGGAAATAATGTTTAGCAGAGTTTCTGTTCTCATCCATTCTAAAGGGCAGCTGTATTTTGAAATCTAGTGAGCTCATGCAACGGCTGTGGGTTAGATGCCAGGAATGAAGTAGTTGTCACTGCTGGTAAGACAAAGTGCCAGCGTCAAATTTACATCTGGGTATCAGTACTTTAGAAGAAAAGTCCAGAGCACTCTTGGGGCACTATTGTTAGGGTGCTGTTCTCAGAATGTCCACAAGAGGGCACCATTGCGACTAATCCCTTAAGGGTGCTGTTCTCAGAACAGAGCACTCTTACACTGCATTCCCCATATCTTGAAGCACAAAAGATTATGTTGTACACACACACACACATGACTTAGGGTCAAAAAGTGATTAAGAAGAGTTGAACTATAAATGTAAAGATGGTTTAGGAATACAATGTCCAATTTATTTCATCTGTATTTTTCTTTTTATATTTACACTATAGGATAGGTCCAGTGCATAAAATTCATGCATGGGGGGGGGGGGTCCCTCAGCCCGGCCTGTGCCCTCTCGCAATCTGGGACCACTCGGGGGATGTCCGACTGCCGGTTTAGACCCTTCCTTCCCCGGCTGCCGGCTGCCGGCAGGGGCCTTCCTTCGTTCCATGATGCTCCCTGGTGGTCAGCGCATGTTATAGAGTCCAGTTGTTCTGCTGTCTAGTCTATTTGCATATTAGCCTTTTATTATATAGGACTAGAGGCCCGGTGCACAAAAATTTGTGCACTCGGGGGGGAAGGGGGGA
>NW_005364711.1:25006-41508 GCF_000412655.1 Myotis brandtii
CAGTTAATTTGCATATACTCACTGATTAGCCAATGAAAAGGGTAGCGGTCGTACGCTAATTACTATGTTTCTCTTTTATTAGTGTAGATGATAATAATATATTATAAAATATATATTTAAGCAAGTCTAAGAGTTCTTTCAATAAGAATTTGAAGTGATAAAAAGCACTATGTCATGGTTTAAATGGCAGCATTTTTTAGTGATACAAGAAATGATTTGTCTTAGAGTCAAAACCTAGATTTTATGAAATATGCCATTTCCAAGTGACAAAACAGGATGGCTCATTGCTTTCTTCTTTAAAGTTTTCGATATGGCTTAATTTTTATAGTGAATATGTAGTAATAAGTATTATAGACATTACATGTAACATTATATATTATAAGTAGATATTATGCATAAGATATTATTATCATTATAGAGGCCCAGTGCACGAAATTCGTGCACTGGGGGAGGTGGGGGTCCCTCAGCCCAGCCTGCACCCTCTTGCAGTCCAGGACCCCTCGCTCCTTACCACCCGCCTGCTCACTGCATCTGCCCCCGGGTGGGAGGGACCTCAGGAGGACTCCAGGACGTGTCCGGCCTGTCTTGCTCAGTCCCTGTCAGCCGGACCCCAGCAGCAAGCTAACCTACTGGTCGGAGCATCTGCCCCCTGATGGTCAGTGCACATCATAACGACTGGTCGACCAGTCGACTGTCTGCCTACTGGTGGTCAGTGCACGTCATAGCGAGCAGTTGAGCAGACTTAGCATATCATTAGCATATTATGCTTTGATTGGTTGAATGGCTGACTGGATGACCAGACACTTAGCATATTAGGCTTTTATTATATAGGATATAATAAAAGGCTAATATGCAAATTGTCCCCTCAGGAGTTCGACCGACCAGTAGTTTGACTGCTCACTATGACATGCGCTGACCACCTGGGAGTGGTGCGGAACGAAGGAAGGCCCCAGCCGGCAGCCAGCAGCCAGGGGAAGGAAGGCCCCAATCAGCCTTGATCATTGGCCAGGCCTAGGGACCCTACCCGTTCATGAATTTTGTGCACTGGGCCTCTAGTATATTATAATTAGATATAATGTATAACATATTTTACAGTATAATATATTATACAGATGTTATACAGATATATTATACATAAAAATTTGTAATATCATGTGTTGTATTATAAATATACATATTATGTAACTAATATGTAAAATTTTCATATGGTGTAATTTTATTAAAAATATGTAATAAGAAATAAATATTATGGGCTCTTTAGTATGACTGACATTTCACTTGAACCATCCTGATATTGCTTTCCCAATCTTATTTATACTCCCCCATATTTGCTTAGATTAGTGTTCAGATTTCTACATATCCTTCAGTTTTTCAGTATTGGGGCCATAGTCTAGGTCTAGGGTGGTTTCTTTCATGGTAAAAATTATTTTAAAACCAAAGGGCTCTTTGGGCCTTTCTAATAGCATCTCTTTTCCCTCTCTCTCTCTCTCTCTCTCTCTTCCTATATTTTCTCCTCACTCATCTCCTCCTATTTTCCTTCACCTCTTCATTCCTTACCTATTTCAGGATCTCTGAAGGGCATTCCACAGGAGTTATTAATGTCCCTTGGTTAGAAGAAACAATCCTATTTTAAGGAGCAACAAGACCGTTCAGGACCAAGGACAGTAACCCTGAAAACTGAACAAGCTCCCAGCCCTCACCCTGCAGATTCCTCCAGGATCTGAGCCACAAAGCACACCCTTCTAGTCCCCAAATAGTATCTTGTCCCCTTGGCTGTCTCTACTCCCTGAGGTTTCCACCATTATAGATCATCCTTATGCTTCAGGCTTCCAAGAGTCCAATACTGGGAAGGCTAAGACACCACACCTTCTTCCTCTCCTAACCAAGATTCTCTTGATTTCCATTAACAGGAACTCATCTAAGCGACCTTGAGCAGAAGAGGGAAAGTGACTGTGAGGACAGAGGTGTATCTCGCAGAACTCGACAGCAGGGCCTCCTGAAGAGGAGAGTAAGGTGCCCCTCGGCCTGTCCTTCTCTAGGACACCTCACTGAATGCAGGTGGGTACCAGGCTCTGTGATTGGTCAAACACAAATGAGATAAGGTTTGCTCCCTCAAGAAGGTACAGCCTGAATGGAATGATTAGACATAACACACAAACTGGAGCAAAGGTGGGAGGAGCTATGAGGGAGCAGGAGATAGAAAGGGGTAATCTGGGGCTGGAGCCCAGAGGGGGCAAAGCCACAGTGTCCTTGGCTAAATTATGGAGACAGCGAGCATGGGCAGTGAGAAATAGAATGGGAAAGTAGGTTAGGATGATATCATGGAGGGCTTGGGTGCCAGGAAAATAAATTTAGCTTGCATCTAGCAAAACAACAAAAATCAGAAGCCCCTGAAGGACTGAGGCAGTAGAGTGCTGCGATCTAACTTGGGCCAATCAAGGCCCATCTGTCTTTGACCTCGAGGGAGAAATAGGGACAAGAAAGACTTGTCCCCAGGGAGGCTTTCCAAGCAGCACAGGGAGGAAGGGGCTGATGGACCAAATGAGAAATAAGCAGACAGAGGTCATCAGCACCTGTGAACTCCTCTGAACACAGACCCCGACATACACAGGTCTCCAGCTAAGCATGCATCAGCCCCACAGGGCCTGAGAGGAGGGGCCTCAGGCCAGGGCCTCTGTTTGGGGGAGGGATGGTGGCAGAGTGTCAGAAAGGACCCAGAGAATGGACAGTTCAAGGCAGGAGTGGAGGCGGGGAGTGGCGGGGGGGCAGGCAGCAGGGGACAGGGTGGGAGATAAACAGTTGATAGTGTTGAATACAAATGTACCTGATCAGAATCACACAAACATGTGTGCACACACCAGGCCAAGCACACGATGCAGTGACTACAGCAAGAGCTAGAGTCAGTCAGACCCTGAGTCAAGTCCTGGCTCTGCCCTTTTCTAGCTGTGAGATCTTATGTAACCCTCTCAACCTCTCTGAGCTTCAGTTTTTTTCATCTGGAAAAGGTTGATGGTAAGATCCACCACCTGGTTTGTTGTGGGGATTGAAGTGAAATAATAGCTACAATAGACTGGTCCTTTAAAATGACTATAATTCTTACCCTCTTACATTCAGTGTGACCTTGTGCTTCCTCTCATCAACCCCTTGAATCTGAGTTCATGACTTGCTTTGGCCAAAGGGACAATAGCAAACATGATGCCAGAGTAGACTTGAATATTGTTCAACATGGAGCCTGTTCTCTTGTGTTCTTAGAACCCAGCCACCATGTGCACAAGGCCAAGCTAGCCTGCTAGATGAGGAGAGACACATGGCCCAGCTGACCCCCTTCACTCCAGTCAACACCCAGCAAATGCCCAGGAAGCAGAGCCACCTGCCGGCTCATCGCTGACTGCAGACCCAGGAATTAGCCCTGCCAAGACCAGCAGAACGACCTGGCCCAAAGTGCCAACCTGCCCAATCGTGAGCAAAAAAAAAAAAAAATGGTTAAGCCACTACATTTGGGGTGCAGCTTTGTTATGCAGCAAAATCTAATTGATAGACATGTGCTCCTGCCAAAGATAAAGTAACAGGGATCAGATTTATTTTCCTGCCTGAAACAACTAAAATAACCAAGCAAGACTCTGGACACTGGGTGGGTAATGAAGGACAATGATCCCCAAGAAACAGGAAAAGAAATGATGTGAGCCCTGAGGTCACCCCACTTACTGCCAAGAAACAGTTTCCAGGCTGCAGTGCACATGGGGAGTCCCAGGTGGATCCCAGGCAACTCCTGAGTTGAGGAGACATAACTGAGTCTGGGGAAACCCAGGTGGGGAGACTTCTCTAGACAGAGTGCTGGAGAGGAGAGAGCGGACCCCAGAGAAGTACAGAGGGTCCCCCTCGAGTATTCAGCAAAGTACTGATCAGGGAATGTGTGTGAGGAAACTCTGAGGCCAGGAAAGAACCATCTGAACAGATGAGAGAACAGAGCCAGAAATGGTGCCTGCTGCCACCAGCCAGACTGTGAAAATGTGTGATTCCCAGGCATTGAGTAACATACTCAGGAAGTAGTAGGGAATACTTAGTCCTAGACAGAACACACCTCCAGACCTGCCTATTAAAAGCAAGCTCTGAAATGACCAGACGGTTTCTAAGTAACTCACTGCATCCCAGAAAATCTGACACAAAACCTAAAACTCATGGAGTGCTTACTAACTATATCCCAGCAACTTTACATATATGTCAGCATGTACACATATGACTACAGTTACATTATTTATAACTAGTGTCCCCGTGCACGGATTCGTGCACATTGAAAGGAAATTGATTAGAAGAAATATTTTAATATCGCTATTCGCCCTTTCTCTATAATAGGAGTGTCAACCAAATTCACAATCAACAATGACAGATCGAAACACAAGTGTGCGATTGGCGCCAGCGAGAGCTTTATATGTATCGCAAATGCGTGAGTCAACTTAGCCTTTTATGTATATAGAATAAACTTGCTTAATTAGACCTGCTTTCTGATTTAGCTAAACTTTTCCCAGCCCAGTGAAGCACCCCAACTTCTCTTTCAGGTAATTGTCAGCAACACAGCAGTAAATATCAACACAAAGCAGATTATTATTGTAGGTCACGCAGGGAGAACAAAAGGTAAAATATTTAACTGCAGCAGTGTTTGACTATATTCTGCACAGTGAGAAAACCTGAAGTCATTTTCAAGGTCCACCATTTCTTACTTCTTTTCAGTCGGGTCAAATTTCTAAGCTTTCTAAACCTCCATTTTCCGACTAATGAAAAGAAAATAGGATTCTACTAAGTCTGAGGATCAAATGAGATGAGGCACATGAAAACACTTCACAAACATTTGGTTAAAGTGTGAAATGTTTGCACCTGGCTATAAAGCAAGTCGTGTTTCTGGGCTGAAGAAACTCCAAGGAGGCTAGTCGCTAGAGAGAGGAAGCCGGGCGTTGCTACGTCATGTCATTACCTGGCACCCACAAGGACCATTTCAGGGCTGGGCTGGGCTGTGGGCCGCATTTTGCGCCATGGGGTCTTGGCAGCGTTGGCTGCGATTTGGTGGTGTGTCACTCCGGGGTGGTGGCAGGGCCTGTGTCCCACTTGGGGGAAGCCAAGTGTGGGTTTGTAGGCACCAGGTTCATGGTGCTGTTTATTTTTAAGTGGCCAGTGGGTATCATGGCAGCTCCTGCATTGAGCGCCTGCCCTCTGGTGGTCAGTGCGTGTCATAGCTACCTGTGGGACAGATGGACACTTAGCCTTTTATATATAGAGATGATCATTTGAAATAGCTGCAATTATTATCTCCATTGTACAGATGATAACATCTAAGATAATACATATCAGATGCCCAGCACATAACTGGTTCAATAAGTGGTATTTCCCTTAACTCCCCACCCTAGCTCCCTGCGTGTAACCATCAACAACCAAATGACTTTTTCCAAATTGCTCATCCATTTCAAAGAGATGACAGCTTTAAAAAGCCACAAATGTCAGCCTTCAGAAGGAAAGTGTTCTGTGGTTGGGATCTTAGGGAGAGTCCTGAATGAGGAGTCAGGCATGCTAATTCCAGTCCTGGCACTGCCACTACCTTGCAGGGTGACCTTGAATGAGCCTTCACCTCTCTGAGCCTGGTTTACCCCTCTGCACTGTGGGGGCAAGGGGGTGATTCCTATCAGATTTCCTCAAAGCATCCCTCTCATTCCAGAGGCCAGAATGCCTCTACCATCCTCAGGCTAAAATTCTGAGGATGGAGGATGGCAAAGTTGGAAAAGCAAAGTGGTATCTACCACAGTTTGCGCTCTCTCTCTCTCTCTCTCTCTCTCTCTCTCTCTCTCTCTCTCTCTCGTTGAGCTCTGGCCACAGGTTTCTTGCACTGAAGAGATCTCTCTCCCGCTCCAGTGCAGCATTACCCACTTTGGCCAGAAGGTGGTGCTGCTTCCCCGTGTGCGTGCAACTACATTTATTCTGTGCACAAACCGTAGGTACAGAATGAATTCAAAAGGGAATACAGTATGGCCCTTCCTTTGCAGGACCTCACATTGAGTCACAAGCAACCGAAGATAATAATTACAGTTCCTCAACTGGGGAATGGAATTCCGTTGAATTGGAAGACTGCCACCTGGTCATTTTGGGCTCCTCACGCCTCTGAATCAATAGGCAAAGAAGGGAGTTGTACTGCCTGGGGTGATTGATTCTGACTACAAAGGGGAGATTGGGATGCTACTATGGAGGTAAAAAAAGTATGCCTGAAATATAGACGATTCCTTAGGGCCCTGTGATTCAAGCCAATGGATAACTCTAACACAATTCAGCAGAACTTCTAATGGCACAGACCCTCAAGAATGAAGGTTTGGGAGCATCCCATCAGGAAAAGAACCACAACCAGTGCCAAGGTGCTTACTAAGGCAAAGGAAATAATGCAATGCATAGTGGTCATTCCACCTAATTGCAAAGATTAGGACTGTAATAAGTATTTATTCTTCATTTTATCTTAAATTTTATTTAAAATAAAATGAAGAATAAATGTTTGTGTGTATATTTTTCTCCCCTCTTATCTCCTTGTCATCTAAAATGTATTAATAATAGCTAATTTCACATTATCAAAGTTACAGGACTGTCGGGAGAAGAGTGAACATCACCCAGACTTCACATCCTCCTCTGGGGAAAGGGTAAGCACATTTTCAGTTGTAACGCAGGATAATTGTATCGTGTTAAGTGGAAGTATGACTTGTTATTGGTTTTATTGGAGACTAAGTATGTTTAAGGAGATGTATGTGGGTGCCAGGTTGACTAGATGTGAGCTGTGATCAGTTTGGTGTTAATTTGACTAGCCTTGAATACCTACATATTCAATCAGTTAACTTTATGTAAAGGAGATTTTCCTGGATAACGTGGGTAGACCTGATCCAACCAGCTGAAAGGCCGGACGGAGGCTTCCCCGAGGAAGAAATTCCACTTGTGGACTGCAGTGTTGGCTCCCGCCTAAGTTTCCATCCAGCCTTACCTTCTTTGCAGCCTGAAATACAGATCCCAGACTTGCCTCCTCCCCCACCCCACCCCACCCCCAATCACATAAGCCAATTTCTTACCATAAATCTTGATGGGTGGATAGGTAGATGATAGATAAGAAAAATATTCTACTGGTTGTTTGTTTCCCTGGAACTCATAGTACAAAAACTGAAATGGACTGAGAAAATCCTGCAGCCCTTGAGACTCAGAGCTTGTTTTTGATCCAAAGGGGATCAATGAACACATTCATCATAGTCCCCAAAATTCCTGGGTATGTCCCATGAGTTCAAAAGATTATTCTAACAGAGGAGTCAGTTGGGTAAGTCAGGGCAACACTCCTAGAATAGTGTTCTTTCAGGGCATGCCTGCAGATATGTTTATTAAACTACTAGAGGCCTGGTGCACAAAATTCATGCACTCTGGGGGTCCCTCAGCCCGGCCTGCACCCTCTCCCAATCCGGGTCCCCTCGGGAGATGTTGGAGAGCCAGTTTTGGCCCTATCCCTGCAGGCCAGGCTGAGATGTCGGAGAGATGGTCTTGGCCCAATCCTTGCCGGCCAGGCCAAGGGACCCCACTGGGCCTCTAGTATGCATGTAAGATCTTTAGTTAATCTCTTTCTGCTCTCCCCCGTCCCCACTTCCCTTTGAGATTCATCAGTCTGTTCCATGTTGCCATGCCTGTGGTTTCTGCTCCTGCATTGAGCGTCTGCCCCTGGTGGTCAGTGCACATCATAGCTACTGGTGGGCCAGCCGCTTAGGCTTTTATATATACAGTAGGTCCTTGGGTTACATCGGAGATCCGTTCCTACGGCACAACGTAACACAATTTTTGCCGTAAGTCAGAACCCACCTACATAAGCACCTACATCACTCACATGGAGCACATACACAGCAGTAATGAAGTGAAACAGTAAAAAAAAAATTAAAAGATAATTTCTGACCTTTACTTGTGGTAAATAATGAAAACATAAAGTACATATGTACATACGTCGAGATGACGGAACTTTTTTTTATAAATACTGTAAATGGGAGATGGCGACATAACCACGAAATGACTTACGTTGAGTCCGACGTAACCCTAGGACTGCCTGTATAGATGCCCAGGATAGGCAAATTCATAGGGATAGATTAGTGATTTCCAGGGACTAGGGGGAAGGAGTAATGGAGACTGACTGCAAATAGGAACAAGGTTTCTTTTGGGGAGTGAAAATGTTCTGGAATTAGTGGTGATGGCTGCACAACTCTTTGAATATACTAAAAACCACTGAACTGTATACCACCACCAAGTATAGGGCATTCCACAGTTCAGTAGGGGCTCAGTACCTAGTGATGAATTAGTCCTCTCCTTCACCTCAAACCAGGATCAGACCGGGCCTGAGAGTCTGGAGACCAAGTTCTATATTCCAATTGTCCCAAACATCCATGTGACATTATGTTTCTTTCCCTGTCTGGTCCTTAATTTCTTTCTACATAAAATGGGGTAATTTCAGGAGACTGACTCCCAGAATTCTTTATTCTTGCAGTGTCTTCATCATCGTTTTCCAATTTCAAAGCACTAATGATGTCATTTGATCCTAATAACTACTCTTTAAGGTAGACTGGTATTATCTCCATTTTACAAATGAGCCTCAGAGAGGTCAAATGACTTGTCTAAATTCATACAGTAATTGTTGGAGCTGAGACTCAACCCCAGGACTTCTGATTCTAGATCTTGTGTTCACACACACTACCACTCTATTTTGCATGATTGGCCTCTCTAGAAAGCCCAAGACAGCAATTCCAGGAGCTCACCACTTTTTAAAGAGCCCTGACCGGTTTTGCTCAGTGGTTAGTGTTGGCCCATGGACCAAAGGGTCGCTGGTTCGATTCCGGTTCAAGTGCACATAACTTGGTTGCAAGTTCGATCCAGTTGAGGTGTATGTGGGAGGCAACCAGTCTTGTGTCTCTCTCATATTGATGTTTCTCTCTCTCCCCCCCTCCCTCCCTTCCACTCTCTCTAAAAATAAATGGAATATCCTAGGGTAAGGACAAAAATATTTAAAACCTAATGTATATGTCTGCTCTAACCCATTAGAACATGCATGCCATGGAAGCACAGAATTTGCCTATTGTGTTCTCCTGTGTGAATAGCATCCTAGGCCCAAGTACACAAGAACTCAGTAAAATGTTTTTCAGTAACTGACAACAGAAATGAGCACAAAGTACCTCTGCTCTCTAACACCTCCGCCCAGAATCCCAACAGTTTAGGGTCAGGGATGGCAGACACTCTTACAAAAAGTGTCTCGGTACTACTGACTTGTCCAGGTATGTTGGGGCAGGAGCCCCCAAGTGGGACAACCAGGTTAACCCGAGTCAAGATCCACTCAGGATCCATCAAGGGTTTCCATCTTTCTGAAGACCCCCAGCTTTTCCATTTCGGAGGGGCCAAAGCAGGACTTAGCTAGTAGACAATCTTGGTCTCAGGGAAGCGTAGAATAAGGCATGTGACGGATATGAGCTTTGGCCAAAGGTTCTAAACCAAGCTCCTCTAGGTCCAGCACAGCAGCTATAAACTGCCATCCTGGACCTGGAAACTGAACCTGGTGCTGGAAATTGGGAAGGCAACATGTATTATACTGAAGATCCAAAATGCAGCTCACCTGGCCATCTCTACCAAGGGACCCAAGAAGCCTTGTGGGTGAGTGCTGCTGGTTAGATTTCTGCCACTTAAGGGGCCAACCCTAGGCCCTACAACTAAAACTTGATTCAGACCAATCAGTACCTCTCTGCCTGGTCTTATCTCTTGAGCCCCCATCCTACTGCACCCTAGATACTATCCACCCCACACACGTATGGCACCACTGCATCTGACCAACCCCTTTAACCCCAAAGAAACCCAAACAGCTCAGAAGTGCATCAATCAACCTTTAATGTCCAAAAGAGGCATGGATGCAGAGCATAGGAGATGTGGCAGGGTCTCAGCCCCAACTCCAGAAATGAGGGAGATGAACACAAACCGGACATTTCCAACTGGCCACACAAGTCTGGGAGGACAGGGGGAAACACAGATTTGAACATTCATAAAAGGGTTTGGTACAGGGAACTCACTCATCATCCCAATTCCCACCCTCCCCTGTCAGCATCAGAAAGCTCAGCAAACACTAAAGACTTGGAGAGGGGATATTCTCCTGCCTTCCCTCCAGCCCCAAGGATGGAGTTGAGGGGAAAAAAAAGTGAGCTAGACCCAAACCCCACCAGTGTCAACCGTACACAAGAGAGTTTTAAATGCAATTTACAAGAATCAGCAGCTCAGTCAGCAATGACTCCCCCCACCCATACCCCACCCCACCTCTATTTGATCAACAGACAAGGTTTCCCAGCACTCTCCCTGGAATCTCCTCCCACTAGCGGCCCTGCTCCATCTCCTGATACGTGGCTTCATCACTGCAAACTTCATCCCAAGCCCCTCACAGCCCTTCACTTCCATCCCTACCACCCACAAGAGGTGGCAACCAACCATGAAGTCACTTTCCCTCTCCACTGAGAGCCAACTTCAGGACAGATGACAGCGTGGTCAACTCATGTGGGCTATCCTCCTGAAACCTTCCTGGGAGCACACAGCCACAGCACAGTGTCTGGGCAAGGTGGCTGAGGGTGGGGTGGGTGGGTTTACATCTGTCTTCACCTCCCAAAAATTTTTAACATAAAGGCCCACTTAGAACTAACTGTGTACCCTAACTACCCATATACCCTAGAGATTCCATACCATCCTGCCCTTCCCTCCCCTCTACCCCAAACCAAGACACACACACACACACACACACACACGCACACACTGACAAACACACATATACACAGAGGAGACATTGATTTGGTTTGACTGCTAAGACCTAACTAAGGAACTACAGTCACCAGAAATTCCCTTGCCAGCCAACTAACAGGGGCTGCTCTAAGAGAACTCTAGAGGAATGAGAAAACTGAGGGCTGAGCAGGGAGCAGAAAGAAGTAGAGAAGAATAAAAAGAAAAAAAAAGTCAAACTAATCCTACCTCCAACATCCTTCTAGCATGGGCTCTGACAGGAAGAAAGGTAATCCACAAAGACACAGCCCTTACTTAGAAACTTTTCTGACAAAGACAGCAAGACAAATTTGCTCCCCACTCCCACACACCACAGACAAACACGTCTCAGGGCCCCTTAAAGAACCCACCCCCCTAACCCCACACTCTGCCCCAAGCCGTGGAATCACAGTTCAGTGGAATAGTCTCCCTGGTACTAGATCAATCCCCCTCCCCTCCTTCCTATTCCTCTCTCCTCGCTGTCTCCCTGCAGCCTCCACCACCAGGAAGAGGCAGCTGCAGTTTTAGTTCCACCTCCAGAAACGGACTTCCTTTCCCCAGCCCTCCTAGTTTTACAGGCTTTACTGAGGGCTTAGTTTATAGAGAGAGAGAAAGAGAAAAGGAAGAGGTGGGAGAGATTTCCTAGTGCAATACAATAACAACAAAAAATTTTTAAGTTTTGAAAATAAATGTAAAGCAGCCTTCTTCCCCAGGCAACTAAACAGAAAGAAGTTTGGTTTTGTTTACTGCGACATACACATGAAATCGAGTATACAGTCCATGCAGTAGCACAGCCATTGGAGAGGACATCCTGATGCTGGCCCCAGTGCAAAATAGTCCCAGCAACGCCGTCTGCTTGCCATCGCCGCCGCCACTGACACCTTCTCTGCAGCCACCTAGCCTGACTTGAAGAGGAGGATTGCAACTTGACCCAAGTAAAAATAGATGAAGTGCTTTGTCTCGTGTGTAACGTAGCTGCCAAAATTTCGGCCCACAATACAATGCCAGGTAGGGTTGTATTTCTTGTCAAATTCCTAAAAGAAAAATAAAAGGTAGAGAAGAAAGGTGATTAGACAGCTGGAGGATGAGAAATCAGAATGGGAGTCTGGTCAGTTTAGTTATCAACCCCCACCCACCGCCTCAGCTCCCGGAACCTCAGGAGCTCAGGTTCTAAAACTGGCTAGGACATTCCTTCCCTCATTAATAGTGTAACACCACAAAGGCTCCACTATTTCTCGCTAGCACTTTACACCCTGATCATCTCTCCTCCCCCTAGCTACCCTATTCTATAGCCCACCCTGTGACTCTTCAGCAAGGGAATCAGAGAAGCCAGTGGCACAAAGGACCACTCCAGTGTCACACAGCATGAATAAAACAGAGGGGCAAGCCTTGCTGAGTCGCCACCCTCATTACTAAACCAGTATTTCCAAATGCCAAAAACCAAGACACTAGAACAAAATGGGGACCAAACGTCAGGAAGCAGTTCTGTGTAAGTCAACATTAAAGGCATTCCCTGTATACCAGGCAATGTGTATGCTGTAAGTAACAGAACCATGACCTCAGCCATGAGATCAAGACAATTCCCTCATTTCTCTCAGGGACACAAGTTCAGCATCAAAGCCACTTAGGAAATCCTTGTGACCTAATCATAGACAGCTCCCTGCCACCCTGTGGGTACAGTAGGAAACCGATGGCTCAGTTCTAAATGCATCCTTTCATAGCTATGAAAAGGCAATAGCCCTCCACCATTGGCCCAGCAATGCTGCCAACCTTGGGACTCAACATCCACAACTCCCACACCACATGACTCCAAAGATATTAAGAATAGTGGAAAGGGAAGGCATCACCAAACTCAGCTTTAATCCTGACTCAAGACTGTAACATAAGAGAGCCATAGTTATTTTCCTAGGTCTCATTTTCCCCATCAGCAAAATAAGAAAGCTGGACCAGTTATATCTAAGGATTCTTCTGGCTCTCAGAGTCTATGATTCTGGATTCTCTTCCTAGACAGAACAAGGCTATCACTCAGCAAGGAGCTGGCATGCCAAAGAGCCTTGCTGGCTCCACATATAGAGAACCTTGCAGTATCCTCTTCTCATCCCACCCATCTGGGTAAAAAAGAGAGTTCTGTAAAACTCCAGGACACCCTACTACCTCTATAGACTAGAATGCCACTACTTTTAGGCATCCTCTTAGGATACCAGAGCTCAGAATATCAAATACTAGGACTATGCCACCAATGGACATGGATCCTGACTAGGAATCAGGGCCTGTGTATCACTTCTAGCTCATAAATATTCAACCATTCACTCAGGAATTTTTCAGGGACTAAACCCATTGTCCCAATATTGCTCATCCACTAAAAATATATAAATAAGCCCACCCTTTTCTTAAGAAGGTAGGCGAGAAGAGCAATCCTTTTTAGTGTTTGTGTGTGTGTGTGTTTCTCCCCAAGTCCTTTTTAAGAGAAAGAAAAGGAAGCTTCCTACATGAGGATTATTATAGGGATATACCACTTTAAATGATGAAGTTCCTCTAAAACTTGTATACAATCTTATATTATCCATTCATATATTTTTATTTTATTGACTTTTTCAGAGAAGAAGGGAGAAGGATAGAGAGTTAGAAACACTGATGAGAGAGAAACATCAATCAGCTGCCTCCTGCATACCTCCAACTGGGGATGTGCCCGCAACCAAGGTACATGCCCTTGACCGGAATCAAACCTGGGACCTTTCAGTTCGCAGGCCGATGCTCTATCCACTGAGCCAAACTGGTTAGGGCCCATTCATATATTCTTGATGTTCGTTATGAATAGTTCTGAATTGGACTAGTTATATTTAATCCTGAAGCTTCTCTCCCCGATCCCTTGCAGTGACATAATTATCTGTAAATATATATACACACACACACCCCAACAGAGTTCCTATTAAAAATACCTAAGATAAATTATTTGGCATTAATAATCACTCCCTAATTTGTCTGCTTTGCAAGTTCCTAGGGTTTTGTTTGCATGGAATATAGGTGCTTTCCTATGTCCCCAGCTCCAGCCCTCCGCGTGGTACAGCTCGGTTGCCAGTCCCCACCCCTGGACACCAGCCACAGCTCTCCCAATGCACCTTCTTGATATAGGCAGCAATGTCCTTCTCTATGTTGTACTTCTCCATAGCCTGCGTGGCGCAGTCAACGGCATCCTGTTGCATGTCCTCAGACATGTCTGCATTCTTGATCACGGCCTTCCGGTCAGACATCGTGACACTGCAGAAGAAGCAAAGATGTAAGGCTAACCAACCCCATGACTCTGGACAATAAGTATTAGTAACTGGGTGTGGGGCCTCAGTGGGAGAGGGGAGCACAGAGGGTAAGAACAACAGAAAGCACAAGACCAGAGGCAATAGAAGGAGCACATAAGCTTTTAACTGAGATATGGCCTCCAAGCCTGGGAAATACAAGATAAATAGTAACAAAGATATAAGCCATCAGTTTTTATCATATATAAAGAGGATTTTCCAACTCTAAATTTATCTATTTCTGATATTTTGAATAGCACCAATAGCCAAGACACTATAATATATCATCTGCTATCTGTGTCCTTGGACAAATTACTTAACTTTTCTATTTTCATGCCATTACTGCAGGGTTATCCGGAGGGTAAACCAGGTGGCATAACACCTGAAGACAATAAACCCTTGATTTAATGACCATTATTACATCATTGGTATCACAGTAGAAAGAAGACAGACTAGGAATTTTAGCAACAAGGGTAGCAACAGCTAAGTATCAGGGGGTTGTTATAAGGCTTAATTAAAATTACACGAGAACATCTGCTAACAAAAAACAGTCTACGTACGGGTCTATCCCATTGGCTAGATTTAGCCAGTCACCCCTTTTTGTAAATCGTTTTAGAGGAACACACTACAATGGCAGAGATGAGTAGTTGCAAAAGACTGCATGGCCTATAAAGCCTACAATGTTTACTATCTGGCCCTTCACAGAAAATGTTGCCAACATCAAGGCTACCAATGCCCCATGGTGACATAACAAAAGGTGAAGAATTATTTTAACACCCCCTTTTCATAGCTCTGATATCTAAACCAGGGATTCATCCTACAGCAACATAAAGAGTTCTGGGGTAGGCCTTGCATGGTCCCTTCCTAGGATGACAGGAATCCGAGGAGGGCTGGCTAAAACCTGCCTAGCAGTCTGTAGCATGTGAGGGTGCTTTTCAAGAATAAAGGAGATGAGCTGCAAAATCCTATCCTCTGTCCTTGGCCACAGTTCTGTCACACAGAGCAGTAACAATCCACCCCACCCCCCCAATGTCCCACTCCCCAAAATACCACTCTGTGGGTCCAGCATAGTGGACAAAACATGCTGTCATTCCAGCCCTGTCTGATACAAGGCTACACAGGATACTGCATGCTCAGAGATCCCTGGTATCGTTCCAGGCTACCCTGATCTCTGAATACACTAACATGTGGGCTGGGTAGGCTGAAAGGGAAACAGAATTCACAACTACTCCTTTAGCCTGTACCAGATGCAAAAAAATACATGCAAGGCAGCTGCCAGCTAGGCACCCTTAACTGAATCCAAAGCACCTCTGTCTGGCACTATCCATCTAAGCAGGGCTGGTTCTCCTTCAGCAGAGGCTGGCAGAGCTAAGGGTTAGTGGATGAGCACCCTCTGTACCCACATCCCGGGAGGGAGGAAAAGTCAGAGCCTCAAGAGGAGTCTGTGAGCACTACCTATATGACCTTGGGCAATTCAACATAGTCTTTTTAAAAACCAGTGATTTTTAAATAGATGAGGCAACTTCGTGAGTTTGAGCAAAGGTACTAGAGCAGCACAGGGAGGATGTGCTGATATTATGTCTCTTTGTACGTCTTGTCCAGAAAACTAGTGTCGCCTGGTATCCTATTCCAGCTCCCCACTCAGAAGGGGGCACAGCCCATACACTCCGGGCGGGGGTGGGGCCAGGTGACCGGCGGCCAAGCTCAAGTACCAAAGGAGCACCCCTTCCCAGCAAGCTCACCTTGCTCCGCTGCCTCATCCCCAAAGTGTGCAAAGGAACAACTTTATCACAGTAATTAAAGCCACCTTACCCTCCAAGAGGGAGCCTGCAGTTACATAACGTCGGTCTTGTGACTACAATGCCACGATTCTTCACCCCTGGCCCCCCAGGCGGCTGAGAGGTGAGGCCTAGCCCCGGTCTCCCCTGTCCAAGGTGCCAGCGGGAAAGGGATCCGGAGAGGCCGGCCGAGCCCCTCCTTCCGGGGGGAAACAGCAAGGCCCTGGGCCTCCAAACAGAAGGATAACCGGGGGCCCAGGCCAGCCGCCTCGGTCACGAGCCAGGAGCGCCTCTGAAGGCGAAGAGGGCTCCCCCCAGCAGCTCCCATCCTCTGTCCTCGGTTCTGCGACAAAGAAGCTAAGCCTCGGAGAGCCCGGAACCGCGCTCCCCAACACATACGCTAGTGTTTCCTCCTTCAGACCCCCGAAGGGCCCTGTCCCTCCACCCTCCCACCCCGGAAGGCCAGCACCCGGTGAAGGAGAAGGCACCCTCCGCCCCACCTCCGCCCCGCCGGCCTGAGCGGTGTGAGGGTGACTGGGCGTCTTCGCCGCAGGAAGGGCGCCCCATAGAGTGGCGGTGGCGGTGGCGGTGGTGGCAGCGGCGAGCGGCG
>NW_005364711.1:42309-60816 GCF_000412655.1 Myotis brandtii
GGGGGAGGGCGCTGGGGCCTGAGGAGAGAAAGGAGAATGCAGACCCCCGCACCCGGGGCGGGAGAGGCCAGGCCCGGAAAGGAATCCGGGGCGAGGCTGAGAGTGAGGAGAGAGGGCGGGGCTGAAGGCCCCCAAGAGAAGAAAGGGAGAGAGGAGGGTGGAGACTGCAGGCCCGGGGAGCTGGTGGGGAAAGAGGTCGAGATCCTGACCTCTGGGAGAGGCAGGGGAAGGGGGTGAAGCCATCAGCCCCGGAGGAAAAGACAAAGACCCCCTTCCCTCCCCCAAACCTGTGTGTGGGAAGGAGAGCAGCCGGGAGCTTTTCCTCCCCTCGGACCTCCGAAGGGAAGGAGCGGTAACGTCTCGAACAGCCCTAGGGCTCCCTTCCCCGCACGTCCAGGGCAGGCCCCTTCCCCATCCAGCTCAGCCTTTGTTCTTGAGCCTCTCGGCCGCCGCCCTGAATGGCCAGCCCGGCCTGGGTGGCTGTGTGTCTCCCAGAGCTGTGGAGGCACACGTAGGCACCATTGTGAGGGGGCAGGTTTGCCTTTGGTGCAACAGGGCGCCGTGAGGGTAAAAGCCTCCCTGGGCAGCCCGTCCCCGCCCGTCCCCACCCGTCTGGCCAGGCAGGGCCGGAGGGGGAGTGAATAGAACCCCCCGGGAGTGGGAAACGTAGCAGGTCAGGGCCACGAGGAGCCTGACAATTCGCCCGCCCCTGTTCCTTACGTTATCAAGGAGAGAACCCAGGTCGGGAGAGGGGGATCGATCCCTTGGCAGGTCACCACCGGTCAGGCCTGCACGTGGGTTCTAGGCTGCGAAGCGGTGCTCGGAGGCAGGAGCCACGCGGGGAGCTGGAGAGGCCGTTCTGCTCGTGGGAGTGCGTGTAAACTCATGTGTGTGCACATCGGGGGGTGCTGCCCTCCAGCCCACACACCTCTAGGGAAGAATAGGAAACGTCTGGTTTTTTCTTCCCCTGTTTCATGAAGTGTCTACCTTCAAAAGTGGTGAGTCTATTGGGAGCCAAACATTGGGGGCCAGACAGTGAGGATTAGAAGCTCCCATTCCCATCATGTTCCCTTCACGGCCCCAAACCATAGTCAAGACTTGCTCTGGCCCTGTCTGCTGTGGTTCGGAACATCATTATTATGTAGTGTCCATTATGTGTCAGGGAAACGTGGAAAACCATCCCCTCCCACTTCCGCTTTCCACAGCTCTGTCATCTGCCAAATTCAATCAGGATTTCAGAGAAATAGGCAAAGCCTGAGGTCCCCCCTCACACCAAGGGTATTCTGATGTCAGCCTCTGTGTAGGTGAATGGGGGGTGGGGCATCTGTGGGGAGGTAGGGAGGGGGGAGAAGGAGGCAGCTTTATCCACTTAGGGTTTGTGCAGAGTTAATCTCATGAATTACTGGGAGGAGAACTTGTACCCTCTTTCCCCAGTGACCATTAGCTTCCAGCCTCTTCTATGGCCTGAAGGTCAGAGCCGCCACGTATGGTTGTGCAGGTTGTTCATGGTACCGTGGCATTCAGCCTCAGAAGTAAACAGAGGCTAAAATACAGCCCACACTCCACTTGCTGTGTGGTGTGCCCTGGCACAGGCCAGCATCCACCTGAAAGGTGCATACTTGTTCCAAGTGGGCATAAAGGTAATTAAAGTAGTGGTGGCCCTTGCAAGGAAATGCAGCCAGGACATAAGTCCTCCCTCTCTCTGGCCCCCTTCCCTAGATTAGAATAGGGCAAGAGTTTGGTCATTCCCAGTCCCAGACTGTGGTCTGGAGGAGGTTAGGGACACAGAGAACTTCAACTAACAGGGGTCAGACTTTTGACTTTTAAGAAATAAGTTGTCAGCATGTATGTGTGTAAAGTGTGTGTCAAGGACTAAACTCCAGAATATCAGAAAGGTTTGTTAATAATAGTACAGTTTACAAATAAGAGCTAATATTTGTAGAGCCCTCACTCTGTGCTGGGCTCTATTCTAAGTGTTTTAAGTGCATATGTTATTGCATTTAATCTCTAGAACAATCATGGCGAGTATATTACTATTCCCCTGTCCAGAGGAAACGTCCACTTAGAGAAGTTGAGTAAATTGCCCAAGATTACCCAGCTTGTCAGCGGCAGGATTCAACCCCAGGCTGTGCTGAGTGCTCCCAGTTTTACACTCAACCATTCCGCTCTCCTGCCTCCTAACAGAGAAGAAAGTGTAAACCAGGGGTTCTGTGGCTCTGTCTAAATCATCCCAGCGTTTCCTAAACTTATCTGACTCCAAAGCCCTTTTTTATCCAAACATTTATTAACATCTCCAGGAACTACTACTATTCCACAGGACACAGCTTGGAAAACTTGTGCTATACTAATTACTGCCATTTATGTAAAATGCTTTCTGTTTAGGATAATTACTATACAACATAGTAACTGTTATAATTAACTTCAGCTTAGCTTGGTGCCTGTTTTTATTTGATGCCACTACACGTTCATGATTGCCCAGTTTTCTGTTGCCCAGATAGCAGAGCCATGTCTTCAGATTTTAAAATCAGGGGATTTTTTGTTTTTGTCTCATCTGTGGACCCATTACCCTCTGGCTACTTCTTTAGCTAAGGGGTTTTCCAGGGCACTGTGCTTCAGTCACTGTTCAAGTTGAGTAGTTTCGTCCACATATATGGTTTTTACCATAATCTGGGCCCTGATAGCCGCCCTAAGTCCCAGACCTCTCCACTGTGGGTATCCCACAGGCTCTTCAGACTCCACATGCACACATATCAACCCTGGTCATTAAGAGCATTGGCCCTGGAGCCAGCATGCCTGGGTTCCCACTGCTTTCCACCACTATTCCAGCTGTTCAGATCTGGCCAAGCTATTTAATGTCTCAAAGTTTTATTTCCTCGTCTATAAATTGAGAATAATAATATCTACCCCGCAGAGTTATGAGAAAATGCATGAAAAACTCCTGGCATGATGCCTGGTCCCTATAAATGATTAATAAATGTTAGCCATCATGAGCATCCCTCTTCCAGACCAGTTTTCCTTCTCTGTCTTTCTTACCTCAGTTCATGGCCCCATTATCCACCCAGGCACCACGTCAGAAACCTGCAAGCTCCCTAGATTTGAGTCTCTTCCTTAATCATCACATCTCCATCATCACTCACCTCCTGGATATTTCTCCAGTTCATGCCTCCTTTCCTTGTATGTGCCTCATTTTCATTATGAATACCCTGCATCAGGTACTCCTCCAGTTGGTTCCTTGCCCCCATTCTTGGTACCTCCTCCCCAAATCCACACAGCAGTGATCTATCTAAAATGCCAATCTCCCAGGCCCCTCCCAACTAGAAGAAACCCTCGTGCTTTACCTAAACACACACACACACACACACACACACACACACACACACACACACACACCCTCTCTGCCTTATCACCCCACACTCCCATCTCCCTCTTCAATCTCTGGTAACACTATCAACTGCCTATGGCTTCCCCCACACCCAGATTCCACACCTTTGTCCCTGTGGTTCTCTTGCCTGTGAGGCTGTGGCTTTCGTTCGTGGTTAATTCCTTTGCCTTCTCTGAATCCCAGGTGGGATGCATATTCCCTTTCTTTGCTTTGGGCCATCCAGGGCTTATCACTGATCACATTCTATTAAACTTGTCAGTCATATGTTTGTCTATAGTTCCTTGCAGACAGGGATCATGTGTGGGCTGCAGAACCTAGCACAGTGCCTGGAACATGAGAAGTTCTCTGAAAGTAATGTTTAAACTGATTGTGCTCATTAATGGCTGAAAAATATAGCTTAGAAAGACTCTCTGTCTCTTCCTCCACTCAAAGAACCATGACCAGGCTCTCTGTCTCTGGAGGACCAGCAATGAATGCTATTTACACTGGGTCCTTCCTGCCTAGAGCCAGGTTGCTAGCTAAGGTAAATCCCTCTTAGCCCTGGGGAAATTCTAGGCCTGATTTCTGAATTGATTACCTCCTTAGAGTCTCTGTTGGGTATTTAGCTGATATCCTGACACCTTACATATAAAGACAATCAAAGACTCTCCCACCCCAACTGACTGAATCACCCAGAAGAAAGAGACCATCCAGAAGAAAGAGACCATCCAGTGAGAGGTCACTTTAGCTGTTGGTTTGCTTCAAGGGCTCCAGGAGGATGGAGAAAGGTGGGAGCGCACACGCTGATATTCCCGTTGCACTGCAAACCCTGGTACCAGTCCCCAGTGGGAAACCTAAGGAAGAAAGCAACATGACCAGAACTACTCCCTTATTTCCCCCTAATGCCCCATTTCCTTGCTGATTTCTTGGGTGGCCTTAAAAGACAAACTTCCCTAGGCAACCATATACCAAACCCCAAACGTTACCTTTTTCCCCCAAGTTCTCTGAAATCTGGAGGAGCCAGCCAAGGGCAACCATGTGACTGGGAGCTAGTGATATGAGCACTGGACTGGGAGTCAGAGGAGAAGTCAGTTCTAAGCCCAATGTGGCTCTAGTCAAGTCATTTCACCTCTCAGAATCTGGATTTCTTAATCTAGGAAATGTAGGGCTAGATAATCCGTAAGGTCCCTGTCAGCCCCAAAGTCTGTGATTCTCTGATTTCAATAATCTCTCACAAAGGGTGCCTTCCCTGTGGGTCAGAAATTTCTCTACCTCTAGCCAAGCTTAAATGTCCTCTTTTTTCTGATTCTTCTCTCTGATACACTCAGAAGTCAGAGAGCATTTTTTTATACTCCCACCCCACCCTCCAAAACTGGGATATCATTTTGTTCATCTTTGTATTCCCTCAACTAATAAGGTACCTTGACATAGTTAAGATTCAATGACTGTTTAGAGCTTTGGTTAAAATATTAAAGCAAATGGCCACCAAGAGGGAAACAAAGAGAAGATGCTCCAATGGAAGTATATAGTGGTTTCTAGGTCATGACTTCATAATTTAGGAGTCTTCCTCCTTCATTGTCTGGACAATCCGGAGGAACCCAGCCCCTGCCTTGAGAGAACCATGACAATGATATGGAATTTGTCAGCCCCTGAATAACCAAAAGATCAAGTTGGGCTTCTTGGGTGCAAGAAATGCCTGAAGGAAAAAATAGGATCAGAATAGTGTCCCCTGACTCCATAGGACAGTTTCCTCAGGGCATTCCACTGGAGCAAATCATTGTCATTTTTCTGGAATCACCCCACTCTTGAGCTAAATTCCCAAAAAAGGACATTTGATTGGACAAATTAAGTCACAAGTCCACCTTTTGGCCATGGAAGTGAAGGGCAGCATGACCGATAGACCTTCTGAGTTTGAGGGAGGAATAGCTGATAGTAGGAAAATGCACAGGCAGTTACAAAAAGCAAGAGTATGGGCATTGGGCAGACAGATACCACCAATTGCTCTTGGAGAGCCTCAATAGTGGGAGACAAGATTATCTATGTGGGAGATCCTTGTCTCCACAGTCATAAAAACATACACTATGTTCTCTCGCTGTCAGTCTCTTAGAGTGAGGTGGGGAATGGTGAGGGGAGCCCTAAAAAATGAGGTCTGCACAATTTTGCCTTCCTTTTTAAGGACAATTTTAGAGGGAAACTTTGCCTTGTCAGGGATGTTACAGCATATTTCAGTTATCAAAAACCTTTTTTAAAAATCTCGCTAGGAAATGGAGGCCCACCTTACATTTAACATAATAAGGTAATTCTATTTATATAACAGTTTTATTGAGATATAGTTCACATACCATAAAACTCGCCTTTTTAAAGTGCACAAGTCAGTGGTTTTTAGTATATTCACAGAGCTGCATAACCAGCATCACCATCTAATTTTAGAACATATTCACCTCCCAAAAAAGAAACCCCGTACTCACTGGCAGTCACTCCCCTATTTACCCCATCTCCACCAATTTACTTTCTGTCTCCATGGATTTGCCTGTGCTAGACATTTTGTATAAATGGAATCATAAAATATATGGTCTGTTGTGCCTGTCTTATTTCACTTAGTATAATGTTTTCAAGGTTCATCTATGTTATCCATGAATCTGTGCTTCATTCCTTTTTATGGCTGGTTAATATTCTATTGTGTGAGCACACCACATTTTATTTGTCTATTAATCATTTGGGTTGTTTCCACTTTTTAGCTGTTATGAATAATGCCTCTATAAACATTCATGTACAAGTTTTTGTGTGGCTATATGCTTTCAATCCTCTTGATATACAGTATATACCTACGTGTGGAATTGATGGATTTTATGGTAACTCTATGTTTAACCTTTTGAGGAAGGGTCAGACTGTTTCCCAAAGCAGCTGGACCTTTTTACATTCCTATCAGCAACACACTGTCATTACTTGTCTTTTTGGTTAAAGCCAACCTAACTGAGTGGGTGTGAAATGATAATCTCATTGTGGTTTTGATTTGCATTTTCTTGGTGGCTAATGATGTTGAGCAGCTTCTCACGTGTTTATTGGCAACTTGTATATTTTCTTTAGAGAAATATTTATTCAGATCCTTTGTTCATTTTTAAATTAGGTCATTTGTCTTTTTATTATTGAATTGTAAGAGTTTTTTATATGTCCTGGATACTAGACCTTCATTAGAGATATAGTTTACAAATACTTTCTCCCATTCTGGGATTGTATTTTCACTTTCTTGATGGTGAAACTTTGAAGTACAAAAGCTTTTCATTTTTCTTTTTTCTTCTAAAGGGAGAATGTGAGTGCAGTCCCCCACTACCAAAAATTATGCAGTTGAATTTCCCACATTTGGAGAAACTGCAGGAGTCAGCACAGCAGGAGTGCAATGGGTGAGCCTCACCCTAGGGAGACCAGCTTCGTGATCATGATAGCTTCCCTAAAGGTAAGTAAACGAAAGTTTTTAATTTTGATGAAGACCAATTTGTCTATTTTTCTTTTTGTCCCTTGTGCTTTTTTAATTTTAATTTTATTTTTTAAATCCTCACCTGAGGATTTTTTTCCCATTGATTTCTAGAGAGAGTGGAAGAGAAAGGGAAAGACAAGGAGAAATTTTTAGATAGAGTGGCAGAGAGAGGGAAAGACAGAGAGAAATATCAATGTGAAAGAAACACATCGATTGGTTACCTCCTACACAGGACCAGGGGCCCGGGGAGGAGCCTGAAACTGAGGTACGTGCTCTTGACCAGAATTGAACCTGGGATTCTTAGGTCCACAGGCCAGTGCTTTATCCACTGAGCAAGACTGGCTAGGGCTGATGTGCATTTTCTTGGTGGCTAATGATGTTGTGCTTTTGATGTCATATCCAAGAAATCACTGCCTAAACCAAGACAACAAAAATTTATTCCTATCTTTTCTTCTAAGAGTTTTAGCTCTTGCTAAATGATCCATTTTGAAGTAATTTTTATGTAAGATGTGAAGTGGAATCTGAATTCTTTGTTTTGCATGTGGAATTCAATTGCCCCATATCATTAGTTGAAAAGACTATTCTTTTACCACTAAATTGTCTTGGCATCCTTATCAAAGATCAATTGACCATAAATATAGGAATTTATTTCTGGACTCCTAATTCTATTGTATTGATCTATATATTCTTATGCCAGCACCACACACTCTTCATAGCTCAGTAATAAGTTGTAAATCTGGAAGTGTGAATCCTCCAACTTTGCTCTTCTTTTTCAGGATTCTTTGTCTAGTCTCAGTCCCTTGCATTTCCATATGACCTTAAGGACTAGCTTATCAATTTCTATATAAAAGCCAGCTAGTAGTTTGATGGAGATTATGTTGAATCATAGATCAATTTGATGAGTATTGCTATTTTAACAATATTAAGTTTTCTGATCTATGAGCATGGGATTTCCTCCCTTTTATTTAGGTCTTCTTTAATTTCTTTTAATAATGTATTACAATTTTCAGTGTACATGCCTTAAATTTCTTTTGATAAATACATTCCTAAATATGTCATTCTTTTGTTATTATAAATTGAGTTATTTTCTTAATATTATATTCAGATTGTTCATTGCTAGTATATAGAAATACAATTGGTTTTTGTATATTGTAGTTGTATTCTGCAACCTTGTTGATCTCATTAATAAATCCCTAATAGTTTGTGTATGTCTATGTTCTTTAGAATTTTCTATACATGAGACCATATCATATATGAATAGAAATTGTTTTACTTCTTCCTGTCTGATCTGGGTTCCTTTTATTCCTTTTTCTTGCCTCATTGTTCTGGCTAGAACCTTCAGTACAGTGTTGAATAGAATTATGAGAGCAAACTTTCTTATCTTGTTCCGGATCTTAGGGGGAAAGCTTTTCAGTCTTTCACCACTAAGTCTAATGTTAGATGTAGGGGTTTTGTATATGCTCTTTATCAAGCTTAGGAAGTTTACTTCTATTTATAATTTGTTGAGTGTTTTTTTAGTAAAAAGATATTGAATTTTTTCAAATATTTGTTCTGCATCTATTGAGATGATCATGTGGTTTGGGTCCATTATTTTATTAATATGGTATATTATATTGATTTTCAAATATTAAACCAATCTTGCATTCCTGGGATAAATGCCAGTTGGTCATGATGTATAATTCTTTTTATTTGTTGCTGGGTTCATTTTGCTACTATTTTGTTGAGGATTTTTGCATCTATATTGATATGTTGATACATATTTTTCTTGCGATGTCTTTGTCTGGTGTTGGTATCTGGGTAATACTAGACGAATGAAATGAGTTGGAAATGTTTCCTCCTATTGTATTTTTTGGAAGAGTGTGAAATATTGGTATTAATTCTTTAAAGATTTGGTAGAATTCAGCAGAGAAGCCATCTGGGCCTGGAATTTTCTTTGTGGGAAGTTTTAAAAATACTAACACAATCTCTTTAGTTCTTTTAAGTCTATTCAGATTACCTATTTCTTGAAGTAATTTCAGTAGCTTGTGTTTCTAACAATTTGTCCATGTTATCTAGGTTATCTAATTTAATAGCATTAAATAGTATACTTGTTCACAGTATTCCTTTGTAATCCTTTTCCTTTCTCTAAGATCTGTAACAATGTCCCTTCTTTCATTCCTCTTTGTAGTAACCTGAGTCTTCTCTTTTTTCTTGGTCAGTCTAGCTGAAGATTTGTCAATTTTGTTCATTTCTTCAAAGAACCAACTTTTAATTTTATTATTTTTTTATTGCTTTTCTATTCACAGGATGGTTTGGGGGCACCCAAATGATATAAGCTGTTTGGGTCAGGGAAAGCTCAGACTGGGACTATTTCTTTGAGCAGCTGGATTCAAACTCAACTCCTTGTTTATTTCACTCTAAACAGGGTTTTATTTTAGTGTCTCCCTCATCCCTATGACTCCTTGAGTGATGATATGACAAAGAAGATAGAGACCATGCCATTACTTGGGGCCTATGAGGAACACTATTCCATTAAATCCATAAACACTTCTTAAACATTAACAAGCTGTGAGGAGGACACCAAGGGGGACAGAGATGAGTAGCCAGAATCAGCCTCAGAATTTTCCAAGTCCACAGTCTAGTTGGGGAGACACACATGTACACAACCAACCTTAACACAGATCACACTACAATGAGGGCTGTGACTGTGAGCAAAATACTCATGGGGAGCACGGGGCTAGGGAGGCAGTTAATCTGTCTGGAAGAATTAAGAAACAGGAGAGTTGGCATTTGAGGTAAGTCTTAAAGCATGGTAGGATTCAGGGGAAAAGAGAAAATGGAGGGAGGGAAGGTTCTTCAGTCGGAAAGAAGCATACAAGCCAAGGCAGGGAATGGTAGGAAGCCAGGCCTGGCAGGGACAGAGTGTGCTGGGAAGGGAACAGGCTGGACAGAAAAGCTAGGACCAGACTTTGGACGGGCCTAACGGATGTGCTTAGGAGCTAGAATGTTATCCTTAAGGAACTTGGGACCCAATGAAGGGCACTGAGCAGGAGGATGCATGACCAGCTTCCGTAGGAATGTGGGGCTGCAACAAAAACCTAAGTCGGTTTATTCAGGTTCTATGGTACCATCCAAACCCCTAGAAACAGTAAAGATAGCTGCCTTTACCATTGTTGATCACCCCTCCTTGGGACTGTCTCCTCCATAAGCTTCCATGGAATAACACTTCCCTGATTTCCTTCCTACCTTTCTGGCTGCCTTAGCAGGCTCCTTTTCCTCTGCCCATCCTAAGTGTTGGTGTTCCTCAGAGTTCTCTTCTAGATCCTTTTCTCTTCCCACTAGACCAGTGGTTCTCAACCTTCCTAATGCCGCGACCCTTTAATACAGTTCCTCAGGTTGTGGTGACTCCCAACCATAAAATTATTTTCGTTGCTACTTCATAACTGTAATTTGCTACTTTTATGAATCATAATGTAAATATCTGATATGATGTATTTTCATTGTTACAAATTGAACATAATTAAAGCATAGTGATTAATCACAAAAACAATATGTAATTATATATTCAATATGTGTTTTCCGATGGTCTTAGGTGACCCCTGTGAAAGGGTTGTTCGACCCACAGGTTGAGAACCGCTGCTCTAGACAGTTCTCCCTTGGAGATCTCACATGTTGCCATGGCTTCAGTGACTGGCTATGGACTGGCAACTCCCAAGTTTATAGGTAGCTTTCTCAGACCTCTCTCCTTGTGTGGACCATCAGATCTCACTGTCCATTAGACATCTCCATTTAGGTGCTGTCTTCATTAAAAGTAGGTCCAGCTGTGAGTAGAAGGCAACCCCCCCCCCCAAGTAAAATGGCCCAAACAAGATAGGAGTTTATTTCTCTTTTAGATAAAAGGAGTTCAGAGGTATGAAGACCAGGTCTGGGATGACAACCTAGGAGTTGTATCTCTGAAATCTGTCCCTTTGCCTTTATCCCCAAGCCACCATCCTCCTCCAGGTCAACTGCAACAGCTTTGCCATTCTTGCTCCTCTCAAATAAATTATCTGTATCTACAGTATCCAATATGTGAGCCACTAAACATGTGTGGCTATTGAACACTTAAAAGGTTCAAATTGAGATGTGCTGTAAGTATAAAACACACATTGGATTTTGAAGATTTAATATGAAAAAGTAAAACATCATTAAGATTTCTCTATTGATTATATGTTAAATGATAATATTTTTGATATATTGAATTCAATAAAACATTAAAATTTCACCTGTTTTTACATTTTTAATGTGGCTACTAGAAATTTTCAAATTTCTTGTGGCTCACATTTATGGCTCTCATATTTCTGTTGAAAAGCAATGCTCCCCACAGAAGCAAAAAGGATCTTTCTTAAACACAAATATGAACTTGTCACACGTCTTCTTAAAACCTTTCAGTGGCTTATCATTGCCTTTAGGATAAAGTTCATTCTACTCCATATGGTTTTCAAGCCCAGACCCAGCCTCGCCCTCCAGCCTTATCTTGCACAACCTCCTCTCTCCACCTGCCCCTTGCACAAACACACACCCTTTGTAGTTGAAACCCACACAACAGGTCCTTGCACCTTAGAGCCTCCTGTTACCTTTTCTCAGCTTAGAAGGACATCCAGTGGATTGACTCTGCCTTTTAACCCCTCTAGAGACCGCCCCCCCCCCCCCCCCCCCCACATGTGGAGTTTCTGATCCCAAAAGAGTCCAGCACAGAAAGGGTGGCTAGATTCCCCTTTGCCCTACCCAAGTGGGTCCTGAAGGTGGGACTCACACTGGGGGGCAGACCCTGCACCTGGCAAAGCCATTGCTCACAGCTTTTATTATCCTCGTCTCTTTTTTCCTTTCACAGCCAGGTCAGGTCTCACAAAGCAATAGGTATTACCTGCAGTTCCCAACCTGGAGAATTGAAAACACATGCCCAGCATGCTGCCAACAGCAGCCACCAGGAAGAGGCTCTGTAATTACACACAGACAGGGGTCTGCCTTCCTGTTCTCACTCATCTATGAAACGCTTCCATTCCCTTCATGTCCCACGGTGCCTTAAAAAAATGAAATATGAACCTGGGCCCTTCAGAAGAGTGAGTTCCGACTCCCCACTCCACATGGCAGACAGTAGAGCTCGCCACGATTCAAATCCTTTCAGTCATGCATTTGTTTCTTCATCCAGGACACACTTAATGGCCCCCTGCCATGTGCCGGCACTGGCCCGGTTGGGAACACATTAAATACGACCCATGCCCTACTTTTGAAAAGCTCACAGTCTAGTAAGGAAGTTAAGGTATCTAAGTAGTTTCAGGAGAAAAAAAAATCAAAAAGTGATGTATAGAGGGTTTCTTGGGCAACTGCAGTCATGACAGCGGCTGCCCCCAGTGCGGGCGGCTCCGTGCCCGAGGCGGCCGGCTCCGTGAAGCGCCGCTGCAGTACAGCCTTCTTCTGCAGTACCTGGTGGGTGACCAGCGTCAGCCCAGGCTCCTGGAGCACGGGAGCCTGGGCGGGATCCAGTGTCCGACCAAGACTGAGGAGCAGCAGATGATCGAGAAGCGATGGAAAGCTGCGTGCGCCTTCAAGGCAGCGCTGGCCTGCGTGGGAGGATTTGTCTTGGGAGGTGCATTTGGGGTGTTCACCGCCGGCATCGATATCAATGTGGGCTTTGACCCTAAGGATCCTTACTGTATTCCAACAGCAAAAGAAGTTAAAGACATGGGGCAGAGAGGAATGTCGTACGCCAAAAATTTTGCCATTGTGGGCGCCATGCTTTCTTGCACTGAGTGTTTGACCGAATCTTACCAGGGAAGATCAGATTGGAAGAACAGTGTCATTAGTGGCTGCATCACTGGAGGAGCCATTGGTTTCAGAGCTGGCTTAAATGCTGGAGTCATCGCTTTCTCTGCTGCATTTGATCCCGGGAAAGACATCACCAGCCCAGGACCAGAGCTGCTCTGTGGAGGGCATTTCTGCACCACTCCAGGGCCCTCGCTTCAGACACTGAAGACATTTGTTTCCTCTCAGACAGTCCATGTTGTGAGGAGCCGCCTGGCCACTGGACGCCTCCAGCCTCGGAGCAGCCACACTCTCTGCTCCTGGACGCCAGCCTCTCTCTCTCCGGCAGATTAGGAGTCAGTGTGTTGACTTGTAGAAGTTAAGCTCCACAGAGATTCGGTGCTGACCACACTTGGCCCTCTGGCTGGTTGGTGCTGTGGGAATGGAGGTGACTTTACAGACCCAGGAAGCTGCTCGACCTTGGAACTCCATGCAAACATCCATCTCACGTATTCATCAGGGCAGGGCAGAGTACATGTATGCCTGCTGACCAATTCTGTCACTTTGTTTAGCCTTCTGCTATCCTTGTTGAAAAAATGTATTTATATTACAGTTTTTAAGAAAGTGGTGTGTAATAAAGAAAGTGAAGATAAAATCCTAGATAAGAGAAAGATAATGTTGGAAAGGGTGTCTGTTCCTTGACAGGTAATATAGTATAGTGCCTAAGAATATAGACTCTGGAAACACAGGCCTGGGTTCAAATCCTGACTTTGCCACTTAATAACTGTGTAACCCAATGGAGAAATGGGGAGAATTTTGAGGGTATGAAGAAAAGTTAGTGTCCAGAAAAGTTAGTGTAGTAACAATGGATGTCAGCTGGTATAAACAGGGACCATAGGGTGGAACATGGGTTTTCTGCAAGTGTGGGGCAGGAAGGTAGGGCATTCTAGACGGATAGGGAATTCCTGTTGGATACAGTATAGCCTGTGAGAAAGGAAGAAAGAGGTGAGGCTAGTAAATTGGGTTGGGGGTTAAACTTTGGAACACTGAACACCAAAATGGACTTAACAAGTACAATGACACAGACAACCTTGAGAGGGCAGCTTGCCCACCTAGCCCCAAGCAATGGTCCTCATCTTTAGAGCCACATTCTGTTGAGCTAAACTTCTGGGTCTTCAAAGATGAGGAGCCAGCCCTCGGGGCATGGTGCAGCGGCCTGTCTCCTGGATTCTGCCCAACTAGAAAAGCTTTTCCCTGCCTCCCCAGCAGCTCAAGAGCTGGATTCAGGACTGAGGGAGAACAGCCACTTTCTTTCACAATGACGCGTGGACGTGGGCATCTCTGCCCACCAGAAGGCTAGTGTTGGGGCACCAAGGCTGCAAGAGGCCTCAGGAAAGGTGGCAGGTGGGGAGGAAGGTAGACCGGGCCAGGTGAGGCTGATCGGCCTCATAGCTTGTCACTAGCCTATTTTCCTCTGGGGTTCTACAGAACCTCCTCAATCCTATTTTCAAGTGGGGCCGACTGAGAGCAAAGATTTCATCAAGTGAAAAACGATCTAAGGAGAGGCCCTGCTGGGAGACTGCAAAAGGGGGCAAGGGTCCCAGAGAGAGATTCCTAGCTCAGGGACGCCCCAACTCTGGGTTGAGGGGCCAGATTGGAAGGCAAGGTGGTATAGTGCACAGGGTCCTGCCTGGAGAAATCAGCAGGCCTCCATTCTTGTGCATTTTTGTCTCTCCTTGTGGACTTTGGGAACATCTTTTCTCCTTGGCCTCTGTTCCTTCTCAGTAGAATAAAAGGGTTTTGCCAGGAGGGTCTCAGGTGCTTTTACAGCTCTATACTCCAGTTAAACAATGCCCTGCTGTTAGGATTTGGGGTGCTGGAGTGTGTCCTAAATATTGGAAGGAACCCAGAACAGCCAGACCTGAGAAAAGAGGAAACTAGAGGGCTGTCCTGAGCCCCCAATAGTCAGGGTACACAGGGATGAGGCCTGTAGAAGAGGTGGGGAAGGAGGGGGATGGCGCCTGACATCTTCAGGACAAGGGAAGGTAACTGGTAAAAGGTATCTTCTCCCAACTCCAACTACCTCAGGATCCTGTGGAAAAGCTGCATTATAATCGATAGCCTCATAAATAAATAAAGGAGTCAACGCATCCTGTCTCCAGCTCAGGCCTTCTTTAGGAAAATTGAACCTCGACCCACTTCTGCTCACCCATTCTGGATTTCTACAGAGGCTTCACAGGGAAGGAACTCCTACAGGTCATCTTAGGCATCCCCCTGCCTCTGGGCTGGCCTGCCATGCACCCCATCCAAGAAGGTCAAGGGCTGGGGAGTGTGCCCTCTACCTGTGTCCCCTCCCCTCAGAAAGGCCCTCTCTCTCCTGCAGTCTCCCTTCCCCCAGTCCCTGAGGCTCTCTCACTGGGAACCCTCGATCTTACCCTCATCTTTTTACCCCTGGTAAATTCTCCCTGTCCTTTCAGCTCTGGCTCCTTGCTTCTCACCTCTCCTGATTTCATGCCATCTGATCACTGCTTGGCACCAAA
The DNA here is from genome assembly GCF_000412655.1 of Myotis brandtii. NCBI lineage: Eukaryota > Metazoa > Chordata > Mammalia > Chiroptera > Vespertilionidae > Myotis > Myotis brandtii. The sequence continues at coordinate 57,449 of NW_005364711.1, forward strand.
CAGAATGAGAAGCAGGAGGAAGGGAGCTGCTCCCCAATCTCTGTGGTCTCCTTCCATACCCACCCCTCGGACTCCTTATCATCAGTGGCCAATGAGCCCTCAGGGTCTGACAGAGTAAATGCATTTCTTTTCTTTTCTTTTTAATAAGGAAGGGATAGTCTTTTTTTTTTTTTAATATGTCTATTGATTTGCGAGAGAGGAAGGGAGAGGGATAGAGAGAAAAACACTGATGAGAGAGAAACAGATCGGCTACCTCCTGCATGCCCTCCACCTGGATGGAGCCCAAAACCCGGGCATGTGCCATGATTGGGAATCAAACCTGTAACCTCTTGGTTTATGGGTCGATGCTCAACCACTGAGCCACACCAGTCAGACAGTAAATGCATTTCTGTAAGCAATGGACAAAGACCCTTGTCACTTCACAGGGAGTTGACTTCCTCTCTCTGACTTCTATTACAACACCGGAGATGTTTTCCTCCTAGGAAAATGCAAATCTCCAATAAAGCAAGTTCAATATTTTGGACCCCAAAGACCAAGATGGTGGTCAGCCCTGTGTGGTGATGGGCAGCTGCCTTCTGGATGTGCCTTGAAACACATCAGGACCTTTCCTCTGCTGGGGCGACTCGTCTCCCCTCCAGCTCGTGGCCCAGACAGAGAGCTCTTCTGTGCCTAAGGACTCGGGGCTGCTTGGGCTGTGACAGCCCCCTTTGTTCATAATTACTGGCCATTAAGCTCCTGCTGATTCCTGGGGACTGAACATCCCTTTAAAAATAGGTTTCTGAGTAGAAGGTACCCCATCCCTGCTTTCTTTCATCTCCAAGTTAAAATTTAGAATATTCCATTTCCTTCTGAGTTATCCATGGCAGAGTTTCCGCCCCAGCTTCCCCACCCCACCTGGTCTCCTCCTGTCACCGGTCATTACCTAAAGGCACAACTGGGAGGGTGAGTCTGTAGCTAACGTAACCACAGTGCTTCCCAGTGCTTCCCAGCGCACATGAACAGAAAGTGTTGTTCTGAGACGTCTATACCAGCGGTTGCCAACCTTTCAGACCTCACAGACCACCAGTGGTCCACGGACCACCAGTTGGGGACCGCTGGTCTATCCAGTGTACCTTTCCCTGGGCACTGGTGATCTGCTTTCCTCATCCCAGGGAGGAGCTCAGGCCTAGGAAGCAGTCAATAATCCGGGCTCCTGGCTCTGGCTTGGCTGTCTCCCAGCTGACAGGAGGTAGCTCTGGCTGGCTGCCCAGCAAGTGGCAAAGATATCTCCTAAGAGGCAAGGGTGGCCAGTAGCACAGTTCAATGGACTTATAAAGCTGGTTACTAATTTTCAAGGCTTCATTAATGAACTCCCGCAACGTATGGGGAACATGTCTATCTACTGGGCTTCCTCCCCTAGGAGAAGGTGGTGAATGCAGTGCAGCAATAGCTCCTAGAGCTGAAAAGGTCTTCAAGAAATTATTTGGCCCAGGCCTCTCCCTTTGAGTGGCCACCAGGGCCCAGCCTTGATGTGACTGGCCCACGGTCTCAGGCAGGACTCTAGGGCCCCAGCTCTGCCTATAGCACCGGCTGGGGATGGCACTGAGCAAATGGGTTGTGGCTGTCACTAGAGGAACTAGCAGCAGGCACAGCAGACTATGTTTTCTTTGCAGGCTGAGGGTAACTAGAGGAAGCTGAGAATTCCTCTGTTCTGCCTCAGACAGAAGGAGGGGGAGGGAGGAGAGGAACAGGGAGGCCAGGGGCTCTCAAAGGAGGAACTATTCCAGCTCCTAGGATAAGTGAGGTAGTAGGGATCAGAGGTGGCAGGGAAGACAACCCTAGGGCCCCACGGAGTCCCTGAGTAGGATGTCAGGAGCCTGGGTCTTCTGTTTGGAACTGTTCTGGGGGAGTCATGGTGAGAGCTCTGTGACATTGGATAAGTTACTTTACTCTCTGTGCCTTGGTTACTTTATTAATAAAATGGGAATAATAATACCCACCTGATAAAGTCATTTGAAGAGTAAGTGCCTTTGAGTACGTAAAGTGCTTAGTACAGTGTCTGCCTCGTAGTAAGCAGTAGGTAAGTTTTTGCTCTCCCTACTTTGTTGAATCCTCACACAAAGCTCTGAAGTAGATTACCAATCTCTGAGGCTCAATGAGATCAACTGATTGATAGCATGGGTGTCCTCTTAAGGTCCTCTTTGGGTGGAAGCAGCTTCAGACTCACCAGCTCACACCCCAGGTCCATTTCTGTCTGGAAATTGCACAGCTACTTCATCAACAGCAGGGACAAAGGTGGATCTCTGACCTGCCTCAGAGGCCTGGCAAGCCTCTAGGGGCCAGGCTGGCTGGCGGCTTCAGGCCCAGCCAGAGGTCCCGCCCATCAACTCTTGCAGCACCCAGATCCGGGAGCCTCCTAGACACCACACCCTGCACACCTCCCCTCCCTCCCCCCTCCCATCCCCCACCTCGGCCTCCCCTGGAGACATCACCTGCCCACATTGTCTCCCTTCCTTGTGCAACATGCTGGCTGCCCAGACTGGAGGGACACTTTGGATCTCAGATCTCAGGATAAACAAACTGCTGCTCAGGCCCAGCCCTCTGCTGGCTTGCTGCTCTCCGCCCGCCTCAATCCGCAGTGCACAGTCGCTCTGTTGTTCTCTGTTCTCCTGCCAACTTGGCAGCTCGTCTCTGCTGTTACTATCAACACCTCCGAGGGAGAAGCGAGAGGAGTCAGCTCTGATCGCCTGCGCACTGAGCACAAATTCATGTCAGAGCCAGCCCTGGGATGCCTCTCACACTCCCTAGAGGAAAGGTGGGCCTGATCACAGCGGCCTGATTGCAAACCAGCCTCCCAGCAGAGCCCAGGCCTGGCCAACAGCTCTGATAGGCAGCAGGAGGCAGGCGCACAGGAGGGGGCTGCTGGGTCTGTCTCAGCCCAGCTCTTCCATGGTCCGGGTGGGGTTGGTGGCTTCAATTCCTGAGATGGTTGGTGACGGGTTGGGCAGCCTGTGGCCAGGGTTGAAGAAACAAGTCTTTCTCTCTCCAGACTGTGAGCTCTGGAATGCCGGGACTGTGCCTTCTGCCTTCCATCTTTCTTGGACTCATGTGTAGAACTCTTGCCTCCCTTGTCAGATTGGATTGGGAGCCCCTAGGTGACTACACTTTCCCCACTGAATAGAAACTTCCCACAGACAGAAACTACCTTTTTCTCTTTCCAGACCTCTCAGGCCCTGCCCATTTGACCCATAAAGCAGCTAATGCTCCTCTCTGGCTCCTGCCAGGAAGGGAGAATCCATATCTTTAGGGACCCAATGCCCTCTGCTCCCTTTCCCTTCTCTTCCCTTCCCTTCCCTTCCCTTCTCTTCCCTTCCCTTCCCTTCCTTTTC
>NW_005364711.1:60901-79375 GCF_000412655.1 Myotis brandtii
TCCTTCCTTCCTTCCTTCCTTCCTTCCTTCCTTCCTTCCTTCCTTCCTTCCTTCCTTCCTTCCTTTCTTCCCTCTTTCTTTTCTCTACACTCACCAGGCCCTCCTCCCAGATGTAAAAATGATCCTAAGACCTCCCTCTATTCCCTGCTTCAGAAGTCAGAAGACCACCACCAAGAGAGACACAGCCACCTTCCTGGTAAGAACCCTCCAGGTCCCTGGAAGGCCAGCTGACTTTCCATGGGCCAGAAAACAGGAAAAGAGAATTCATTCAATGGGCCAGGATGTAAATAAGCCACAGGAGGCTGCACCATTCCAGGCTGCACCTGTGAGCATCTCTCGACTGAAGCCCTGTCAGCGTTTCCATGACAAACTGGTATTTCTGGAGGCCTCACCTCAAGAGCATGCCTTGTGGTAAGACTTGACACTTTTTATGCTGTCATAATTTTTTTTTACCTAGAAAAGATTGGATGCTCTAAAAACCAACCTGCTCATTATATGTGTTTACTTTCCATCCTGAGAGTTTTGTGGGTATTATATTTGTACGGCGTTCCTGCAAGCATGTGATATACATGTGGGAGTTCTGTGGTAGAGAGCTGCCATGGCAAATACACAACCACTATACTGTGTGCTAAGACATATCCCCGCCCTAAAACATCTCCCCATTGTGACAATGTACCACCCCCTAATAGGGACTAAGCCATCATCTGATGAGGGTTAGGAAAAGAACCATGAGGCACCAGGAAAGATGGCCAAAGGGTAGAAGATCCTTAAAAGAGGAATGAAAGGCATCCAAGATGTTTTACAGGGTTGGTAGGCCTGCCTGTGGGAGGACACATGCCCACTGTACACACACACACACACACACACACACACACACACACACACACACGGCTCTTTATATAGGGTAGTTGTTCCCCAAGTCTAAGTGGTGTTCAGATTCACCTGGGATGCTTCCAACAGTGCAGTTATCCAGGCCCTGCTGAAGACATACTGAATCAGAGTTTCTAGGGCTGGAGCCGAGCCCAAGACTACATTGTAGGGAAGCATCCAGGTGATGCTGATTTACAAACCCTGATCTAAAGGATAGAGCACCAAAAGAAGAAACAAAATACTTGAACATGGGCTGTAGCATCGCCATTTAGTGAGGGACTCTGAGCACTACACTCTCTGAACCTGTGGGAAATGTGTGACCTAGTGGTCATGGCCTGTGGCCATTCTGTGTTATGGAAATGCCCATTGAAAACCATCAGACAATGCAAGTGTTAATTGTTATCCCATACACACACAGAGCACGTGGGTACATGTGCACCCAGGTACCTGCATTTTCTACAGAGAGGGCAGGTCTGATCATCATTCTCCTTCACCTAAGTGTGTGGCTGTTTTCACTTCCAGATGGACTTTTTTCACTTCAGGACATGCCCTCCGTTCTCTTCCAATAGGTTGGCAAACAGTAAAAAAAAAAAAAAAAAAAAAAAATTTCTATCTAATGATTTTTATCCACCATTTATGACCTCTCAGATGTTTGTCCCTTCTGGGGAGTTGCTCCTGTTTTATGACAAGGGAAGGGGGAACCCAAGCAGGTGGGCTCAGAGGATTTTATACCATTGAAACAAAAGTACACACACAAAATTCCTCATACAGTGTCTGGGTTTCACGAACTTCCTGACACCTTTCCAAGAGTCCAGGAACCCCAGGCACAGAACACATGCCCCACCTGGCTCTAGCAGCCCAAGCCCTCTGAGCTCCCAGGGAGTTATGGGCAAGCACAGGAGGCATCCTTTCAGCCCCTCTGTTTGCTGAATGACCCACTCATCACTCCTTCCCCTCAAGCTTTGAGATAGACTTGCCTGACCTTCTGCCCCTCCCCAGGAAGGTTAAAATCCAGTTACACAATGACACATCACCTATGTTAGGACAGAATCTCCTTACTTCTCACTTTCAGCCACTGTTATTTTTTCCCCCACTGAGAAAATAGAAATCAGAAGAAAAAATCCTATCCTCCCACCACCAAAAATATTATCCTCCAATATTCAGGCTCTCACTCTCTGCCTTCACTCCTCTATAAGATGAATGGACCATGTGTCTGTCTGAGGCCAGGCCCTCCCTTATATACTCGTTTAGGCATGACTCCAGCAATTATCTGCTTACTCATCCACATGGTCAAATTTTCTCTCTCTATTGGACCATTCCCAACAGCACTCTAATGGAATATAACTCTCATCTTTTAAAAAAATCTTGCCCCTACCTTCCCCTCCAGTGACTTCACCAAATATTTGTCTGCTAACTATTCATAGCAGAACTTGAAAAAATTGCCTAAACTGTTTCTATTTTCTCACCTCCTATTCTCTTTCATACACACTACAGTCAGGCTTGTGCCCCTTCCAGAACAATGAAACCACATTTATCAAGGTTCACAATGATTTTTATGCTGACAAATTCAATTGTCAGTTCTCTGTTCTTATCAGACCCATCAGCAGCAAGTAGTCATGTGATCACTCCCTTCTTGAAACACTTTCTTCAGTTGCTTTCAGATATCAGAGTCTACCAATCTTCCCCATACTACACCAGCTGTTCCTTTTCCATTTTTCTTTTCACTAACTTGAAGATTGGAATGCCCTAGGGCTTAGTTCTTTTTAAAAAATGTTTATTGACTTCAGAGAGGAAGTGAGAGGGAGAGATAGAAACATCGACGGTAAGAGAGGATCATTGATTGGCTGCCTCCTTCATGCCCCACACTGGGGATGGAGCCCGAAACCTCCTGGTTCATAGGTCAACGCTCAACCCCCTGAGGTTCAGTAATTTGCTAGAATGTCACAGAACTCAGGATAACACTTTACTTACATTTATGGGTTCATTATAAAGACTATGAATGAACAGCCAGATGTACAGGTATGTGGGCTGGGACCAGATACAGGAGCCTCTGTCCCCAAGGAGTTCAGGTGCACCACCCTTCCTGCATGTGGACGCATTCTCCAACCAAGAAGCTCTTCTGGGTCTTGCTGTTAAAGAGTTGTTATCTTGAACAATCTCCAGTCCTCCCCCATTCTCTGGAAACTGAGGGATGGTTGGGGCTGATCTAATTTTACCTCTAATCTTACCTGTTTGATCTTTTTGGTGGCCAGCCAGCATCTTGAGCTGTCTAGGGGCTCCATGCTGACTCATCTCATTAGCATAAACTTAGATGTGGTCCAAAAGGGCTCATTATGAATAAGAAGACACTACTATAGTATCACTCAGGAAATTTTGTGGGTTTTAGGAGCTTTGTGCCAGAACCAGGAACAATATGTGTATATATATATAAATTATAGTTTATATTCAATTTTATTTTGTATTAATTTCAGGTCTATAGCATAGTTGTTAGACAATCATATACTTTACAAGGTGTCCCCCAAATATATTTTTTTATTATACTACAATCTTCCACATAGTAAGTGCTACATAAGTTATTTACAATCTCTTATTACAGATGAAGCCACTGCGGTACAGAGAGGTTAAGTAACTTACTTATGGGCACACATCTAGTAAGGGCCAAAGTTAGGGACTCAAACTATTGTGTTAAATGAAAGAGCCCATCTAGTCCTGGCTGGATAGCTCAATTAGTTAGAGTGTTATCCTGCCTGATACACCAAGGTTGCGGTTCAATCCCCAGTCAGGGCATATACAAGAAACAATCAGTGAATGCATAAATAAGTGGGACAACAGATTGATGTTTCTCTCTCTCTCTGATCCCCCTTGCCGCTCTCTCTTTAGGCAAACCCTCCCTGCTACCGTTCTTTTCTTTCCTTCTTCTTCTTGAGGTAGTCTGAGTTGCTTTCTTTTATGTACAACCAAAAATGCTTTGACCAGAGTAACAACACCAAAGGACTGAACAGCCAATGTGGGTGGTACAAGCTATAAGCTGCTGGAAAAAATATTTTTGAGGGCAATGGCAAATTCCTCTTTGAGAAAAAACTGAGTGTAAAATATAGGCTTTCAGGCATAAGTTGGAAGTTGAGGGCAGAACAAAAGAAGAGTTGAATTGCTTTGCTTAAAATCAAGAGGAATTTGTTTTTTTTCATGTGGCCTTCTAAGAGGAAAGTTTAGGTTGCCTCCAACTTGACTTTATTGTGAAGCCGTCATGAACAAATAAGCATCCTTGTAGTCAAAACTTTGATCATATTTCTATTTCTTTAAGACCAGATTCTAAGAAATGAAATTATTTTATCAAAGGGTGTGGTTATCTTTTTCTTTTATTGATTGCTTTGAGAGAGAGGGAAACATCAATTTGTTGTTCCACTTATTTATGCATTCATTGGTTGGTTCTTGTATGTGTACTAGTATATATGCTCTGATGGGGGATCAAACCTGAAACCTTGGCATATTGGGATGATGCTCTAACCAGCTGAGCTGCCCAGCCAGGGCAGGGTATGAATGTTTTAAAGACATTTTTAAAAACCTGGTACCAAATTGTCCTCCAGAAAGATTGAAACAGTTTACATTTCCGCCAACCGTGAGTGAAAGTTCTGGTTTCCCAGGCTGTTCATATATGTTTAAATCTTTGATAAACGGGTGAAAATTTCGTCAGTGTGTATTTTGATATTACCAGTAAGTTTGGACTTTTAAAAATATATATTTTTATTGATTCAGAGAGGAAGGGAGAGGGAGAGAGACATAGAAACATCAATGATGAGAAAGAATTATTGATCAGCTGCCTCCTGCACGCCCCATTGGGAATTGAGCCCGCAACCCAGGCATGTGCCCTTGGCCGGAATCGAACCTAGAAACCTTCAGTCAGCAGGCTGCTGCTCTAGCCACTGAGCCAAACCAGCTAGGGCAAGTTTGGACTTTAAAAATATTTATTGGTCCTATCTATTTTGTCTGGTGCTTCCATCTTTCTGGTGAACAAAATCCAACCAACTCCTCTCGCCTGCTTACTCTGCCCACATCTATTTACTCATCACAACCCTTCGTAGGGTGACCAACTAGTCTGGTTTTAAAACTAGAAGTCCTGTGCCCTGGAAATCCCCTCAGTCCTGGGTAAACCAAGACAATGGATCCCCCTACCGGCCTTAGATCTTCCCCTTGAAAATGAGATCTTCACCGGAAGCCCCTCATGTCCCTCCCAGCTCTTTCTTTGTTCATCCCTCAGAGGGGCACCACACCTACTGCTCTGAGCAGGCATCCTGCCAGGGAGGCTTCAGAGATTCCCCTATGAACAGGACCCAGGTATTCCTAATACCCATGATGGTCCCCTAGAGGGATAGTATCTTGATAAATTTTCAACTAAGAGCTTAATGTGATTGATAGATAGCTGATAAAGAAGAGATAATATGGGAGCAGGAAGAATGGTCCCCAGCATACACCTGAGGGGAATTAGATGCCAGGAAAGGTGAGTGAGGGATGAAGGGGTAAATGATAGAGTGGAGGTACTTTGAAGTTTGGCCAAGGATCAGCCTGTCCACAGTTCTTTAACAGTGTCCCCTTCCCAAGAACCAGGCAGATGTTCCACCATCTGAGGCTACCTATTCCCTCACCCCCCTGCCAACGTCCTGAGCCCTCAAACTAGGCACTTGAGAAACTTTTTCTCCGGGTTCCAGGGCCCATAATGACTTATGAGTCTCTTTTATTGGCCCAGGTTTACATTTCCCAAGATTTTGAGAGTTTCTGTCCCTGGGACATCCTGTAGAAATGAGCACCACGAGTGATCATCTATACAGAGCAAGCACTTTTGTGCCCACATTATTGAACGGCAGAAAATGAATTTTCACAGTGCCCAAGAAAGTCCTCAGAGAGAAGCAGCCAAGGACACGAAGCTGTCCAAAACCTCTCTCCTCTCCACCAGGCACAAAGGGGCCTGGCGTTTTTATTCTACTCAGATTGCTGGGAGGACTAGGAGCTCACTGAAGGCAAGAATAAAGTTCTGCCTCCACACCCCACTGCAGTATTGAACACAGAGCCTGCACCGTAGGAGCTAAGTAAGCAGTGACAGAACTGGGTGGACCAGGCTTGGAGGAGAAGGAGCAGGAAGGGGAGGAGGGAACTAGAGCCCAGAGCTCCCCGTGCCTTCAGGGGGCAGGGAAGTTCTAATGAAAAGCCTGCCAGACCTCTAACCAGAGCTAAACCGCCAGTGCGGCTGTGATTGCTCATTGTTTGGTTATAATTAGCAGCGTGTTCTGTGGCAAAGCCGCAGCCTGCAGCAAGCAGGAGCGGGGTTAGGAGAGGGATGCCACCCTCATAGCCACCAGCCCCACCCCCACCCCCTTGGGCTCCAAACCCTAGGCTCTTTTGCTTCCTGACCCTGCCTGCCCTATGCTCCCAGGCAAGGTCCTTGGCTAGCTAACCTTTATCATTGATACTGAGCCAACACCAAACCCTGTTTTTAGGTTCTTAGGCCGAAGAAGAGCTGCTTACTGTGTTTGCATGAGAGAATGCACTGAAAAATAGGGCACACCTGGGTGTGAGACCAAATTCTGCCTGCAATGTACAAGCTGTGTTACCTCAGGCAAGTTATTTACCCTTCTGAGCCTCAGGCTCCTCATCTATAAAATAGAGACAGTAATAATAGTACTCATCTTCCTTATGGGCGTGATGACACTTGAAAGGGATAGCTCAGAGTGCCTGGTGAGCTGCTGGCACTCAGTGCGGCCTGGCTGCTGCTGTAGAGACGATGGGAAGTGGGCTTCTGCTCAAGGCCTTTCCTTCTGCACTGTTTGTCCTCGCCCCCACAGGTGCTCAGCTGCCTGCTGTTCTTTTCCCCTTCCCCGTGCAAGGGGAGGGTCTGCTTAGCAGTTTCAGTCTCAGTGTGAACATGTGCAACTGTGTGGCCTCTCCTAAGACAGCAGTCTTGGACTTTTATTTATACTGTGACCCACAGGCAAAAAATACATTTTACATAGTGACTCAAGGCACACATACATATAGGCAGATAAAACAGAAACAAGAGTCTCACAAATCAGTACTTATCCAAATCAAGTGTGATGTATTCTGATATATTCTGTCCTCATCTCTTCTCTCTTCTATATTTATATCCATATCTATCTACATAGTTTTGAAATTTTTAAAAAAATATATTGATTGATTGATTTTAGAGAGGAAGAGAAAGAGAGAGAGAGACATCGACTTGTTCCACTTATTTATGCATTCATTGGTTGACTCCTGTATGTGCCCTGACCGGGGAATGAGCTTGCACCCTTGGCATATCAGGATGATGCTCCAACCAACTGAGCTGCTGGACCAGGGCTATAGTTTTGGTTTTGCCAGAGGGCAGAACCCACTCAATTGATTTCATGACCCAACAGTAGGTTGAGACCTTCAGTGTGAAAAACAGTGCCCCAGGAGGAAGAGGCCAGTTAACTCTCCTCTCTCATTATAGAGGAAAAGGCTCCATTCCCTATCAAAGGGATTTTTATCAAAGAGCTGGTGGGAGAAAGACATTTTAAAGGATGAAGCCACGTAGCCTTGTCTGAGGCTTAGACGAAAACAAGTCTGAATCTCTATCCATCATGAGGGTGGATTTTTGTCTGTTTTGGGGGGGCTTCAGAATCAAGCTTCAAAAAACAGGTCAGTCCTAGTTGGTTTGGCTCGGTGTATAGAGGGTCAGCCTATGGACTGATGGGTCCCGGGTTTGATTCTGGTCAAGGGCACATGCCCGGGTTGTGGGCTCAATTCCCAGGCGGGGGTGTGCAGGAGGCAGCCAATCAATGATTTTCTCTCATCATTGATGTTTCTAACTCTCTCTCACTCTCCCTTCCTCTCTGAAATTAATAAAAATATATTTAAAAAACAAAAAACAAAACAGGTCACCTATCTTTTGCTCCTACACCAACCCGTAAGCTAACTGTTCCTTAGCTTGGATTCCAGCAAATCTTCCAAATACCACTATGCCTAGGTGCCAGGGAAGGGCAAGATTTATGTAGACTCAGCTGGATAGGAAATACTCTGAGCTAGAATTGTACTTATGGTTCTTTCCATAACAAATCAGGACATGTGGCCTCACAAGTACTTATGAGGACAATAGGGTAAGATATTTAAAACTGGAATTGTCCTGGAAAGCCCCCAATTTGGGATCACAAGGTTACCATGAGAAGTGGAAAGTTTGATGCCAAGAGAGTCAGAAGGAGGGAGAAATCCTCTTTCCCATGCACCCAGGTCTTACCTTCTGATTTGAGGAAAGAAGCCTTGGGTTTCCAGAATCTTCTGGAATACCAAAAAAACTTCTTCTAATACCCTTGAGCACCCTCAGTTATTAAATACACTAGAGGTCCAGTGCACGAATTTGGGCAAGGGTTGGGTCTGGCTGGTCCACCCCGATTGGGGTGGGAGGGCTGATCTGGGGTGGGACCAGCCGGGGGAAGGGGCTGTGGGTGATTGGCCGGCCAGCACTGCCCCCTGGTCGAACTCCCGGTCGAGGGGACAATTTGCATATTAGCCTTTTATTGTATAGGATTAGTGGATTGATAGGAGGACTGGATCCTTATTGGTAAGAGAAGTAGAGAGAGTAAAGAGACATGGATGCTTGCAAAGTATTTCATAATTTTGCCTATAGCTGCTCAGGCTCCCAATTTCTTCCTCACCCTGCCTTGTTCCAGATGCCCCTACCCCCGACTCCCCACCATATCCCCACAGCACCCTCAGCCAACTCTGCTGTTAACAACTTTGACTTTGGCCAAAGGTGGCTGTTATTGAAAAACTAGAGGCCTGTTGCCAAAATCCGTGCACTCGAGGGGGAGGGGGGGTTCCCTCAGCCCAGCCTGTGCCCTCTCACAGTCCGGGAGCCCTCAGGGAATATTTGACTGATGGCTTAGGCCTTCTCCAGGGCCTAAGCCATCAGTCGGACATCCTTAGCGCTGCCAAGGAGGTGGGGGAGGCTCCTGTCATTGCCGTTGCACTCGCCAGCTGTGAGCCAGGCTTCTGGCTGAGTGGCACTCCCCCTGTGGGAGCGCACTGACCACCAGGGGGCAACTCCTGCATTGAGCGTCTGCCCTCTGGTTGTCACTGTGCATCATAGCGACTGGTCGTTCTGCCATTCAATCGATTTGCATATTACCCTTTTATTATATAGGATAAAGAGGGACTGGACTGGGCTAAATTTTCACACGGCTCTTTTCTTTTCTTTTTTTTTTTTTGCTTTATTAGAGAGTAGGGAAGCGGGGAAGGGGAGAGGGGCGAGGGGGAGGTTGAGGGAGAGGTAGAGGGTGCTGGGAGGGGAGTAGAGGTGGAGGGGAGTAGAGGTGGAGGAGAAGATAAGGTAGAGGGGAAGGGAGGGGAATCTGGCTCTTTTCTTTGTGAATCAATTCCATGCAGGAGTGGGATATATAATAGTTTCCTTGTCATTTGAGGGCTCAGGTGATGGGGTTCCTCTCTTCTACACTGCAACCCAGGTTTCTGAAGCTTGAGTAGGACAACAATCCTGTGGAAGGGTCTAAGGACATCCTCCTCAAATGTCCTCTATTACACAATGTCTTCTACTTCCAGCCCTAGTTATATACACTGCCTACATCTACATTTCTCAGTAGGACACATAGCCAATGGAAATGGTCATCTCCAGGCCTGAGTCTTCCGTGAGCCCTCAGAAAGGAGGCTGATTCCAACATACGTACAGTCATGGGCTTGCTTTGGACCCTAAGGGAGAAAGCCAACTGAGACAATCAAAAACCTCCTCTGAGACCTTCCTCCTACAGATTCTGAGGGAAGAAGGTGAAGGGGACATGGGATCACCTCTCAAGACCTCCAAGAGGTGCAGTGGAAAGAGGGGCTTTGATATGATAAAGTACCTGTGATACTTTAGAATATACATTAGAATATTGGGCTTTAGTTAATTTCCCATCTGACACTGTGCGGCCTGGCTGCTGCTGTGGAGACGATGGGAAGTGGGCTTCTGCTCAAGGCCTTTCAATTAGAATAAAAAAATCTATAAAGAAACAACAACACATGGATTTAGGTGAAGCTAGGAAAACACATTTTAAGTTGGTAAGCAGTTACTGCATCTGTTAAGGTGGGAGATCTGAATAATCCTTTAGACTGTTTTTAGGTTAGAGCAGCGGTCCTCAACCTGTGGGTCGTGACCCCTTTGGCAGTCGAACGACCCTTTCACAGGGGTCGCCTAACTCTATCAAATGATAAAGTACCTCCACTCTATCATTTACCCCTTTAATAGCAATAGGATGCTATTAAACAAGCCCAGCTCAGCTCAGCCCATGATGTCAGTGTTCAGCTGACCCCAACCTCAATGCCAGAAAGTAAAACTCAAAGTACCTTTAATCACTTCCCCAATTACCTCATTCTAAGCTCTTACCTCGCCCTTCCTTGGCCATATACCTTCTGAAAACAGTGCCTTTGATTAAAACTCCCAACTGCTGTTGCTTTGTGCCATCTGCCTCCTTTGCTTACTTGTTTCCTATGTCTATGTTTCTAGGAGTCTAATTGTGATTAAATTATAGAGTATACTAATAGGGGGGTAGGAACTCAGCTAATGGCTCACTGTTCCACTAGGCAACAATTGTAGTAATCACCAAGCTAAAGGCTCCCATGCATTAGCTAGAGCTTGCTGGGTTTCCTGGCCTATGCTTCCTCCACACCCCTGTCTGAGCGAGTGAATATAGTTCACAGGGCACATTAAAAAACCAGAGGCAAGAGAAGATGAAAACAACATTATCGAAAGAATAAGGGGCACAGCAAGAAAACGCAGGAATAAGAATTTGAGTCACAGCAAAAGTAGAAGCAAAGAGAGCTGGGTTCACTATTTCAAAAAATATATTGGAAAATGAAACTAAGTAATTACATAATGTATTAAAGGGGCTTTAACTTGGGTTTTCTGGGATGTGATGAAGTTGGGGTAGTACTGGTCCTTCACTCACTGTCTCCAGATTGGGCCTGACAAAGAGCACATGTGAAATAAACATGAGGCTCTGCAGACAGAGCAAGTCTACACCACAGACATTCCAAACAGACACAGGCCTTCAGCACCACAATTCCATCCAGGAAATTGTACTCATGTTGGGATAGAAGAAAACCAACATGATGTGAGCCTTAACCTCAAGGTCTACACAGTTCAGGATGGGATACTAAAATCAGGTCTACCTATAAGTACCTATTCCTGACACTTGTGACCCACTTCTCTATTTAGAAAGCACCTCACAGGATCTTGGCTGTGAGGAACATAGGGATTATAATTCTACAGATATGGAAAGCAAGTCTCAGAGAAGTAACTTGCTCAAGATCATGTATGGCCCAAGTTCCTGAATTCCTTTGGCTCTTGCCTCTTCCTGCAGGGAGCCCCCACAATGTCTCAGTCTGCCCCCTGCCACTGCTCCTCCACCTCACACTACATCCTGGAGATGCTAGAAAGCAGGGAGGGACAACAACTTCCCTCTGGAGTTAGAGTGCCACACAGGGTTGCCTCAAGGCCTCACATAATTTGATTGAAACATTGAATCCCTCTATCCCCCCCTCTCTTTAATTAGAGCCCCCCTCTCACTAGAATCCAGATTTGTATCTAAAAGATGTGGGGCCTGGGGAATAAATCCAGTATCTTATGCTTGAAAAATAGAAGTAAATGTCATATTAATGCTCAGGATTCACACAGGAGCATTTTGGCTCACAAGGCGTCTTAAAATGAAATCAAATGTTGACATAGAAGTTTCAGCTGAATCACAATAAATATCAAATGTCAAAGTGAAGCGCTAGACCAGGATTTGCAAAGTAAGTGGCAGAGAATATTTAAGGTACAGAAGAGATGAAGGTAAGATTTTAGATGAGAAATATTTGGAGAATGCTGTGCTAGGAGTTCCATTCCACCCCTACCTCAGGGTGTCAAGCCTGAGAAATCAAAATGGCAAGAGGCACGGCAGAGTAGAGGGTTAGACTTGGGAAGTAACTATACTCAGAGTTGTTGAGGCAAAGTTGAGAGCCATGAGGTTTGGCCTGGAATAGCCAAGAAGGGCAAAAAGATATTTCAGCCAAGAGAAGCTGGAGGCATGAGGTATGGAGGAAGAAGTAGTCGATGAGCCAGAGGAGTCACCCATGAGAATGCAGGTGAGAGGTCCCCAGTAACAGGTGTTCTGGACCAAGCGTTTGTGTTCCCCCAAATTCATATGTTGAAATCTTACCCCCCAATGTGATGGTATTAGCAGGTGGGACCTTTGGTGATTAGGTCATGAGGGTGGAGCCCTCATGAATGGGGTTAGTGTCCTCATAAGAGACCAGAGAGCTTGCTGGCTGTCTTTCTGCCCTGTGAAGATACAATGAGACTGGTCAGCAGTCTGCAACCCAGAAGAGAGCTCTCACCAAAATCCGTCCATGCTGGCACCCTGATCTCAGAACTGTGATAAATTCCTGCTGACTATCAACTACCCAGTCTGTGTTACTTTGTTATAACTGCCTGAACTGATTATGATGGGGGTGGTGTATAAAGTACCCATGAAAGTGTCAGCTTTAAAAACCTGCCCAGTTCTGAGAACATCAATGCCAAATCCCCACGTCAGGATCAATTAAGTGGGAACGTTCCTGCTTCTTCCCACTCCCAAATCAGAAGCAACAGAAACCACCATTAAAAAGATGGGAGAGGAGGGAGTAACAAACATTTTAATTGCTGTGTTTTGTCTGTATTCAGCATTAGGAGGTAAAATATAAAATCCTAGGACTTCTAGCACACACCTTCCCCAATAGTGTCCACACTGGCCTCCCTGCCTTGCCCCTTCCTCAAGTGTGAATCTCCTGGACTCCCTGTTGTTACCTTTGGGCTCTCTCCAATCTTGGGCAGTGCCTTTCTTCCAACAACCTTTTTTTGTTCTGTAGCTATGCTGCTCTGTTTACTGGCATTCCTGAAGATGCTTTGCATTTTCCTCCTTACCTGTTTACACCCTCCCCCAGTCTTAGCCAGGTCGGGCAGAGCTGTGAGCAGTAGCCTGAAACTCTTCAGATCAGTGACCTTCAGGAAGCTGCCTCACTCTCTTGGCCTCTTTCCTTCTGTCATAAAATTATTAGACTGGATGATTTTGAAATTTTTTTCCAGTTCAAAGTTCAGTGATTCTCATATTAACCCTGCTTTTAAGCAAACCTCTGTCTCTCAGGTAATTCCCAGGGCCAAGGGATCTAAATTTGATGACATATGACGACATCTCTTCTGTTACCCTTTACATTCATTTTCTCTCCTTTGGCCCTAGACCAGGGGTGGGCAAACTTTTTGACTCGAGGGCCACAATGGGTTCTTAAACTGGACCAGAGGGCCGGAACAAAAGCATGGATGGAGTGTTTGTGTGAACTAATATAAATTCAAAGTAAACATCATTACATAAAAGGGTACGGTCTTTTTTTTTTTTTTAGTTTTATTCATTTCAAATGGGCCGGATCCGGCCCGCGGGCCATAGTTTGCCCACGGCTGCCCTAGACAGAGATAGGATTGCTGGGCTTCTATGAGCATCTCTACCAGCAAAAGAAACTTCATCCTTTTTTTTTTTCCTCTTAGTATCTTCAGAGTCCCAGAATGTGTGTTTTTATGGCAACAACTTGACTTGAGGCCCTGCTTCAAATGGCTCAAGTATTTTAAAGGTGCTGCTGTCCAAGCTTTAGCTGGATACAAAAGGCTCTGGGTTCATCTGGGGCCACAGGAACAAGTTTCTAAAGGAGAGTAAGGGCAAAGAGCTGGTTGCAATATTTTCAAAACCCAAACCAGACTGAAATTTCATCACTTAGGAGAGGCTGCAGACTCCTGCATTCCAAGAACTTGGCCAAGAGATGTTAGGATTACCTGCTTATCTGCTACTGGGTGACTGTTTTAGTCTCACTCTGGTATCAAGGGTCAAAATGTCTATCCTCCTTCCCAGTCATAAGCCTATCTGAGAACCCTGTTCAGATGAACATGGGATCATCAGAGTGGACATCAATCCTCAGTTTGCATTAAAGACTGGGCATCTATGGGTACCAACCCTAAATAGCTGTTTTATTAACTGGTTGCCTTGAGCTAGACTCTTAACCTCTCTGTGTCTCTGTTTATTATTTATAAAACTAGAGGCCCAGTGCATGAAATTCATGCACAGGAGGGTGGTGCCCCTCAGACCGGCCTGCACCCTCTCCAAACTGGGACTCCTCGGGGGACATCCCTCTCATAATCCGGGACCTTTGGTTCCTAACCACTCACCTGCCTGCCTGCCTGATTGCCCCTAACTATCTCTGCCTGCCTGCCTGATCGCCCCCCAACTGCTTGCTCCCCCGCTGGCCTGATTGCCCCTAACTGCCTCTGCCTCGGTCCCCACCACAATGGCTTTGTCTGAAAGGAAGTTGGATGTCTGGAAGATGTCCAGTCGACCCAGTCTAATTAGCATATTACCCTTTTATTAATATAGATGGGAGGTAACAATAGGGTTGTCATGAGGATTAAATAAAATCATGCACAGGAAACTTTGAGCACTATACTTGGCTCTAGTGATTCACTTTATGAATAACCATACACAAAGTTTCATGGTCACCTCTGGAGAGTGGGGTTGAGTAATGAGAGGACACAGAAAAAGAACTCATGCTTTCTTTTTTTTAAATATATTTTATTGATTTTTTTACAGAGAGGAAGGGAGAGGGATAGAGCGTTAGAAACATCGATGAGAGAGAAACATCGATCAGCTGCCTCCTGCACACCCCCCACTGGGGATGTACCTGCAACCACGGTACATGCCCTTGACCGGAATCGAACCTGGGACCTTTCAGTCCGCAGGCCGACGCTCTATCCACTGAGCCAAACTGGTTAGGGCAAGAACTCATGCTTTCAACATGAGTTCCAAAGATCTGCCTCCAGCACCACTGGAAGATTATGATAATCAATCAAAACCAATGCATCAAAATTACTGTTTACAAAAAAAAAAAAAAATAACATGAGAAAGATTTCATCATTACAATTTTAATGATGAGAAAAGTTCAAAAAGCTTACCAATAGGATACTACTGTTCTCTAAAGTTGGATGTATGCACTAGGTGGTATGTGATACTATCTATATCTATATCTACATATTCCTCACCCGAGGATATGTTTTTATTGATTTTAGAGAGGAAGAGAGAGAGAGAAACATCCATAGATAAGTGCCCTGACCAGGAATCAAACCTGCAATCTTGTAGTGTATGGGATGATGCTCCAATTAACTTAGCCACCTGACCAGGGTGCTATATATTTTAAAATCAAATATTTTATTATGTACACGATGTAACAGTCTAGAAGTCATGTACCTTTTAAAAATGCACATATGTGAGGGGTTTGTGCTCAAATATTTTCTTAATAATATGAGTGGTCAGGAAAGTTTGCAGCAGCGGTTCTCAACCTGTGGGTCGCGACCCCTTTGGGGGTCGAATGACCCTTTCACAGGGGTTGCCTAAGACCATCGGAAAACACATATATAATTACATATTGTTTTTGTGCTTAATCACCATGCTTTAATTATGTTCAATTTGTAACAATGAAATTGGGGGTCACCACAACATGAGGAACTGTATTAAAGGGTCGCGACATTAGGAAGGTTGAGAACCACTGGTTTGCAGGCTACTGTGATAGACCACGGGCAAATTGTCCTGGGCAGGTGTCATGTTTCTTTAACTCTGTACCCCTGGTGTCCAGCCTAGGGCCTGGCATAGTGGGAGTACTCAATAAATGTTCTGAATGAGAACGAGTACACAAACAGATGAATTGATGAGTAAAAGGACATTAATTTAGATGTCCACCTTAATATAACTAATAAGTGGAACTGTGAGGATTCAAATTCAGATCTGTTTAACTCCAAAGTCTGTACTTTTCCAATAGGCTGCTGCTCGGCACACCAAACAAATTAGCAAGGGGAACCTGAGATGTTTTCCCAACTAGTTGGTTTTTAAAAAACACACAGATAAGCCCCAAGCAACAGAGAAAAGCATTACATTAATTAGGAGATTTATATCATCCTGTCAGCTTTTCCACACGGAAAACATTCTTCAGAAACGTAGAAAGACAAAAGGGCTAACCCATTTCCTCCAGCTATATGTTTGGGTAGCACTAAAGGCTGTGTGGCCAGGGACACTTTTGTTTCCCAATTCTTTTTCAGCATAGGCCATATCTCCCCCATCAAAAGAACCCCAAAACAACTTAATTTAGGCAAGAACTTCAACATTCTTTTCCAGTAAGTTATCTATCCACAATATTAAGTTAGTCACAAGACAGACTATCTTGAGTTTCATTTCTTATCCCTTCCTTCAAAGAAGAGTATAACGGAACAACATTTGAACCTTAAATGTTGAAAATCCAAGGACATTAGGTGATCAGAGCCTGAATAGGAACCACTGTTAATTAAGAACCTTCATGTGCAGGCCTCTCTACTACCAGTTGATTTCCACATGTTATTTCATTTAATCTCCACAACTCCAAAAGTACTCTTATCCACATTTTAAGGATGAAGAAATAGAAGCTTATGCAGGTTAAGGAAGTTGTGCAAGATCATACAGCTAGTATAAGGGATTTAAATCAAAACCCATCTTGTTCAAAGCCCCTCTTTCCACTGCACCAGATTTCCGGATTCCAGAATAATATGTACAGTGCCTCTGCTGATGCATGGTTGCTAATATGTAATATAAACAAATAAAGCTTTATTTCTTTATTAAACCACTGAGATTTGGGAGGCTGTTTATTATTACAGCCTTGCCTAAGAAAAGTTGGTTAGTATAGGTATTTTTTAAAAAACATATTTTTATTGATTTCAGAGAGGAAGGGAGGAGAGAGAGATAGAAATATCAATGATGAGAGAGAATCATTGATGGGCTGCCTCCTGCACACCCCACACTGGGGGATCGAGCCCACAACCCAGGCATGTTCTCTGACTGGGAATCGAACTGTGACCGTCTGCCTGGTTCATAGGTCAACGCTTAACCATTGAACCATGCCAGCCGGGCAGTATAAGTATTTTTAACTATTTGCTGTTTATAGTGGTGTAAACTTTGGAAACCGCTTTAATAATTTGGTATGGTGCAAAATATACTTAGAACCTCTATTACTTTATACCATCTCAAAACAAGTTCTTACTTTTATTTAAGGCAAAGCCTCAAAAATTATTGAAACACTGTAGGGAAGATTTACTCTGTTGGGGCATGGCTTTGGCATTCAAATAGTTGAATACAAATTGTTGCATAAACATCTAGAAAAATGTATTTTTCTTAAGTGCAATTAGAGAATTTTAAGAGCACATTGTCAGATGGGAAATTAACTAAAGCCCCAATATTCTAATGCATTTTTGTAAACTAAGAACTTATAAGAAACTCCAGAATTGTGACTTGATAAAGCATTATTAGCAGAAATGTGCATATTTTTAAAAACACCTGGATTTAGCTGGCTGGTGTGGCTCAGTGGTTGAGCATGGATTTAGGAACCAGGAGGTCACAGTTTGATTCCCTGTCAGGGCACATGCCCGGGTTGCGGGCTCCATCCCCTGTAGGGGGCATGCAGGAGGCAGCCAACTCATCATTCTCTCTCATCATGGATGTTTCTATCTCTCTCCCCATCACCGTTCCTCTCCGAAATCAATAAAAATTTATAAAAAAAACAACAACACATGGATTTAGGTGAAGCTAGGAAAACACATTTTAAGTTGGTAAGCAGTTACTGCATCTATTAAGGTGGGAGATCTGAATAATCCTTTAGACTGTTTTTAGACTAGGGCAGCGGTTCTCAACCTGTGGGTCGCGACCCCTTTGGCAGCCGAAAGACCCTTTCACAGGGGTCGCCTAAGACCATCCTGCATATCAGATATTTACATTATGATTCATAACAGTAGCAACATTACAGTTATGAAGTAACAACGAAAATAATTTTATGGTTGGGTCACAACATGAGGAACTGTATTTAAAGGGCCAGAAGGTTGAGAACCACTGGGTTAGGGGCTCTCTAGTTGCACAAATTTATTTATTTATTTTTTAAAATATATTTTATTGATTTTTTACAGACAGGAAGGGAGAGGGATAGAGAGTTAGAAACATCGATGAGAGAGTAACATCCATCAGCTGCCTCCTGCACACTCCCTACTGGGGATGTGCCCGCAACCACTGTACATGTCCTTGACCGGAATCGAACCTGGGACCCTTGAGTCCGCAGACTGACGCTCTATCCACTGAGCCAAACCGGTTAGGGCTAGTTGCACAAATTTAAAGCAACACTCATTGGGGACTCTTTCCTCCTCCCCACGTGGGAGTCTGTGCTGTGAGATTCTTTCCTCTTCCCCACGTGGGAGTCTGTACTTGTTCTTAATAAATTTCCACCTTTACCATATAAATAAATAAGTAAATCCTATATAATAAAGAGGTAATATGCAAATTAACCCTCATGTCCTCACAAGATGGCTGCCTATGACCAGGTCGGCAGGGGGGTTAGTGAGGGATGACCAAACGACTGAACAGCAGGCTGCATGGGGCGACCAGGCCGGTGGGGGTGCTGTAAGGGGTGACCAGGCCGGCAGGGTGGGCATTTGGAGGGGACCAGGCCAGCGGGGAGGGGGGGGTG
>NW_005364711.1:79473-79784 GCF_000412655.1 Myotis brandtii
GGGGGGGGGGGCAGTAAAGTGTGACCAGGCTAGCGGGGAGAGGAGCAGTTAGGAGCAACCAGGCTGGCAGCGGGGGGCAGTTAGGGGCAATCAGGCCGACAGGAGGGGGGGCAGTTAGGGGCAACCAGGCAGGCAGGTGAGTGATTAGGAGCCAGTGGTCTAGGATTGTGAGAGGGATGTCCGACTGCCAGTTTAGGTCCGATCCCTGGGATCGGGCCTAAACTGCAGTTGGACATCCCCTGTGGGGTCCCGGATTGGAGAGGGTGCAGGCTGGGCTGAGGGGACTCCCCCCCCCCCCCCCCCCCCCGCCT
>NW_005364711.1:79995-80242 GCF_000412655.1 Myotis brandtii
AATAAATAAATAAATAAAGCAACATTCCTTTACTCATCTTGGGAAAAATTATTTTAAAAGCATTTTTTTTTTTTTTTGGAAAAAGAGAGAGATGAGAGAAACATGCTACCCTAACCGGTTTGGCTCAGTGGATAGAGCATCGGCCTGTGGATTCAAGGGTCCCACGTTCGATTCTGGTCAAGGGCATGTACCTTGGTTGCAGGCACATCCCCAGTGGGGAGTTTGCAGGAGGCAGCTGATTGATGTT
>NW_005364711.1:80329-89265 GCF_000412655.1 Myotis brandtii
GCCCGCTTCCCCCACACATGGCCACCGCGGGCCTCGCGAGGGGGCGGGACCCCGGGATTGCAACTCGCCCGGAGCCGCGAGAAAGTCCCCTCTTTTGTGTGAGAGCGTGCATGGCAGCATGAGGAAGACAAAAAAAAAAGAGAGAGAGAGAGAGAGAGAGAGAGAGAAACATGCCATATTTGGGGACTGAACCCACAACTTGGGTATGTGCCCTAACCTGGAATCGAACCTGTAACCCTTCAATGTACGGGATGACGCTCCAACCAGTTGAGCCACACCAGCCAGAAGACTTTTGAGGAATGAACCCCTTAGTGGGAATTTTAAGCCTGATGACAAACCCAGATGGAAGATTTGAGTGTCATTAGTGAGAACCAGAAAAATGTGTCCTTGGGTGAGAAGGGCAGGGGTGAATATAAAGCATTTTTCTAAATGCAGAAATTTTAGACTGAGAAGCTGAATATACTACTTGGGCATATAAATTATTGTTTTTGGTGAAGACATGCTCTACCACCACAAAATTATGGGGGGTTATGTATAGATAGAAATATTTCTTATCTCTGTACAGTTGTAGATGCTTTTCAGGAATGTGTATGTTCTTATTTAAGCTGTGGCTTGCACTCTATCAGAAACTAAGATCCAGAAGACCACATAAAGCATAGTCAGACTTGGTTTTCATCATTTACTAGAGGAACTGAATTGGAAAAGGAAAAATGTCCTGGACCATGTTTGGCTGGCAAAATTCAACCTTATCTATGTATTGAGAATGCCCTACATGTGGTGTTAATAGTGAACAATCCAAACTTTGGAAAATATATCGATGTTGGCTCATGTTGACCTGAGGCAGAGGGAGAGGTTGTATTCCTGCATGAGAGAGGAAATTCCTATAAAGGCAAACATTCTCATTCTCAATCAACTTATATGAAGATAGATCCCAACAAGCCAAAGGAAATAATTTTCTCTCCCATGGACTCTGGATTCTACAAAGAATAGACATTAACTTAGAAGAAACTGCAGCCAGACAAGGAAATATCCCATGGGCATGGGTCTAGATTGACTATACTGCTCACCACATCTAGTAGCCCTCTGGGGCCTGCATGGTGGAACTAGCACCAGTCTGAAAACTGGTGGGATCCCAGAACTGTAGAACATAATCTGCAAATTTTGAAAATGTCATCTGCAAATTCCACAGTGAGTAGACATTAGTAGATATTTACTTTGAACAAAACCTGTATGGATTCTTTGCATTCAACATCATTTCAATTCAAGAATGATTACAGAAACTCGCACTCTTGCACTGAGCATTTCGAGGCAACTAAACTAAAAAAAAAAAAAGCAACCAATTGGAGCAGAGCAACAGCTTCTATTCTAGGTTTGTTAGACCAGCAAAGGAGTTTGTTTCTACCAGCTCTTTGTACCTTATCACTAAACTGTAGTAATGGCCAATGAAGCATCTAGTAGAAGCAACATATCACTTGAAAATGTGTAATACGTATGTTTACAACTTCTTAACAATGTAAGATCTTACCCATGACAAAAACACATATGAGAGAGAGAACGTGACAAAACTGAATTTTTTATTTAGGTTTAAGCAAAAATTACAAAGACAGGCTATTTTCTTCTCAGACTGGCAAACTTTTTCTGTAAGTGCCAGATAAGTCAATACAGGGTGGGGCAAACAGGTTTAGTTGTGAGTACACAAAATACAAGGGTTTATTCTTGTACTGTTAATTATTGTATTATTTTCCATACAAACAACTGTAAATCCACTTTTGCCCCACCCTGTATTTTAGGCTTGTGAGCATGCAGTCTATGTTGCAAGCAAATTTAGAAAAGTAATTCTGAGAGTTTTCAGCTAATCGGGGGTATCTTCTAAAATAATAAAGAGAAAAAATAATCACACTCTCAAAATTTCAAATCAAACATTTTTATTGAAATTATTTCTAACACAATTGGCAGCAGTACTAACATATAACTACTAGTAATAATAAAATAGCTAACATTTATATAGGACTCAGACCTTAAGATTAAATTGCTAAAACAGATAGCATTTTTAGCAAATAAGCATATCTACCATATTTTTAATATAATTCCTTAAAGAGCCATTACTCGATCAAATTAGGAAATGTACAATATGAAGTGGAGTTTCAATTTCTAAGAGAAAGAACTGAGCAGCAAGAGGGAGAGAGGGAGTAACAATTAGGAAGAGGAAGACATGGTGAAAATATATCTCTTTCTAATAGATGACTTTAAGAGCTGTTTTCTGGGAAAATCATATCCTATTGTCATCAATAATGGAACAATAAAGATGGAAAGCATTAGCTAAAAACAAAACAAGGGGAATCATAGCGTGAGGGAGGCCAGTCCTAAAATAAGATTACCAAAAATATATTAGATGACATCTTTGAGTTTGAAAAGTGGCCATCCTGATTATACTGTGAAATGAAAAACAATTATTGTACCATTCTGTCTATCCACTGACAGCATGATGAAGTTTCCAAAGAAACAACATCCTGTTCATCTAACATCCCACCTTTTTAAAAGAGCAGTCAATAAATTGTCAATAATATTTGTTTGAAGAGAGAATTTACTGGGAATAAAGGGGTAAAACAGAAATCTGCCTTCAACATAGTTTACCAGGGAAGATGAGACGAATATAGATTAAATTAAAAGATATATATATACTATTTCTTCCTTTTTCAGAGAATATCTACAACTAAAACAAATGGAACAATTGAAGAGAGCAATGATTTTCAATCATGGCACACAAAAACTAATTACTAAATTTCTGTGTCACACCAAAAAATGTATTATATTTTTTGCCTATCTGACAAAAAATAGGTATAATTTTGATTCATTCACACTTGATCATATTGTTGTACTGGCTGTTGTGATTTTTTTATTTGACAATCAAAGGGAAAAGAGGTTAGTGCCCCTGACTAAATAGTTAGGTATTGCATGTTTTAAAAATTCTTGCAGCACACTGGTTGAAAATCCCTCAGGTTGAAAATTTCTAGAACAGAGATATGCAAGTGAACTGTTCCTGGAGATAACTCCTATACACAGTACAATAAAATATTCCTAATCTTTGTAAGTGTCTCTTTACCTGGTAAATGTAAGTTATCCCCAGGGAAGACAGTGAAGACACACGAATATTAAAAACAGTGTTTCCAGATTTTAGGGAAGCCGTATTTCAGTGCAAATTACTCTATAGCACCCCCAACCCCAATAATGCCTTTAGAGGAATGGTACTAGAGAGTGATTTTGTTGATTGTGGAGATATTTCTTTCCCCAGACATTTTTAAAAAGTTCTGAGTTATAATTTACATCCTATACAATTCACTCACTGTAATTCTACACAATTCATGATTTTAGTATTATTTACAGAGTTGTATAGCTATCATCACAGTTAAAGATTTTTAAATGTTCTGCAAATCACTGAAAAACTGTCTTCTCATTTCAACCCTAGCAATAATTAAATTTTTGAATTTCTTTCTTTTCTTTTTTCCCCCAAGAAATTATTTCCAGAGGAAAATACAGAGCTGACAGGGTATATACTCACTGAATTGACTCAAAAGTATTTAAAAAGTTTCTTTTTGAGAAAGTAACTTTTCATAACCATTGACAGTGTTGAAAATAAAGCAGCTTCTGAGAACTAAAAACTGGTAAAATCCATACTTAATAAATTCATTAATTGTGGCAGCAATCCATAAAGCTGCCTGTGATTGTGTAACTGATGAGTTTAAAAACACTTTAAACCCCTAATTAAGATATGGATGTAATCTCTGGAGGCAAAACTGCCAACCAGCAGAAATCTTATCAATTGTCTCAGCAGGCTGTTTAGAGAAAGTCTGTGTGAAGATTAGGCTACAGAAAGAGATTATTGCATTAGTTATTGCCAGCCGGGTGGGCATGGCTCATTAGGTGAGCATTGACTTAAGAACCAGGAGGTTACGGTTTCTGGTCCCAGTCCCAGTCCCAGTCGTAGGGTCAATCCCCAATGTGGGGCGTGGAGGAGGCAGCCGATCAATGATTCTCTCTCATCATTGATGTTTCTATCTCTTTCCCTCTCCCTTCCTCTCTGAAATCAGTAACAAAAAATATATATAAATATATATGTATGTATATTATTATTATTTTAAAGAAAGAGAATTGCCAATCTTACCCAGCTCTGTCCAGGAACAGACACAAAATCCAGGGGCTATGAGTTTTCCTGTCATTGAGGAGGTCTATATACTCCATTGTTTATCAGGTCTCACATGATCTGAATGAAGTATCTCTCAAAATGGCTCACCTCATTTTGTTTTAATTTCTCATTTACCAAGCAATTGCCTGTTGTGCTTTCCAGACCTGCCAAGAACATTTACCTTGGCATGTACAATTTGAGCATCCTGGTTATTAAAAATGAATGTGCCCTACCACCAACAAATGAACAAATAGTTTGGTTTATTTGCTTTCTTGTGGACTAAAATCTATTAATCAACTCTGGTACATGGATAGTATTAACTGTAACAATCACTGAGCTAACGCCATCCTGGGAGATCTTGATAAAGAGCCATCCAGATTTTTCCTGCTACATCCTGATCTGACCACGGACCCCAAACACAGGTTCTATTCAAATACAAAGGAAGCTGATAGAAAAACAAGAATGTCCTATTCACTCTGTATTAAAGTCTACCTTGTATTCCCCTGAACTGAACAAAATCAGAAATTATTGCATTAATTCAAACAGACAAGAATAAATCAAAGCAAATTCAATTTTCTTATTTTTCTGGAATGAAAGTGTACTGAAATTAAACAGCACTCTGACTTAACATTAATCAACAGAAGATGAACCTGAATAAATCTAAATTGATGGATGAATATTTGAACAGAAAGAAAATATGCTCAGTAAATAACTATTGAATGAAAATAATACCTGCAATGTAAAAAAAAATTCTCATCTCTTCTGCTACTAACCGAATAGGACAGCA
This sequence comes from Myotis brandtii, assembly GCF_000412655.1. Taxonomy (NCBI): domain Eukaryota; kingdom Metazoa; phylum Chordata; class Mammalia; order Chiroptera; family Vespertilionidae; genus Myotis; species Myotis brandtii. Next base: position 85,300 of record NW_005364711.1, read on the forward strand.
CTAGAAACTGAATAAATTTGTTAAAATTGTGTCCTTTTTGGTCAGCTTCTCATTTAAAAAATTATCAGGTTCTTGTCTTTTTAATTAAAAGCTCAGTTTCAAAAAGTACCATTGAAGGATAATCTCTAAAATTTTCAGAGGTTATTTCCCCTTTTGGGATCTACAGGCCCTTTTAAGAATCTGATTAAAATTTCAAATCCTCTTTACAGAAGAAAGTACACGCACATATACACATAATTTTGGAAACCATCATAGAGGGTACAAGGACTACCAAACATTTGTAAAATGCAATCAACTTTTAAAACTAATAATGCCCTTCTTCTAAACCATCTATTTTTTTCTATCTCAAAGGCACTTTGGATTTTGAATATTCTTGTGTTCCCTTATTTGTGTGTGCGTGTGTTGTCTTCTTTACTGTGACTTCTGGGATGACCAGAATCAAATCTGCAATCCATCTCTAGGAACTTACCGGGCTATTACTGCGGATATTTTGTGTACTAACTTTATCCATGACCCTTATCTTAACGCTCCTTATTTTCCCATTCCCCTGGATTTCTTCAGTTTCAATCATGTCTTATGGTATCTCTGCAAACTGCCTCATATCCCTGGGGCAGGAAGACAGTCACCCCTTGACTCTTGATCGAATCCAGTGTAGCGCCACTCCTGCACTCGGCGCACTCTCCGAGGATGCCCGGGTTTCCGGAACAGCCGACGCGTCCCTTGGACTCCGCCCCCGGGAGTCTTTCCCGCCAAAGGCCGTTACCGCCGCAGAGCATGGTGGGACAGGCTCTAGGGTAGGTTTCACCAATTGTTTTCAAGGCGCCTAGTTGCTCTAAAAGGCTTTTTCCTGAGTAAATTATCTCTTAAGACTCGACAGGGGTTAATAATCCTTTAACGAAGGCTCTGTATTTTTTTTTATCAAAAGGTAGCCACTCCCTAATCAAACTACTGGCAAATCGGAAACGCAGGGAACTTTTTTCCCTTCGCGCGGAGGGTGACGTCGCGCGTACGTGAGCGTACTTTCGCAGGCCCGTTACGCCCTTGCGCGTGCGCACTGAAGTCAAATAGCTGCTTCCTCCCGCTGCTCTTCTTCCCTCCCCCCATATCCGTGCGCCGAGTAGATAAAGGCGCCATTTTGGAGGGGCCGCGGGAGCCGAGGTGTCGCTGCAGGTTCGCTCTCCCGTGCGCTAGGCTTGGTGGGAAGGCCTGTTCTCGAGTCCGCGCTTTTCGTCGTCGCCATGTCCGGAGGTGGTGTGATTCGTGGCCCGGCAGGGAACAACGATTGCCGCATCTACGTGGGTAACTTACCTCCAGACATTCGAACCAAGGACATTGAGGACGTGTTCTACAAATACGGCGCTATCCGCGACATCGATCTCAAGAATCGCCGCGGAGGACCACCCTTCGCCTTCGTTGAGTTCGAGGACCCGCGGTGAGGCGACCTGGGGCTTGCGGCCTTGAGGAAATCGGTTGGAGTAGTTGGGGAAAGCTCCAAGGCCTTAATATTAGAGAGTGGGAGACGGGCTCCGAGGTAGGGGGCGAGACGCTATCGCCCATGCGGGAGTCGAGTAAGGAGCCGAGTTGGCTTGCCCTTTCTGGTGGCCGGGCCCCCGTGGAGGTTCCCGGAGCCGGCTCAGGCCCGGAGCGGGAAACTGGGGTTGAGGGCTGGTGTGGTGTCGGGGTCCGGAGCGCGGCGTGTTTCTGAGTGGGGGAGGGGCCATCCCTATTATGCGGCGCATGTGAGCGCTTCCACCCCCGGTGCGCATGTGCGGGGGGCCGCTAGGGCCCGGCTGAGTTCGCAGCCCCTGCGGGTCCCTTTTTCTGAGCCCTCTTGCGCTCTGTGATCACGCAGAGACGCGGAAGACGCGGTGTATGGTCGCGACGGCTACGATTACGATGGATACCGTCTGCGGGTCGAGTTTCCTCGAAGCGGCCGCGGTACCGGCCGAGGCGGCGGCGGGGGTGGAGGTGGCGGAGCACCCCGAGGCCGCTATGGCCCCCCATCCAGGCGATCTGAGAACAGAGTGGTTGTCTCTGGTGAGTTTACTGTTAAATATGGGTTGATGAGAAGGGACAGAAACTACTTTTAAGTTTTCCCCGCGTGACTAGTTTAACAAATGCAAGTCTTTATGCTAGGTCTTAAATTACTTTAGTTTCTTGTTTAGAAACTAAGCTAAGATGATTGTAATGGAGGTTTGTCGAATTAGATGGCGGTACCTAGAATATGAAGATCCTTACTTTACAAATAATTTTGGGCTCCGGTCTCTAGAATCTTAGCTCTTTACCCATGATCTTAAATGTAATCATTAATTATAAAGTAGTCTTTGTTCTAATGTAAATTTTAAATTTAGGGTAGTTGGTGTTGAAAAAAAGTCACTTTTTCAGGACTGCCTCCAAGTGGAAGCTGGCAGGATTTGAAGGATCACATGCGTGAAGCAGGTGATGTATGTTATGCTGATGTTTACCGAGATGGCACTGGTGTCGTGGAGTTTGTACGGAAAGAAGATATGACCTATGCAGTTCGAAAACTGGATAACACTAAGTTTAGATCTCATGAGGTAGGTTATACACTTATTTTTTTCTTTGGCCAGAATTGGATACAGTGGTCTTAACAGTGGATTTTTTCAGGTAAGATTCAGGCAAGGGTGCCCAAGTAAAGTGCCAGATTTCTGGTTTTAGCTACATTGTACTCATTCAGCATGCCTGAACACAGGTAAAAGCTTAGATCTTTCAATCGAAAGTTCTGTCTATTCAATAGGGAGAAACTGCCTACATCCGGGTTAAAGTTGATGGGCCCAGAAGTCCAAGTTATGGAAGATCTCGATCTCGAAGCCGTAGTCGTAGCAGAAGCCGTAGCAGAAGCAACAGCAGGAGTCGCAGTTACTCCCCAAGGAGAAGCAGAGGATCACCACGCTATTCTCCCCGTCATAGCAGATCTCGCTCTCGTACATAAGATAATTGGTGACACTTTTTGTAGAACCCATGTTGTATACAGTTTTCCTTTACTCAGTACAATCTTTTCATTTTTTTAATTCAAACTGTTTTGTTCAGAATGGGCTAAAGTGTTGCATTCTTGTGTAATATCCCCTTGCTCCTAACATCTACATTCCCCTCATGTCTGGTAAATTGTATTTTAAGTGATGTCGTAGACAGGATTGTTTAAATTTAGTTAATTCTCCATTCTCTTCAGACTGTGATATTGTGCAAATGTCTATTCTCTGGTTTGTGTGAACGGGGATGTTGGGGGTGTTTGTGGTTATCTTACCTGGGGAAGTTCTTATGTTTATCTTGCTTTTCATGTGTCTTTCTGTAGACATATCTGAAGAGATGGATTAAGAATGCTTTGGATTAAGGATTGTGGAGCACATTTCAATCATTTTAGGATTGTCAAAAGGAGGATTGAGGAGGATCAGATCAATAATGGAGGCAATGGTATGACTCCAAGTGCTATTGTCACAGATGAAATTGGCAGTATTGACCTTATACTAAAAGGCAAGCATTAAAAATGATATATATGCATCTACCTTAAAACACTTGCAAACATCTTATGCAGTTATCTTTGCCTACAATTGCTCGGCTCTTTAAACCTTGGCAATTGTGGAAAAATTATATTGCCCATTTGTAACGGTTTATTTTGCTCCCTTCCCCCCTTTTTTGTATTAATAGGGACTAATGTGGGAAGAACTGCTAATTTGTCACAGTGCTTAGTTACAACTGTTAATGTGTGACCTGCTGTTGGTGTACATGTGGGTACAGGGTGTCTTTAATTCCAACCAGATAGAGTATAATATCAATACTGCTAAATCTGCATGTCCTCTGTGTGACTGATATAGCGTTGCTATTTCATTTTTTTAAGACAAAATTAAAGCAAATTATAGAATTCCAACATATTGGTGTAGATAATCTAGTTGGGAATATACTTTTAAGTATCATCTTCCCCTTTAAACTAATATTCATAATTGACTC